>NW_027473345.1:0-734587 GCF_050947335.1 Megachile rotundata | reverse complement strand
CAATCACAATCATACAATCACAATCATACAACCACAATCGTACAATGACAATCATACAATCACAATCATGCAATCACAATTATACAATCACAATTATACAATCACAATCATACAATCACAGTCATACAATCACATTCATACAATCACAATCATACAATCACAATCACACAATCACAATCATACATTCACAATCATACAATCAGAATTATACATTCACATGCATACAATTAGAATCATACAAACGCAATCACACAATCACAATCATACAGTGACATTCATACAATTACAATCATACAATCACAATCATAGAATCACAATCATACAATCACAATCATACAGTCACAATCACACAATCGCAATCAGACAATCGCAATCATACAATCACAATCATACAATCACAATCATAAAATCACAATCACACAATCACAGTCTTACGATCACAATCATACAATCACAATCATACAATCACAATCATACAATCACAGTCATACAATCACAATCATACAATCACAATCATACAATCACAATCATACAATGACAATCATACAATCACAATCATACAATCACAATCATACAATCACAATCATACAATCACAATCATACAATCACAATCATACAATCACAATCATACAATCACAATCATAGAACCACAATCGTACAATCAAAATCACACAATCACTATCATACAATCAGAATTATACAATAGCAATCCGGCAATCACAGTAACTCAAATACAATTATATATTCACAATCATACAATCACAATCACGCAAGTAGAATCATACAATCACAATCATACAATCATAATCGTACAATTACAATCATACAATCACAATCATAGAATCACAATCATGCAGACACAATCATACAATCACAATCACACAATCGCAATCAGACAATCGCAATTGTACAATCACAATCCTACAATCACAATCATAGAATCACAATCATACAATCACAATCATACAATCACAATCATACAATCACAATCATACAATCACAATCATACAATCACAATCATACAATCACAATCATACAATCACAATCATACAATCACAGTCTTACGATCACAATCATACAATCGCAATCATGAAATCACAATCATACAATCACATTCATACAATCACAATCATACAATCACAGTCTTACGATCACAATCATACAATCGCAATCATACAATCACAATCATACAATCACATTCATACAATCACAATCATACAATCACAATCATACAATCACAATCAAACAATCACAATCAGACAATCGCAATCATACGATCACAATCATACAATCACAATCATACAATCACATTCGTACAATCACAATCATACAATCCCAATCACACAATCGCAATCATACAATCACAATCATACAATCACATTCATATAATTACAATCATACAATCACAATCATAGAATCACAATCATACAATCACAATCATACAGTCACAATCACACAATCGCAATCAGACAATCGCAATCATACAATCACAATCATACAATCACAATCATACAATCACAATCATACAATCACAATCATACAATCACAATCATACAATCACAATCACACAATCACAATCATACAACCATAATCATACAATCACAATCATACAATCACAATCATGGAATCACAATCATACATTCACAATCACACAATCGCAATCAGACAATCGCAATCATACGATCACAATCATACAATCACAATCATACAATCACATTCGTACAATCACAATCATACAATCACAATCATACAATCACTATCAAACAATCACAATCATACAGTCACAATCACACAATCGCAATCATATTATCACAAATATACAATCAGAATTATACATTCACATGCATACAATTAGAATCATACAAACGCAATCACACAATCACAATCATACAATCACAATCATACAATCAAATTCATACAATTACAATCATACAATCACAATCATAGAATCACAATCATGCAATCACAATCATACATTCACAATCACACAATCGCAATCAGACAATCGCAATCATGCAATCATAATCATACATTCACAATCATACAATTACGATCATGCAATCACAATCGCATTTACACAATCTCTATCATACAGTTACAATCATACAGTCACAATCATAAAATCACAATCGTACAATCACAATCGTACAATCGCAATCGTCCAATCACAATCATACAGTCACAATCATACGATCACAGTCATACATTCACAATCATACAATCACAATCATACAATCACAATCACACAATCACAATCATACAATCACAATCATACAATTAGAATTATACATTCACATGCATACAATTAGAATCATACAAACGCAATCACACAATCACAATCATACAATCACAATCATACAATCACATTCATATAATTACAATCATACAATCACAATCATAGAATCACAATCATACAATCACAATCATACAGTCACAATCACACAATCGCAATCAGACAATCGCAATCATACAATCACAATCATACAATCACAATCATACAATCACAATCATACAATCACAATCATACAATCACAATCATACAATCACAATCATACAATCACAATCATACAATCACAATCATACAATCACAATCATACAATCACAATCATACAATCACAATCATAAAATCATAATCATACAATCACAATCATACAATCACAATCATAGAATCACAATCATACATTCGCAATCACACAATCGCAATCAGACAATCGCAATTGTACTATCACAATCCTACAATCACAATTATAGGATCACAATCATACAATCACAATCATACAATCCCAATGATACAATCACAATCATACAATCACAATCATACAATCACAATCATACAATAACAATCATACAATCACAATCATAGAACCACAATCGTACAATCACAATCACACAGTCACTATCATACAATCAGAATTATACAATAGCAATCCGGCAATCACAGTCACTCAAATACAATTATATATTCACAATGATACAATCACAATCACGCAAGTACAATCATACAATCACAATCATACAATCACAATCGTACAATTACAATCATACAATCACAATCATACAATAACAATTATACAATCACAATCCTACAATCACAATCATAGAATCACAATCATACAATCACAATCATACAATCACAATCATACAATCACAATCATACATTCACAATCATACAATCACAATCATACAATCACAATCATAGAATCATAATCCTACAGTCACAATCATACAATCACAATCATACAATCACAATCATACAACCACAATCATAGAATCACAATCATACATTCACAATCACACAATCGCAATCAGACAATCGCAATCATACAATCACAATCATACTATCACAATCATACAATTACAATCTTACAATCACAATCATACAATCACAATCATACAATCACAATCCTACAATCGCAATCATATTATCACAAACATACAATCAGAATTATACATTCACATGCATACAATTAGCATCATACAAACGCAATCACACAATCACCATTATACAATCACAATCATGCAATCACAGTCATGCAATCACAATCACACCATCACAATCATACAATCACAATCATACAATCACAATCATACAATCACAATCATACAACCACAATCGTACAATGACAATCATACAATCACAATCATGCAATCACAATTATACAATCACAATTATACAATCACAATCATACAATCACAGTCATACAATCACAATCATACAATCACAATCATACAATCACAATCATACAATCACAATCATACAATCACTATCATACAATCAGAATTATACAATAGCAATCCGGCAATCACCATCACCCAATACAATTATAGATTCGCAATCATACAATCACAATCATGCAAGTAGAATCATACAATCACAATCATACAATTACAATCATACAATCACAATCATAGAATCGCAATCGTGCAATCACAATCACACAATCACTATCATACAATCACAATCATACAATCACAATCATACAATCACAATCATACAATCACAATCATACTATCTCAATCATACAATCTCAATCACACAATCGCAATCATGTTATCACAAACATACAATCAGAATTATACATTCATATGCATACAATTAGAATCATACAAACGCAATCACACAATCACAATCATACAATCACAATCATACAATCAAATTCATACAATTACAATCATACAATCACAATCATAGAATAAAAATCATGCAATCACAATCATACATTCACAATCACACAATCGCAATCAGACAATCGCAATCATGCAATCATAATCATACATTCACAATCACACAATCACAATCATACAATTACAATCATACAATCACAATCACACAATCACAATCACACAATCACAATCATACAATCACAATCATACAATCACAATCATACAATCACAATCATACAATCACAATCATACAATCTCAATCATACAATCTGAATCATACAATCGCAATGATATTATCACAAACATACAATCAGAATTATACATTCACATGCATACAATTAGAATCATACAAACGCAATCACACAATCACAATCATACAATCACAATCATACAATCACAATCATACAATCACAATCATACAATCACAATCATACAGTCACAATCATACAATCACAATCATACAATCTCAATCATACAATCGCAATCATATTATCACAAACATACAATCAGAATTATACATTCACATGCATACAATTAGAATCATACAAACCTAATCACACAATCACAATCATACAATCACAATCATACAATCACATTCATACAATAACAATCATACAATCACAATCATACATTCACAGTCACACAATCGCAATCAGACAATCGCAAACATGCAACCATAATCATACATTCACAATCATACAACTACGATCATGCAATCACAATCACATTTACACAATCTCTATCATACAGGTACAATCATACAGTCACAATCATAAAATCACAATCGTACAATCACAATCACACAATCACAATCATACAATCGCAATCATACAATCACTATCATACAATCACAGTCATACGATCACAATCATACAATCGCAATCATACAATCACAATCATACAATCACATTCATACAATCACAATCATACAATCACAATCATACAATCACAATCATACAATCACAATCATACAATCACAATCATACAATCACAATCAGTCAGTCACAATCATACAATCGCAATCATACAATCACAATCATACAATCAGAATTATACATTCACATGCATACAATTAGAATCATACAAACGCAATCACACAATCACAATCATACAATCACAATCATACAATCACATTCATACAATTACAATCATACAATCACAATCATAGAATCACAATCATACAATCACAATCATACATTCACAATCACACAATCGCAATCAGACAATCACAATCATACAATCACAATCATACAATCACAATCATACAATCACAATCATACAATCACGATCATACAATCACAATCATACAATCACAATCATACAATCACAATCATACAATCACAATCATACAATCACAATCATACTATCTCAATCATACAATCGCAATCATATTATCACAAACATACAATCAGAATTATACATTCACATGCATACAATTAGAATCATACAAACGCAATCACACAATCACAATCATACAATCACAATCATACAATCACATTCATACAATCACAATCATACAATCACAATCATACATTCACAGTCACACAATCGCAATCAGACAATACCAAACATGCAATCATAATCATACATTCACAATCATACAACTACGATCATGCAATCACAATCACATTTACACAGCCTCTATCATACAAGTACAATCATACAGTCACAATCATGAAATCACAATCGTACAATCACAATCACACAACCACAATCATACAATCACAATCATACAATCACAATCATACAATCACAATCATACAATCACAATCATACAATCACGATCATACAATCACAATCATACAATCACAATCATACAATCACAATCATACAATCACAATCATACAATCACAATCATACTATCTCAATCATACAATCGCAATCATATTATCACAAACATACAATCAGAATTATACATTCACATGCATACAATTAGAATCATACAAACGCAATCACACAATCACAATCATACAATCACAATCATACAATCACATTCATACAATCACAATCATACAATCACAATCATACATTCACAGTCACACAATCGCAATCAGACAATACCAAACATGCAATCATAATCATACATTCACAATCATACAACTACGATCATGCAATCACAATCACATTTACACAGCCTCTATCATACAAGTACAATCATACAGTCACAATCATGAAATCACAATCGTACAATCACAATCACACAACCACAATCATACAATCACAATCATACAATCACTATCATACAATCGGAATTATACAATAGCAATCCGGCAATCACCATCACCCAATACAATTATAGATTCGCAATCATACAATCACAATCATGCAAGTAGAATCATACAATCACAATCATACAATTACAATCATACAATCACAATCATAGAATCGCAATCGTGCAATCACAATCACACAATCACTATCATACAATCACAATTACACAATGCAATCAGACAATCGCAATTGTACAATCACAATCATACAATCACAGTCTTACGATCACAATCATAGAACCACAATCGTACAATCAAAATCACACAATCACTATCATACAATCAGAATTATACAATAGCAATCTGGCAATCACAGTAACTCAAATACAATTATATATTCACAATCATACAATCACAATCACGCAAGTAGAATCATACAATCACAATCATACAATCATAATCGTACAATTACAATCATACAATCACAATCATAGAATCACAATCATGCAGTCACAATCACACAATCACTATCACACAATCACAATTATACAATCAAAATCATACAATCACAATCATACAATCACAATCATACAATCACAATCATACAATCACAATCATACAATCACAATCATACAATCACAATCATACAATCACAATCATACAATCACAATCATACAATCACAATCATACAATCACAATCATACAATCACAGTCTTACGATCACAATCATACAATCGCAATCATAAAATCACAATCATACAATCACATTCATACAATCACAATCATACAATCACAATCATACAATCACAATCAAACAATCACAATCATACAGTCACAATCACACAATCGCAATCATATTATCACAAATATACTGTCAGAATTATACATTCACATGCATACAATTAGAATCATACAAACGCAATCACACAATCACAATCATACAATCACAATCATACAATCAAATTCATACAATTACAATCATACAATCACAATCATAGAATCACAATCATGCAATCACAATCATACATTCACAATCACACAATCGCAATCAGACAATCGCAATCATGCAATCATAATCGTACATTCACAATCATACAATTACGATCATGCAATCACAATCGCATTTACACAATCTCTATCATACAGTTACAATCATACAGTCACAATCATAAAATCACAATCGTACAATCACAATCGTACAATCGCAATCGTACAATCACAATCATACAGTCACAATCATACAATCACAATCATACAATCACAATTATACAAACACAATCATACAATTACAATCATAGGACCACAATCGTACAATCACAATCACACAATCACAATAATGCAATCACAATCATACAATCACAATCATACAATCACAATCATACAATCACAATCAGTCAGTCACAATCATACAATCGCAATCATACAATCACAATCGTACAATCAGAATTATACATTCACATGCATACAATTAGAATCATACAAACGCAATCACACAATCACAATCATACAATCACAATCATACAATCACATTCATACAATTACAATCATACAATCACAATCATACAATCACAATCATAGAATCACAATCATACAATCACAATCATACAGTCACAATCACACAATCGCAATCAGACAATCGCAATCATACAATCACAATCATACAATCACAATCATAAAATCACAATCATACAATCACAATCATACAATCACAATCATACAATCACAATCATACAATCACAATCATACAATCACAATTATGCAAACACAATCATACAATTACAATCATAGAACCACAATCGTACAATCGCAATCACACAATCACAATCATGCAATCACAATCATACAATCACAATCATACAATCACAATCATACAATCACAATCATACAATCACAATCATACAATCACAATCATACAATCACAATCATACAATCACTATCATACAATCGGAATTATACAATAGCAATCCGGCAATCACCATCACCCAATACAATTATAGATTCGCAATCATACAATCACAATCATGCAAGTAGAATCATACAATCACAATCATACAATTACAATCATACAATCACAATCATAGAATCGCAATCGTGCAATCACAATCACACAATCACTATCATACAATCACAATTACACAATGCAATCAGACAATCGCAATTGTACAATCACAATCATACAATCACAGTCTTACGATCACAATCATAGAACCACAATCGTACAATCAAAATCACACAATCACTATCATACAATCAGAATTATACAATAGCAATCTGGCAATCACAGTAACTCAAATACAATTATATATTCACAATCATACAATCACAATCACGCAAGTAGAATCATACAATCACAATCATACAACCATAATCATACAATCACAATCATACAATCACAATCATGGAATCACAATCATACATTCACAATCACACAATCGCAATCAGACAATCGCAATCATACGATCACAATCATACAATCACAATCATACAATCACATTCGTACAATCACAATCATACAATCACAATCATACAATCACTATCAAACAATCACAATCATACAGTCACAATCACACAATCGCAATCATATTATCACAAATATACAATCAGAATTATACATTCACATGCATACAATTAGAATCATACAAACGCAATCACACAATCACAATCATACAATCACAATCATACAATCAAATTCATACAATTACAATCATACAATCACAATCATAGAATCACAATCATGCAATCACAATCATACATTCACAATCACACAATCGCAATCAGACAATCGCAATCATGCAATCATAATCATACATTCACAATCATACAATTACGATCATGCAATCACAATCGCATTTACACAATCTCTATCATACAGTTACAATCATACAGTCCCAATCATAAAATCACAATCGTACAATCACAATCGTACAATCGCAATCGTCCAATCACAATCATACAGTCACAATCATACGATCACAGTCATACATTCACAATCATACAATCACAATCATACAATCACAATCACACAATCACAATCATACAATCACAATCATACAATTAGAATTATACATTCACATGCATACAATTAGAATCATACAAACGCAATCACACAATCACAATCATACAATCACAATCATACAATCACATTCATATAATTACAATCATACAATCACAATCATAGAATCACAATCATACAATCACAATCATACAGTCACAATCACA
Organism: Megachile rotundata; assembly: GCF_050947335.1. Taxonomy (NCBI): domain Eukaryota; kingdom Metazoa; phylum Arthropoda; class Insecta; order Hymenoptera; family Megachilidae; genus Megachile; species Megachile rotundata. Next base: position 724,994 of record NW_027473345.1, on the reverse strand, counting down.
CAATCGCAATCAGACAATCGCAATCATACAATCACAATCATACAATCACAATCATACAATCACAATCATACAATCACAATCATACAATCAGAATCATACAATCACAATCATACAATCACAATCATACAATCACAATCATACAATCACAATCATACAATCACAATCATACAATCACAATCATACAATCATAATCATACAATCACAATCATACAATCACAATCATAGAATCACAATCATACATTCGCAATCACACAATCGCAATCAGACAATCGCAATTGTACTATCACAATCCTACAATCACAATTATAGGATCACAATCATACAATCACAATCATACAATCCCAATGATACAATCACAATCATACAATCACAATCATACAATCACAATCATACAATAACAATCATACAATCACAATCATAGAACCACAATCGTACAATCACAATCACACAGTCACTATCATACAATCAGAATTATACAATAGCAATCCGGCAATCACAGTCACTCAAATACAATTATATATTCACAATGATACAATCACAATCACGCAAGTACAATCATACAATCACAATCATACAATCACAATCGTACAATTACAATCATACAATCACAATCATACAATAACAATTATACAATCACAATCCTACAATCACAATCATAGAATCACAATCATACAATCACAATCATACAATCACAATCATACAATCACAATCATACATTCACAATCATACAATCACAATCATACAATCACAATCATAGAATCATAATCCTACAGTCACAATCATACAATCACAATCATACAATCACAATCATACAACCACAATCATAGAATCACAATCATACATTCACAATCACACAATCGCAATCAGACAATCGCAATCATACAATCACAATCATACTATCACAATCATACAATTACAATCTTACAATCACAATCATACAATCACAATCATACAATCACAATCCTACAATCGCAATCATATTATCACAAACATACAATCAGAATTATACATTCACATGCATACAATTAGCATCATACAAACGCAATCACACAATCACCATTATACAATCACAATCATGCAATCACAGTCATGCAATCACAATCACACCATCACAATCATACAATCACAATCATACAATCACAATCATACAATCACAATCATACAACCACAATCGTACAATGACAATCATACAATCACAATCATGCAATCACAATTATACAATCACAATTATACAATCACAATCATACAATCACAGTCATACAATCACAATCATACAATCACAATCATACAATCACAATCATACAATCACAATCATACAATCACTATCATACAATCAGAATTATACAATAGCAATCCGGCAATCACCATCACCCAATACAATTATAGATTCGCAATCATACAATCACAATCATGCAAGTAGAATCATACAATCACAATCATACAATTACAATCATACAATCACAATCATAGAATCGCAATCGTGCAATCACAATCACACAATCACTATCATACAATCACAATCATACAATCACAATCATACAATCACAATCATACAATCACAATCATACTATCTCAATCATACAATCTCAATCACACAATCGCAATCATGTTATCACAAACATACAATCAGAATTATACATTCATATGCATACAATTAGAATCATACAAACGCAATCACACAATCACAATCATACAATCACAATCATACAATCAAATTCATACAATTACAATCATACAATCACAATCATAGAATAAAAATCATGCAATCACAATCATACATTCACAATCACACAATCGCAATCAGACAATCGCAATCATGCAATCATAATCATACATTCACAATCACACAATCACAATCATACAATTACAATCATACAATCACAATCACACAATCACAATCACACAATCACAATCATACAATCACAATCATACAATCACAATCATACAATCACAATCATACAATCACAATCATACAATCTCAATCATACAATCTGAATCATACAATCGCAATGATATTATCACAAACATACAATCAGAATTATACATTCACATGCATACAATTAGAATCATACAAACGCAATCACACAATCACAATCATACAATCACAATCATACAATCACAATCATACAATCACAATCATACAATCACAATCATACAATCACAATCATACAATCACAATCATACAATCTCAATCATACAATCGCAATCATATTATCACAAACATACAATCAGAATTATACATTCACATGCATACAATTAGAATCATACAAACCTAATCACACAATCACAATCATACAATCACAATCATACAATCACATTCATACAATAACAATCATACAATCACAATCATACATTCACAGTCACACAATCGCAATCAGACAATCGCAAACATGCAACCATAATCATACATTCACAATCATACAACTACGATCATGCAATCACAATCACATTTACACAATCTCTATCATACAGGTACAATCATACAGTCACAATCATAAAATCACAATCGTACAATCACAATCACACAATCACAATCATACAATCGCAATCATACAATCACTATCATACAATCACAGTCATACGATCACAATCATACAATCGCAATCATACAATCACAATCATACAATCACATTCATACAATCACAATCATACAATCACAATCATACAATCACAATCATACAATCACAATCATACAATCACAATCAGTCAGTCACAATCATACAATCGCAATCATACAATCACAATCATACAATCAGAATTATACATTCACATGCATACAATTAGAATCATACAAACGCAATCACACAATCACAATCATACAATCACAATCATACAATCACATTCATACAATTACAATCATACAATCACAATCATAGAATCACAATCATACAATCACAATCATACATTCACAATCACACAATCGCAATCAGACAATCACAATCATACAATCACAATCATACAATCACAATCATACAATCACAATCATACAATCACGATCATACAATCACAATCATACAATCACAATCATACAATCACAATCATACAATCACAATCATACAATCACAATCATACTATCTCAATCATACAATCGCAATCATATTATCACAAACATACAATCAGAATTATACATTCACATGCATACAATTAGAATCATACAAACGCAATCACACAATCACAATCATACAATCACAATCATACAATCACATTCATACAATAACAATCATACAATCACAATCATACATTCACAGTCACACAATCGCAATCAGACAATACCAAACATGCAATCATAATCATACATTCACAATCATACAACTACGATCATGCAATCACAATCACATTTACACAACCTCTATCATACAAGTACAATCATACAGTCACAATCATGAAATCACAATCGTACAATCACAATCACACAACCACAATCATACAATCACAATCATACAATCACTATCATACAATCGGAATTATACAATAGCAATCCGGCAATCACCATCACCCAATACAATTATAGATTCGCAATCATACAATCACAATCATGCAAGTAGAATCATACAATCACAATCATACAATTACAATCATACAATCACAATCATAGAATCGCAATCGTGCAATCACAATCACACAATCACTATCATACAATCACAATTACACAATGCAATCAGACAATCGCAATTGTACAATCACAATCATACAATCACAGTCTTACGATCACAATCATAGAACCACAATCGTACAATCAAAATCACACAATCACTATCATACAATCAGAATTATACAATAGCAATCTGGCAATCACAGTAACTCAAATACAATTATATATTCACAATCATACAATCACAATCACGCAAGTAGAATCATACAATCACAATCATACAATCATAATCGTACAATTACAATCATACAATCACAATCATAGAATCACAATCATGCAGTCACAATCACACAATCACTATCACACAATCACAATTATACAATCAAAATCATACAATCACAATCATACAATCACAATCATACAATCACAATCATACAATCACAATCATACAATCACAATCATACAATCACAATCATACAATCACAATCATACAATCACAATCATACAATCACAATCATACAATCACAATCATACAATCACAATCATACAATCACAGTCTTACGATCACAATCATACAATCGCAATCATAAAATCACAATCATACAATCACATTCATACAATCACAATCATACAATCACAATCATACAATCACAATCAAACAATCACAATCATACAGTCACAATCACACAATCGCAATCATATTATCACAAATATACTGTCAGAATTATACATTCACATGCATACAATTAGAATCATACAAACGCAATCACACAATCACAATCATACAATCACAATCATACAATCAAATTCATACAATTACAATCATACAATCACAATCATAGAATCACAATCATGCAATCACAATCATACATTCACAATCACACAATCGCAATCAGACAATCGCAATCATGCAATCATAATCGTACATTCACAATCATACAATTACGATCATGCAATCACAATCGCATTTACACAATCTCTATCATACAGCTACAATCATACAGTCACAATCATAAAATCACAATCGTACAATCACAATCGTACAATCGCAATCGTACAATCACAATCATACAGTCACAATCATACAATCACAATCATACAATCACAATTATACAAACACAATCATACAATTACAATCATAGGACCACAATCGTACAATCACAATCACACAATCACAATAATGCAATCACAATCATACAATCACAATCATACAATCACAATCATTCAATCACAATCAGTCAGTCACAATCATACAATCGCAATCATACAATCACAATCGTACAATCAGAATTATACATTCACATGCATACAATTAGAATCATACAAACGCAATCACACAATCACAATCATACAATCACAATCATACAATCACATTCATACAATTACAATCATACAATCACAATCATACAATCACAATCATAGAATCACAATCATACAATCACAATCATACAGTCACAATCACACAATCGCAATCAGACAATCGCAATCATACAATCACAATCATACAATCACAATCATAAAATCACAATCATACAATCACAATCATACAATCACAATCATACAATCACAATCATACAATCACAATCATACAATCACAATTATGCAAACACAATCATACAATTACAATCATAGAACCACAATCGTACAATCGCAATCACACAATCACAATCATGCAATCACAATCATACAATCACAATCATACAATCACAATCATACAATCACAGTCTTACGATCACAATCATACAATCACAATCATACAATCACAGTCATACAATCACAATCATACAATCGCAATCATACAAACACAATCATACAATCACAATCATACAATCACAATCTTACAGTCACAATCATACAATCGCAATCATATTATCACAAACATACAATCAGAATTATACATTCACATGCATACAAATAGAATCATACAAACGCAATCACACAATCACAATGATACAATCACAATCATACAATCACAATCATACAATCACAATCATACAATCACAATCATACAATCACAATCATACAATCACAATCATACAATCACAATCATACAATCACAATCATACAATCACAATCATACAATCACAATCATACAATCACAATCATAGAACCACAATCGTACAATCAAAATCACACAATCACTATCATACAATCAGAATTATACAATAGGAATCTGGCAATCACAGTAACTCAAATACAATTATATATTCACAATCATACAATCACAATCACGCAAGTAGAATCATACAATCACAATCATACAATCATAATCGTACAATTACAATCACACAATCGCAATCAGACAATCGCAATCATACAATCACAATCATACAATCACAATCATACAATCACAATCATACAATCACAATCATACAATCACAATCATACAATCACAATCATACAATCACAATCATACAATCACAATCATACAATCACAATCATACAATCACAATCATACAATCACAATCATACAATCACAATCATACAATCACAATTATACAAACACAATCATACAATTACAATCATAGAACCACAATCGTACAATCACAATCACACAATCACAATCATGCAATCACAATCATACAATCACAATCATACAATCACAATCATACAATCACAATCATACAATCACAGTCTTACGATCACAATCATACAATCACAATCATACAATCACAGTCATACAATCACAATCATACAATCGCAATCATACAATCACAATCATACAATTACATTCATACAATCACAATTATACAATCAAAATAATACAATCACAATCATACAATTACAATCTTACAATCACAACCATACAATCACAATCATACAATCGCAATCACAGTATCACAAACATACAATCAGAATTATACATTCACATGCATACAATTAGCATCATACAAACGCAATCACACAATCACCATCATACAATCACAATCATGCAATCACAATCATGCAATCACAATCACACCATCACAATCATACAATCGCAATCATACAATCGCAATCATATTATCACAAATATACAATCAGAATTATACATTCACATGCATACAATTAGAATCATACAAACGCAATCACACAAACAGAATCATACAATCACAATCACACAATCGCAATCAGACAATCGCAATTGTACAATCACAATCCTACAATCACAATCATAGAATCACAATCATACAATCACAATCATACAATCACAATGATACAATCACAATCATACAATCACAATTATACAATCACAATCATACAATAACAATCATGCAATCACAATCATACAATCACAATCATACAATCACAGTCATACAATCACAATCATATAATCACAATCATACAATCACAATCATACAATCACATTCACTCAATCATAATCATACAATCGCAATCATATAAACACAATCATACAATCACAATCATACAATCACAATCATACAGTCACAATCATACAATCGCAATCATATTATCACAAGCATACAATCAGAATTATACATTCACATGCATACAATTAGAATCATACAAACGCAATCACACAATCACAATCACACAATCACAATCATACAATCACAATCATACAATCACAATCATACAATCACAATCATACAATCACAATCATACAACCACAATCGTACAATGACAATCATACAATCACAATCATGCAATCACAATTATACAATCACAATTATACAATCACAATCATACAATAACAATCATGCAATCACAATCATACAATCACAATCATACAATCACAATCATACAATCACAATCATACAATCACAATCATACAATCACAATCATACAATCACAATCATACAATCACAATCATAGAACCACAATCGTACAATCAAAATCACACAATCACTATCATACAATCAGAATTATACAATAGGAATCTGGCAATCACAGTAACTCAAATACAATTATATATTCACAATCATACAATCACAATCACGCAAGTAGAATCATACAATCACAATCATACAATCATAATCGTACAATTACAATCACACAATCGCAATCAGACAATCGCAATCATACAATCACAATCATACAATCACAATCATACAATCACAATCATACAATCACAATCATACAATCACAATCATACAATCACAATCATACAATCACAATCATACAATCACAATCATACAATCACAATCATACAATCACAATCATACAATCACAATCATACAATCACAATTATACAAACACAATCATACAATTACAATCATAGAACCACAATCGTACAATCACAATCACACAATCACAATCATGCAATCACAATCATACAATCACAATCATACAATCACAATCATACAATAACAATCATACAATCACAATCATACAATCGCAATCATACAATCGCAATCATATTATCACAAATATACAATCAGAATTATACATTCACATGCATACAATTAGAATCATACAAACGCAATCACACAAACAGAATCATACAATCACAATCACACAATCGCAATCAGACAATCGCAATTGTACAATCACAATCCTACAATCACAATCATAGAATCACAATCATACAATCACAATCATACAATCACAATGATACAATCACAATCATACAATCACAATTATACAATCACAATCATACAATAACAATCATGCAATCACAATCATACAATCACAATCATACAATCACAGTCATACAATCACAATCATATAATCACAATCATACAATCACAATCATACAATCACATTCACTCAATCATAATCATACAATCGCAATCATATAAACACAATCATACAATCACAATCATACAATCACAATCATACAGTCACAATCATACAATCGCAATCATATTATCACAAGCATACAATCAGAATTATACATTCACATGCATACAATTAGAATCATACAAACGCAATCACACAATCACAATCACACAATCACAATCATACAATCACAATCATACAATCACAATCATACAATCACAATCGTACAATGACAATCATACAATCACAATCATGCAATCACAATTATACAATCACAATTATACAATCACAATCATACAATCACGGTCATACAATCACAATCATACAATCACAATCATACAATCACAATTATACAAACACAATCATACAATTACAATCATAGAACCACAATCGTACAATCACAATCACACAATCACAATCATGCAATCACAATCATACAATCACAATCATACAATCACAATCATACAATAACAATCATACAATCACAATCATACAATCGCAATCATACAATCGCAATCATATTATCACAAATATACAATCAGAATTATACATTCACATGCATACAATTAGAATCATACAAACGCAATCACACAAACAGAATCATACAATCACAATCACACAATCGCAATCAGACAATCGCAATTGTACAATCACAATCCTACAATCACAATCATAGAATCACAATCATACAATCACAATCATACAATCACAATGATACAATCACAATCATACAATCACAATTATACAATCACAATCATACAATAACAATCATGCAATCACAATCATACAATCACAATCATACAATCACAGTCATACAATCACAATCATATAATCACAATCATACAATCACAATCATACAATCACATTCACTCAATCATAATCATACAATCGCAATCATATAAACACAATCATACAATCACAATCATACAATCACAATCATACAGTCACAATCATACAATCGCAATCATATTATCACAAGCATACAATCAGAATTATACATTCACATGCATACAATTAGAATCATACAAACGCAATCACACAATCACAATCACACAATCACAATCATACAATCACAATCATACAATCACAATCATACAATCACAATCGTACAATGACAATCATACAATCACAATCATGCAATCACAATTATACAATCACAATTATACAATCACAATCATACAATCACGGTCATACAATCACAATCATACAATCACAATCATACAATCACAATCACACAATCACAATCATACATTCACAATCATACAATCAGAATTATACATTCACATGCATACAATTAGAATCATACAAACGCAATCACACAATCACAATCATACAGTCACATTCATACAATTACAATCATACAATCACAATCATAGAATCACAATCATACAATCACAATCATACAGTCACAATCACACAATCGCAATCATATTATCACAAATATACAATCAGAATTATACATTCACATGCATACAATTAGAATCATACAAACGCAATCACACAATCACAATCATACAATCACAATCATACAATCAAATTCATACAATTACAATCATACAATCACAATCATAGAATCACAATCATGCAATCACAATCATGCATTCACAATCACACAATCGCAATCAGACAATCGCAATCATGCAATCATAATCATACATTCACAATCATACAATTACGATCATGCAATCACAATCGCATTTACACAATCTCTATCATACAGTTACAATCATACAGTCACAATCATAAAATCACAATCGTACAATCACAATCGTACAATCGCAATCGTACAATCACAATCATACAGTCACAATCATACGATCACAATCATACAATAACAATCATACAATCACAATCATAGAACCACAATCGTACAATCACAATCACACAGTCACTATCATACAATCAGAATTATACAATAGCAATCCGGCAATCACAGTCACTCAAATACAATTATATATTCACAATGATACAATCACAATCACGCAAGTTCAATCATACAATCACAATCATACAATCACAATCGTACAATTACAATCATACAATCACAATCATACAATAACAATTATACAATCACAATCCTACAATCACAATCATAGAATCACAATCATATAATCACAATCATACAATCACAATCATACAATCACAATCATACATTCACAATCATACAATCACAATCATACAATCACAATCATAGAATCATAATCCTACAGTCACAATCATACAATCACAATCATACAATCACAATCATACAACCACAATCATAGAATCACAATCATACATTCACAATCACACAATCGCAATCAGACAATCGCAATCATACAATCACAATCATACTATCACAATCATACAATTACAATCTTACAATCACAATCATACAATCACAATCCTACAATCGCAATCATATTATCACAAACATACAATCAGAATTATACGTTCACATGCATACAATTAGCATCATACAAACGCAATCACACAATCACCATTATACAATCACAATCATGCAATCACAGTCATGCAATCACAATCACACCATCACAATCATACAATCACAATCATACAATCACAATCATACAATCACAATCATACAACCACAATCGTACAATGACAATCATACAATCACAATCATGCAATCACAATTATACAATCACAATTATACAATCACAATCATACAATCACAGTCATACAATCACAATCATACTATCTCAATCATACAATCTCAATCACACAATCGCAATCATGTTATCACAAACATACAATCAGAATTATACATTCATATGCATACAATTAGAATCATACAAACGCAATCACACAATCACAATCATACAATCACAATCATACAATCAAATTCATACAATTACAATCATACAATCACAATCATAGAATAAAAATCATGCAATCACAATCATACATTCACAATCACACAATCGCAATCAGACAATCGCAATCATGCAATCATAATCATACATTCACAATCACACAATCACAATCATACAATTACAATCATACAATCACAATCACACAATCACAATCACACAATCACAATCATACAATCACAATCATACAATCACAATCATACAATCACAATCATACAATCACAATCATACAATCTCAATCATACAATCTGAATCATACAATCGCAATGATATTATCACAAACATACAATCAGAATTATACATTCACATGCATACAATTAGAATCATACAAACGCAATCACACAATCACAATCATACAATCACAATCATACAATCACAATCATACAATCACAATCATACAATCACAATCATACAATCACAATCATACAATCACAATCATACAATCACAATCATACAATCTCAATCATACAATCGCAATCATATTATCACAAACATACAATCAGAATTATACATTCACATGCATACAATTAGAATCATACAAACCTAATCACACAATCACAATCATACAATCACAATCATACAATCACATTCATACAATAACAATCATACAATCACAATCATACATTCACAGTCACACAATCGCAATCAGACAATCGCAAACATGCAATCATAATCATACATTCACAATCATACAACTACGATCATGCAATCACAATCACATTTACACAATCTCTATCATACAGGTACAATCATACAGTCACAAGCATAAAATCACAATCGTACAATCACAATCACACAATCACAATCATACAATCACAATCATACAATCACTATCATACAATCAGAGTCATACGATCACAATCATACAATCGCAATCATACAATCACAATCATACAATCACATTCATACAATCACAATCATACAATCACAATCATACAATCACAATCATACAATCACAATCATACAATCACAATCAGTCAGTCACAATCATACAATCGCAATCATACAATCACAATCATACAATCAGAATTATACATTCACATGCATACAATTAGAATCATACAAACGCAATCACACAATCACAATCATACAATCACAATCATACAATCACATTCATACAATTACAATCATACAATCACAATCATAGAATCACAATCATACAATCACAATCATACATTCACAATCACACAATCGCAATCAGACAATCACAATCATACAATCACAATCATACAATCACAATCATACAATCACAATCATACAATCACGATCATACAATCACAATCATACAATCACAATCATACAATCACAATCATACAATCACAATCATACAATCACAATCATACAATCACAATCATACTATCTCAATCATACAATCGCAATCATATTATCACAAACATACAATCAGAATTATACATTCACATGCATACAATTAGAATCATACAAACGCAATCACACAATCACAATCATACAATCACAATCATACAATCACATTCATACAATAACAATCATACAATCACAATCATACATTCACAGTCACACAATCGCAATCAGACAATACCAAACATGCAATCATAATCATACATTCACAATCATACAACTACGATCATGCAATCACAATCACATTTACACAACCTCTATCATACAAGTACAATCATACAGTCACAATCATGAAATCACAATCGTACAATCACAATCACACAACCACAATCATACAATCACAATCATACAATCACTATCATACAATCAGAATTATAAAATAGCAATCCGGCAATCACCATCACTCAATACAATTATAGATTCACAATCATACAATCACAATCATGCAAGTAGAATCATACAATCACAATCATACAATTACAATCATACAATCACAATCATAGAATCGCAATCGTGCAATCACAATCACACAATCACTATCATACAATCACAATTACACAATGCAATCAGACAATCGCAATTGTACAATCACAATCATACAATCACAGTCTTACGATCACAATCATAGAACCACAATCGTACAATCAAAATCACACAATCACTATCATACAATCAGAATTATACAATAGCAATCTGGCAATCACAGTAACTCAAATACAATTATATATTCACAATCATACAATCACAATCACGCAAGTAGAATCATACAATCACAATCACACAATCATAATCGTACAATTACAATCATACAATCACAATCATAGAATCACAATCATGCAGTCACAATCACACAATCACTATCACATAATCACAATTATACAATCACAATCATACAATCACAATCATACAATCACAATCATACAACCACAATCGTACAATGACAATCATACAATCACAATCATGCAATCACAATTATACAATCACAATTATACAATCACAATCATACAATCACAGTCATACAATCACAATCATACAATCACAATCATACAATCACAATCACACAATCACAATCATACAATCACAATCATAGAATCACAATCATGCAGTCACAATCACACAATCACTATCACATAATCACAATTATACAATCACAATCATACAATCACAATCATACAATCACAATCATACAACCACAATCGTACAATGACAATCATACAATCACAATCATGCAATCACAATTATACAATCACAATTATACAATCACAATCATACGATCACAGTCATACAATCACAATCATACAATCACAATCATACAATCACAATCACACAATCACAATCATACAATCACAATCATACAATCAGAATTATACATTCACATGCATACAATTAGAATCATACAAACGCAATCACACAATCACAATCATACAATCACAATCATACAATCACATTCATATAATTACAATCATACAATCACAATCATATAATCACAATCATACAATCACAATCATACAATCACAATCATACAATCACAATCATACAATCACAATCATACAATCACAATCATACAATCACAATCATACAATAACAATCATACAATCACAATCATAGAACCACAATCGTACAATCACAATCACACAGTCACTATCATACAATCAGAATTATACAATAGCAATCGGGCAATCACAGTCACTCAAATACAATTATATATTCACAATGATACAATCACAATCACGCAAGTACAATCATACAATCACAATCATACAATCACAATCGTACAATTACTATCATACAATCACAATCATACAATAACAATCATACAATCACAATCATGCATTCGCAATCATACAATCGCAATCATATTATCACAAACATACAATCAGAATTATACATTCACATGCATAGAATTAGAATCATACAAACGCAATCACACAATCACCATTATACAATCACAATCATGCAATCACAATCATGCAATCACAATCACACCATCACTATCATACAATCACAATCATACAATCACAATCATACAATCACAATCATACAATCACAATCATAGAGTCATAATCATATAATCACAATCATACATTCGCAATCACACAATCGCAATCAGACAATCGCAATTGTACTATCACAATCCTACAATCACAATCATAGGATCACAATCATACAATCACAATCATACAATCCCAATGATAAAATCACAATCATACAATCACAATCATACAATCACAATCATACAATCACAATCGTACAATAACAATCATACAATCACAATCATAGAACCACAATCGTACAATCACAATCACACAGTCACTATCATACAATCAGAATTATACAATAGCAATCCGGCAATCACAGTCACTCAAATACAATTATATATTCACAATGATACAATCACAATCATGCAAGTACAATCATACAATCACAATCATACAATCACAATCGTACAATTACAATCATACAATCACAATCATACAATAACTATCATACAATCACAATCATGCAATCGCAATCATACAATCGCAATCATATTATCACAAACATACAATCAGAATTATACATTCACATGCATAGAATTAGAATCATACAAACGCAATCACACAATCACAATCATACAATCACAATCACACAATCGCAATCAGACACTCGCAATTATACAATCACAATCCTACAATCACAATCATAGAATCACAATCATACAATCACAATCATACAATCACAATCATACAATCACAATCATACAATCACAATCATACAATCACAATCATACATTCACAATCATACAATCACAATCATACAATCACAATCATACAATCACAATCATAGAATCATAATCCTACAGTCACAATCATACAATCACAATCATACAATCACAATCATACAACCACAATCATAGAATCACAATCATACATTCACAATCACACAATCGCAATCAGACAATCGCAATCATACAATCACAATCATACAATCACAATCATACAATTACAATCTTACAATCACAATCATACAATCACAATCCTACAATCGCAATCATATTATCACAAACATGCAATCAGAATTATACATTCACATGCATACAATTAGCATCATACAAACGCAATCACACAATCACCATTATACAATCACAATCATGCAATCACAATCATGCAATCACAATCATGCAATCACAATCATGCAATCACAATCACACCATCACAATCATACAATCACAATCATACAATCACAATCATACAACCACAATCGTACAATGACAATCATACAATCACAATCATGCAATCACAATTATACAATCACAATTATACAACCACAATCATACAATCACAGTCATACAATCACAATCATACAATCACAATCATACAATCACAATCACACAATCACAATCATATAATCACAATCATACAATCAGAATTATACATTCACATGCATACAATTAGCATCATACAAACACAATCACACAATCACCATCATACAATCACAATCATGCAATCATAATCATGCAATCACAATCACACCATCACAATCATACAATCACAATCATACAATCACAATCATACAATCACAATCATACAATCACAATCATACTATCTCAATCATACAATCTCAATCACACAATCGCAATCATGTTATCACAAACATACAATCAGAATTATACATTCATATGCATACAATTAGAATCATACAAACGCAATCACACAATCACAATCATACAATCACAATCATACAATCAAATTCATACAATTACAATCATACAATCACAATCATAGAATAAAAATCATGCAATCACAATCATACATTCACAATCACACAATCGCAATCAGACAATCGCAATCATGCAATCATAATCATACATTCACAATCACACAATCACAATCATACAATTACAATCATACAATCACAATCACACAATCGCAATCACACAATCACAATCATACAATCACAATCATACAATCACAATCATACAATCACAATCATACAATCACAATCATACAATCTCAATCATACAATCTGAATCATACAATCGCAATGATATTATCACAAACATACAATCAGAATTATGCATTCACATGCATACAATTAGAATCATACAAACGCAATCACACAATCACAATCATACAATCACAATCATACAATCACAATCATACAATCACAATCATACAATCACAATCATACAATCTCAATCATACAATCGCAATCATATTATCACAAACATACAATCAGAATTATACATTCACATGCATACAATTAGAATCATACAAACCTAATCACACAATCACAATCATACAATCACAATCATACAATCACATTCATACAATAACAATCATACAATCACAATCATACATTCACAGTCACACAATCGCAATCAGACAATCGCAAACATGCAATCATAATCATACATTCACAATAATACAACTACGATCATGCAATCACAATCACATTTACACAATCTCTATCATACAGGTACAATCATACAGTCACAAGCATAAAATCACAATCGTACAATCACAATCACACAATCACAATCATACAATCACAATCATACAATCACATTCATACAATTACAATCATACAATCACAATCATAGAATCACAATCATACAATCACAATCATACATTCACAATCACACAATCGCAATCAGACAATCACAATCATACAATCACAATCATACAATCACAATCATACAATCACAATCATACAATCACGATCATACAATCACAATCATACAATCACAATCATACAATCACAATCACACAATCACAATCATACAATCACAATCATACTATCTCAATCATACAATCACAATCATACAATCACAATCATACAATCACAATCAGTCAGTCACAATCATACAATCGCAATCATACAATCACAATCATACAATCAGAATTATACATTCACATGCATACAATTAGAATCATACAAACGCAATCACACAATCACAATCATACAATCACAATCATACAATCACATTCATACAATTACAATCATACAATCACAATCATAGAATCACAATCATACAATCACAATCATACATTCACAATCACACAATCGCAATCAGACAATCACAATCATACAATCACAATCATACAATCACAATCATACAATCACAATCATACAATCACGATCATACAATCACAATCATACAATCACAATCAGTCAGTCACAATCATACAATCGCAATCATACAATCACAATCATACAATCAGAATTATACATTCACATGCATACAATTAGAATCATACAAACGCAATCACACAATCACAATCATACAATCACAAGCATACAATCACATTCATACAATTACAATCATACAATCACAATCATAGAATCACAATCATACAATCACAATCATACATTCACAATCACACAATCGCAATCAGACAATCACAATCATACAATCACAATCATACAATCACAATCATACAATCACAATCATACAATCACAATCATACAATCACGATCATACAATCACAATCATACAATCACAATTATACAATCACAATCATACAATCACAATCATACAATCACAATCATACTATCTCAATCATACAATCGCAATCATATTATCACAAACATACAATCAGAATTATACATTCACATGCATACAATTAGAATCATACAAACGCAATCACACAATCACAATCATACAATCACAATCATACAATCACATTCATACAATAACAATCATACAATCACAATCATACATTCACAGTCACACAATCGCAATCAGACAATACCAAACATGCAATCATAATCATACATTCACAATCATACAACTACGATCATGCAATCACAATCACATTTACACAACCTCTATCATACAAGTACAATCATACAGTCACAATCATGAAATCACAATCGTACAATCACAATCACACAACCACAATCATACAATCACAATCATACAATCACTATCATACAATCAGAATTATACAATAGCAATCCGGCAATCACCATCACTCAATACAATTATAGATTCACAATCATACAATCACAATCATGCAAGTAGAATCATACAATCACAATCATACAATTACAATCATACAATCACAATCATAGAATCGCAATCGTGCAATCACAATCACACAATCACTATCATACAATCACAATTACACAATGCAATCAGACAATCGCAATTGTACAATCACAATCATACAATCACAGTCTTACGATCACAATCATAGAACCACAATCGTACAATCAAAATCACACAATCACTATCATACAATCAGAATTATACAATAGCAATCTGGCAATCACAGTAACTCAAATACAATTATATATTCACAATCATACAATCACAATCACGCAAGTAGAATCATACAATCACAATCACACAATCATAATCGTACAATTACAATCATACAATCACAATCATAGAATCACAATCATGCAGTCACAATCACACAATCACTATCACATAATCACAATTATACAATCACAATCATACAATCACAATCATACAATCACAATCATACAACCACAATCGTACAATGACAATCATACAATCACAATCATGCAATCACAATTATACAATCACAATTATACAATCACAATCATACGATCACAGTCATACAATCACAATCATACAATCACAATCATACAATCACAATCACACAATCACAATCATACAATCACAATCATACAATCAGAATTATACATTCACATGCATACAATTAGAATCATACAAACGCAATCACACAATCACAATCATACAATCACAATCATACAATCACATTCATATAATTACAATCATACAATCGCAATCATATAATCACAATCATACAATCACAATCATACAATCACAATCATACAATCACAATCATACAATCACAATCATACAATCACAATCATACAATCACAATCATAGAATCACAATCATACAATCACAATCATACATTCGCAATCACACAATCGCAATCAGACAATCGCAATTGTACTATCACAATCCTACAATCACAATCATAGGATCACAATCATACAATCACAATCATACAATCCCAATGATACAATCACACTCATACAATCACAATCATACAATCACAATCATACAATAACTATCATACAATCACAATCATAGAACCACAATCGCACAATCACAATCACACAGTCACTATCATACAATCAGAATTATACAATAGCAATCCGGTAATCACAGTCACTCAAATACAATTATATATTCACAATGATACAATCACAATCATGCAAGTACAATCATACAATCACAATCATACAATCACAATCGTACAATTACAATCATACAATCACAATCATACAATAACTATCATACAATCACAATCATGCAATCGCAATCATACAATCGCAATCATATTATCACAAACATACAATCAGAATTATACATTCACATGCATAGAATTAGAATCATACAAACGCAATCACACAATCACAATCATACAATCACAATCACACAATCGCAATCAGACACTCGCAATTATACAATCACAATCCTACAATCACAATCATAGAATCACAATCATACAATCACAATCATACAATCACAATCATACAATCACAATCATACAATCACAATCATACATTCACAATCATACAATCACAATCATACAATCACAATCATACAATCACAATCATAGAATCATAATCCTACAGTCACAATCATACAATCACAATCATACAATCACAATCATACAACCACAATCATAGAATCACAATCATACATTCACAATCACACAATCGCAATCAGACAATCGCAATCATACAATCACAATCATACAATCACAATCATACAATTACAACCTTACAATCACAATCATACAATCACAATCCTACAATCGCAATCATATTATCACAAACATGCAATCAGAATTATACATTCACATGCATACAATTAGCATCATACAAACGCAATCACACAATCACCATTATACAATCACAATCATGCAATCACAATCATGCAATCACAATCATGCAATCACAATCACACCATCACAATCATACAATCACAATCATACAATCACAATCATACAACCACAATCGTACAATGACAATCATACAATCACAATCATGCAATCACAATTATAGAATCACAATTATACAATCACAATCATACAATCACAGTCATACAATCACAATCATACAATCACAATCATACAATCACAATCACACAATCACAATCATAAAATCACAATCATACAATCAGAATTATACATTCACATGTATACAATTAGCATCATACAAACACAATCACACAATCACCATCATACAATCACAATCATGCAATCACAATCATGCAATCACAATCACACCATCACAATCATACAATCACAATCATACAATCACAATCATACAATCACAATCATACAATCACAATCATACAATCACAATCATACAATCTCAATCATACAATCTCAATCACACAATCGCAATCATGTTATCACAAACATACAATCAGAATTATACATTCATATGCATACAATTAGAATCATACAAACGCAATCACACAATCACAATCATACAATCACATTCATACAATTACAATCATACAATCACAATCATAGAATCACAATCATACAGTCACAATCACACAATCGCAATCAGACAATCGCAATCATACAATCGCAATCATACAATCACAATCATACAATCACAATCATACAATCACAATCATACAATCACAATCATACAATCACAATCATACAATCACAATCATACAATCACAATCATACAATCACAATCATACAATCACAATCATACAATCACAATCATACAATCACAATCATACAATCACAATCATACAATCATAATCATACAATCACAATCATACAATCACAATCATAGAATCACAATCATACATTCACAATCAGACAATCGCAATCAGACAATCGCAATCATACAATCACAATCATACAATCACAATCATACAATCGCAATCATACAATCGCAATCATATTATCACAAACATACAATCAGAATTATACATTCACATGCATACAGTCAGAATCATACAAACGCAATCACACAATCACAATCATACAGTCACAATCATACAATCACAATCATACAACCACAATCGTGCAATGACAATCATACAATCAGAATCATGCAATCACAATTATACAATCACAATTATACAATCACAATCGTACAATCACAGTCATACAATCACAATCATACAATCACAATCATACAATCACAATCACACAATCACAATCATACAATCACAATCATACAATCACAGTCATACAATCACAATCATACAATCAGAATTATACATTCACATGCATACAATTAGAATCATACAAACGCAATCACACAATCACAATCATACAATCACATTCATACAATTACAATCATACAATCACAATCATAGAATCACAATCATACAATCACAATCATACAGTCACAATCACACAATCGCAATCAGACAATC
This sequence comes from Megachile rotundata, assembly GCF_050947335.1. Classification (NCBI taxonomy): domain Eukaryota; kingdom Metazoa; phylum Arthropoda; class Insecta; order Hymenoptera; family Megachilidae; genus Megachile; species Megachile rotundata. Next base: position 703,024 of record NW_027473345.1, on the reverse strand, counting down.
GCAATCATACAATCACAATCATACAATCACAATCATACAATCACAATCATACAATCACAATCATACAATCACAATCATACAATCACAATCATACAATCAGAGTCATACAATCACAATCATACAGTTATAATCACACAATCGCAATCAGACAATCGCAATCATACAATCACAATCATACAATCACAATCATACAATCACAATCATACAATCACAATCATACAATCACAATCATACAATCAGAGTCATACAATCACAGTCATACAATCACAATTATACAAACACAATCATAGAATTACAATCATAGAACCACAATCGTACAATCACAATCACACAATCACAATCATGCAATCACAATCATACAATCACAATCATACAATCACAGTCATACAATCACAATCATACAATCACAGTCTTACGATCACAATCATACAATCACAATCATACAATCACAGTCATACAATCACAATCATACAATCACAATCATACAATCACAATCATACAATTACAACCTTACAATCACAATCATACAATCACAATCCTACAATCAAAATAATACAATCACAATCATACAATTACAATATTACAATCGCAATCATACAATCACAATCCTACAATCATAATCGTACAATTACAATCATACAATCACAATCATAGAATCACAATCATGCAGTCACAATCACACAATCACTATCACACAATCACAATTATACAATCAAAATCATACAATCACAATCATACAATCACAATCATACAATCACAATTATACAATCACAATCATACAATCGCAATCATAAAATCACAATCATACAATCACATTCATACAATCACAATCATACAATCACAGTCTTACGATCACAATCATACAATCGCAATCATACAATCACAATCATACAATCACATTCATACAATCACAATCATACAATCACAATCATACAATCACAATCAAACAATCACAATCATACAGTCACAATCACACAATCGGAATCATATTATCACAAATATACAATCAGAATTATACATTCACATGCATACAATTAGAATCATACAAACGCAATCACACAATCACAATCATACAATCACAATCATACAATCAAATTCATACAATTACAATCATACAATCACAATCATAGAATCACAATCATGCAATCACAATCATACATTCACAATCACACAATCGCAATCAGACAATCGCAATCATGCAATCATAATCATATATTCACAATCATACAATTACGATCATGCAATCACAATCGCATTTACACAATCTCTATCATACTGTTACAATCATACAGTCACAATCATAAAATCACAATCGTACAATCACAATCGTACAATCGCAATCGTACAATCACAATCATACAGTCACAATCATACAATCACAATCATACAATCACAATTATACAAACACAATCATACAATTACAATCATAGAACCACAATCGTACAATCACAATCACACAATCACAATAATGCAATCACAATCATACAATCACAATCATACAATCACAATCATACAATCACAATCTTATGATCACAATCATACAATCGCAATCATACAATCACAATCATACAATCACATTCATACAATCACAATCATACAATCACAATCATACAATCACAATCAAACAATCACAATCATACAGTCACAATCACACAATCGCAATCATATTATCACAAATATACAATCAGAATTATACATTCGCATGCATACAATTAGAATCATACAAACGCAATCACACAATCACAATCATACAATCACAATCATACAATCACATTCATATAATTACAATCATACAATCACAATCATAGAATCACAATCATACAATCACAATCATACAGTCACAATCACACAATCGCAATCACACAATCGCAATCAGACAATCGCAATCATACAATCACAATCATACAATCACAATCATACAATCACAATCATACAATCACAATCATACAATCCCAATCATACAATCACAATCGTACAATCACAATCGTACAATCACAATCGTACAATCACAATCGTACAATCACAATCATACAATCACAATCATACAATCACAATCATACAATTACAATCTTACGATCACAATCATACGATCACAATCACACAATCACAATCATACAATCACAATCATACAATCAGAATTATACATTCACATGCATACAATTAGAATCATACAAACGCAATCACACAATCACAATCATACAATCACAATCATACAATCACATTCATATAATTACAATCATACAATCACAATCATAGAATCACAATCATACAATCACAATCATACAGTCACAATCACACAATCGCAATCAGACAATCGCAATCATACAATCACAATCATACAATCACAATCATACAATCACAATCATACAATCACAATCATACAATCCCAATCATACAATCACAATCGTACAATCACAATCGTACAATCACAATCGTACAATCACAATCGTACAATCACAATCATACAATCACAATCATACAATCACAATCATACAATTACAATCTTACGATCACAATCATACGATCACAGTCATACAATCACAATCATACAATCACAATCATACAATCACAATCATACAATCACAATCATACAATCACAATCATACAATCACAATCATACAATCACAATCATACAATCACAATCATACAATCACAATCATACAATCACAATCATACAATCACAATCATACAATCACAATCATACAATCATAATCATACAATCACAATCATACAATCACAATCATAGAATCACAATCATACATTCACAATCACACAATCGCAATCAGACAATCGCAATCATACAATCACAATCATACAATCACAATCATACAATCGCAATCATACAATCGCAATCATATTATCACAAATATACAATCAGAATTATACATTCACATGCATACCATTAGAATCATACAAACGCAATCACACAAACACAATCATACAATCACAATCACTTAATCGCAATCAGACAATCGCAATTGTACAATCACAATCCTACAATCACAATCATAGAATCACAATCATACAATCACAATCATACAATAACAATGATACAATCACAATCATACAATCACAATTATACAATCACAATCATACAATAACAATCATGCAATCACACTCATGCAATCACAATCATACAATCACAGTCATACAATCACAATCATATAATCACAATCATACAATCGCAATCATACAAACACAATCATACAATCACAATCACACAATCACAATCATACAGTCACAATCATACAATCGCAATCATATTATCACAAACATACAATCAGAATTATACATTCACATGCATACAATTAGAATCATACAAACGCAATCACACAATCACAATCATACAGTCACAATCATACAATCACAATCATACAACCACAATCGTGCAATGACAATCATACAATCACAATCATGCAATCACAATTATACAATCACAATTATACAATCACAATCGTACAATCACAGTCATACAATCACAATCATACAATCACAATCATACAATCACAATCACACAATCACAATCATACAATCACAATCATACAATCACATTCATACAATTACAATCATACAATCACAATCATAGAATCACAATCATACAATCACAATCATACAGTCACAATCACACAATCGCAATCAGACAATCGCAATCATACAATCACAATCATACAATCACAATCATACAATCACAATCATACAATCACAATCATACAATCACAATCATACAATCAGAGTCATACAATCACAATCATATAGTCACAATCACACAATCGCAATCAGACAATCGCAATCATACAATCACAATCATACAATCACAATCATACAATCACAATCATACAATCACAGTCTTACGATCACAATCATACAATCACAATCATACAATCACAGTCTTACGATCACAATCATACAATCACAATCATACAATCACAATCATACAATCACAATTATACAATCACAATCATACAATCGCAATCATAAAATCACAATCATACAATCACATTCATACAATCACAATCATACAATCACAGTCTTACGATCACAATCATACAATCGCAATCATACAATCACAATCATACAATCACATTCATACAATCACAATCATACAATCACAATCATACAATCACAATCAAACAATCACAATCATACAGTCACAATCACACAATCGGAATCATATTATCACAAATATACAATCAGAATTATACATTCACATGCATACAATTAGAATCATACAAACGCAATCACACAATCACAATCATACAATCACAATCATACAATCAAATTCATACAATTACAATCATACAATCACAATCATAGAATCACAATCATGCAATCACAATCATACATTCACAATCACACAATCGCAATCAGACAATCGCAATCATGCAATCATAATCATACATTCACAATCATACAATTACGATCATGCAATCACAATCGCATTTACACAATCTCTATCATACTGTTACAATCATACAGTCACAATCATAAAATCACAATCGTACAATCACAATCGTACAATCGCAATCGTACAATCACAATCATACAGTCACAATCATACAATCACAATCATACAATCACAATTATACAAACACAATCATACAATTACAATCATAGAACCACAATCGTACAATCACAATCACACAATCACAATAATGCAATCACAATCATACAATCACAATCATACAATCACAATCATACAATCACAATCATACAATCACAATCTTACGATCACAATCATACAATCGCAATCATACAATCACAATCATACAATCACATTCATACAATCACAATCATACAATCACAATCATACAATCACAATCAAACAATCACAATCATACAGTCACAATCACACAATCGCAATCATATTATCACAGATATACAATCAGAATTATACATTCGCATGCATACAATTAGAATCATACAAACGCAATCACACAATCACAATCATACAACCACAATCATACAATCACAATCATACAATCACAATCATACAACCACAATCGTACAATGACAATCATACAATCACAATCATGCAATCACAATTATACAATCACAATTATACAATCACAATCATACGATCACAGTCATACAATCACAATCATACAATCACAATCATACAATCACAATCACACAATCACAATCACACAATCACAATCATACAATCACAATCATACAATCAGAATTATACATTCACATGCATACAATTAGAATCATACAAACGCAATCACACAATCACAATCATACAATCACAATCATACAATCACATTCATATAATTACAATCATACAATCACAATCATAGAATCACAATCATACAATCACAATCATACAGTCACAATCACACAATCGCAATCAGACAATCGCAATCATACAATCACAATCATACAATCACAATCATACAATCACAATCATACAATCACAATCATACAATCACAATCGTACAATCACAATCGTACAATCACAATCGTACAATCACAATCGTACAATCACAATCGTACAATCACAATCATACAATCACAATCATACAATTACAATCTTACAATCACAATCATACAATCACAATCCTACAATCGCAATCATATTATCACAAACATACAATCAGAATTATACATTCACATGCATACAGTAAGCATCATACAAACGCAATCACACAATCACCATTATACAATCACAATCATGCAATCACAATTATACAATCACAATTATACAATCACAATCATACGATCACAGTCATACAATCACAATCATACAACCACAATCATACAATCACAATCACACAATCACAATCACACAATCACAATCATACAATCACAATCATACAATCAGAATTATACATTCACATGCATACAATTAGAATCATACAAACGCAATCACACAATCACAATCATACAATCACAATCATACAATCACATTCATATAATTACAATCATACAATCACAATCATAGAATCACAATCATACAATCACAATCATACAGTCACAATCACACAATCGCAATCAGACAATCGCAATCATACAATCACAATCATACAATCACAATCATACAATCACAATCATACAATCACAATCATACAATCACAATCGTACAATCACAATCGTACAATCACAATCGTACAATCACAATCGTACAATCACAATCATACAATCACAATCATACAATTACAATCTTACAATCACAATCATACAATCACAATCCTACAATCGCAATCATATTATCACAAACATACAATCAGAATTATACATTCACATGCATACAATTAGCATCATACAAACGCAATCACACAATCACCATTATACAATCACAATCATGCAATCACAATCATGCAATCACAATCACACCATCACAATCATACAATCACAATCATACAATCACAATCATACAATCACAATCATACAACCACAATCGTACAATGACAATCATACAATCACAATCATGCAACCACAATTATACAATCACAATTATACAATCACAATCATACAATCACAGTCATACAATCACAATCATACAATCACAATCATACAATCACAATCACACAATCACAATCATACAATCACAATCATACAATCAGAATTATACATCCACATGCATACAATTAGAATCATACAAACGCAATCACACAATCACAATCATACAATCACAATCATACAATCACATTCATACAATTACAATCATACAATCACAACCATACAATCACAATCATACATTCGCAATCACACAATCGCAATCAGACAATCGCAATTGTACTATCACAATCCTACAATCACAATCATAGGATCACAATCATACAATCACAATCATACAATCACAATGATACAATCACAATCATACAATCACAATCATACAATCACAATCATACAATAACAATCATACAATCACAATCATAGAACCACAATCGTACAATCACAATCACACAGTCACTATCATACAATCAGAATTATACAATAGCAATCCGGCAATCACAGTCACTCAAATACAATTATATATTCACAATCATACAATCACAATCACGCAAGTACAATCATACAATCACAATCATACAATCACAATCGTACAATTACAATCATACAATCACAATCATACAATAACAATCATACAATCACAATCATACAATTACATTCATACAATCACAATCATACAATCAAAATAATAAAATCACAATCATACAATTACAATCTTACAATCACAACCATACAATCACAATCCTACAATCGCAATCACATTATCACAAACATACAATCAGAATTATACATTCACATGCATGCAATTAGCATCATACAAACGCAATCACACAATCACCATCATACAATCACAATCATGCAATCACAATCATGCAATCACAATCACACCATCCCAATCATACAATCACAATCATACAATCACAATCATACAATCACAATCATACAATCACAATCATACAATCACAATCATACAATCACAATCATACAATAACAATCATACAATCACAATCATACAATCGCAATCATACAATCGCAATCATACAATCGCAATCATATTATCACAAATATACAATCAGAATTATACATTCACATGCATACAATTAGAATCATACAAACGCAATCACACAATCACAATCATACAATCACATTCATACAATTACAATCATACAATCACAATCATAGAATCACAATCATACAATCACAATCATATAGTCACAATCACACAATCGCAATCAGACAATCGCAATCATACAATCACAATCATACAATCACAATCATGCAATCACAATCATACAATCACAATCATACAATCACAATCATACAATCACAATCATACAATCGCAATCATACAATCGCAATCATATTATCACAAATATATAGTCAGAATTATACATTCACATGCATACAATTAGAATCATACAAACGCAATCACACAAACACAATCATACAATCACAATCACACAATCGCAATCAGACAACCGCAATTGTAGAATCACAATCCTACAATCACAATCATAGAATCACAATCATACAATCACAATTATACAAACACAATCATACAATTACAATCATAGAACCACAATCGTACAATCACAATCACACAATCACAATCATGCAATCACAATCATACAATCACAATCGTACAATCACAATCACACAATCACAATCATGCAATCACAATCATACAATCACAATCATACAATCACAATAATACAATCACAGTCTTACGATCACAATCATACAATCACAATCATACAATCACAGTCATACAATCAAAATCATACAATCACAATCATACAATCACAATTATACAATCACATTCATACAATCACAATTATACAATCAAAATAATACAATCACAATCATACAATTACAATCTTACAATCACAATCATACAATCACAATCCTATAATCGCAATCATATTATCACAAACATACAATCAGAATTATACATTCACATGCATACAATTAGCATCATACAAACGCAATCACACAATCACCATCATACAATCACAATCATACAATCACAATCATACAATCACAATCATACAATCACAATCATACAATCACAATCCTACAATCACAATCATAGAATCACAATCATACAATCACAATCATACAATCACAATCATACAATAACAATCATGCAATCACAATCATACAATCACAATCATACAGTCACAATCACACAATCGCAATCAGACAATCACAATCATACAATCACAATTATACAAACATAATCATACAATTACAATCATAGAACCACAATCGTACAATCACAATCGTACAATCACAATCACACAATCACAATCATGCAATCACAATCATGCAATCACAATCATACAATCACAATCATACAGTCACAATCACACAATCGCAATCAGACAATCGCAATCATACAATCACAATCATACAATCACAATCATACAGTCACAATCATACAATCACAATCATACAATCACAATCATACAATCACAATCCTACAATCACAATCATAGAATCACAATCATACAATCACAATCATACAATCACAATCATACAATAACAATCATGCAATCACAATCATACAATCACAATCATACAGTCACAATCACACAATCGCAATCAGACAATCGCAATCATACAATCACAATCATACAATCACAATCATACAATCACAATCATACAATCACAATCATACAATCACAATCATACAATCACAATCATACAATCACAATCATACAATCACAATCATACAATCACAACCATACAATCACAATCATACATTCGCAATCACACAATCGCAATCAGACAATCGCAATTGTACTATCACAATCCTACAATCACAATCATAGGATCACAATCATACAATCACAATCATACAATCACAATGATACAATCACAATCATACAATCACAATCATACAATCACAATCATACAATAACAATCATACAATCACAATCATAGAACCACAATCGTACAATCACAATCACACAGTCACTATCATACAATCAGAATTATACAATAGCAATCCGGCAATCACAGTCACTCAAATACAATTATATATTCACAATCATACAATCACAATCACGCAAGTACAATCATACAATCACAATCATACAATCACAATCGTACAATTACAATCATACAATCACAATCATACAATAACAATCATACAATCACAATCATACAATTACATTCATACAATCACAATCATACAATCAAAATAATAAAATCACAATCATACAATTACAATCTTACAATCACAACCATACAATCACAATCCTACAATCGCAATCACATTATCACAAACATACAATCAGAATTATACATTCACATGCATGCAATTAGCATCATACAAACGCAATCACACAATCACCATCATACAATCACAATCATGCAATCACAATCATGCAATCACAATCACACCATCCCAATCATACAATCACAATCATACAATCACAATCATACAATCACAATCATACAATCACAATCATACAATCACAATCATACAATCACAATCATACAATAACAATCATACAATCACAATCATACAATCGCAATCATACAATCGCAATCATATTATCACAAATATACAATCACAATTATACATTCACATGCATACAATTAGAATCATACAAACGCAATCACACAATCACAATCATACAATCACATTCATACAATTACAATCATACAATCACAATCATAGAATCACAATCATACAATCACAATCATATAGTCACAATCACACAATCGCAATCAGACAATCGCAATCATACAATCACAATCATACAATCACAATCATGCAATCACAATCATACAATCACAATCATACAATCACAATCATACAATCACAATCATACAATCGCAATCATACAATCGCAATCATATTATCACAAATATATAGTCAGAATTATACATTCACATGCATACAATTAGAATCATACAAACGCAATCACACAAACACAATCATACAATCACAATCACACAATCGCAATCAGACAACCGCAATTGTAGAATCACAATCCTACAATCACAATCATAGAATCACAATCATACAATCACAATTATACAAACACAATCATACAATTACAATCATAGAACCACAATCGTACAATCACAATCACACAATCACAATCATGCAATCACAATCATACAATCACAATCATACAATCACAATAATACAATCACAGTCTTACGATCACAATCATACAATCACAATCATACAATCACAGTCATACAATCAAAATCATACAATCACAATCATACAATCACAATTATACAATCACATTCATACAATCACAATTATACAATCAAAATAATACAATCACAATCATACAATTACAATCTTACAATCACAATCATACAATCACAATCCTATAATCGCAATCATATTATCACAAACATACAATCAGAATTATACATTCACATGCATACAATTAGCATCATACAAACGCAATCACACAATCACCATCATACAATCACAATCATACAATCACAATCATACAATCACAATCATACAATCACAATCATACAATCACAATCCTACAATCACAATCATAGAATCACAATCATACAATCACAATCATACAATCACAATCATACAATAACAATCATGCAATCACAATCATACAATCACAATCATACAGTCACAATCACACAATCGCAATCAGACAATCACAATCATACAATCACAATTATACAAACATAATCATACAATTACAATCATAGAACCACAATCGTACAATCACAATCGTACAATCACAATCACACAATCACAATCATGCAATCACAATCATGCAATCACAATCATACAATCACAATCATACAGTCACAATCACACAATCGCAATCAGACAATCGCAATCATACAATCACAATCATACAATCACAATCATACAGTCACAATCATACAATCACAATCATACAATCACAATCATACAATCACAATCCTACAATCACAATCATAGAATCACAATCATACAATCACAATCATACAATCACAATCATACAATAACAATCATGCAATCACAATCATACAATCACAATCATACAGTCACAATCACACAATCGCAATCAGACAATCGCAATCATACAATCACAATCATACAATCACAATCATACAATCACAATCATACAATCACAATCATACAATCACAATCATACAATCACAATCATACAATCACAATCATACAATCACAATCATACAATCACAACCATACAATCACAATCATACATTCGCAATCACACAATCGCAATCAGACAATCGCAATTGTACTATCACAATCCTACAATCACAATCATAGGATCACAATCATACAATCACAATCATACAATCACAATGATACAATCACAATCATACAATCACAATCATACAATCACAATCATACAATAACAATCATACAATCACAATCATAGAACCACAATCGTACAATCACAATCACACAGTCACTATCATACAATCCGAATTATACAATAGCAATCCGGCAATCACAGTCACTCAAATACAATTATATATTCACAATCATACAATCACAATCACGCAAGTACAATCATACAATCACAATCATACAATCACAATCGTACAATTACAATCATACAATCACAATCGTACAATCACAATCACACAATCACAATCATGCAATCACAATCATGCAATCACAATCATGCAATCACAATCACACCATCACAATCATACAATCACAATCATACAATCACAATCATACAACCACAATCGTACAATGACAATCATACAATCACAATCATGCAATCACAATTATACAATCACAATTATACAACCACAATCATACAATCACAGTCATACAATCACAATCATACAATCACAATCATACAATCACAATCACACAATCACAATCATATAATCACAATCATACAATCAGAATTATACATTCACATGCATACAATTAGCATCATACAAACACAATCACACAATCACCATCATACAATCACAATCATGCAATCATAATCATGCAATCACAATCACACCATCACAATCATACAATCACAATCATACAATCACAATCATACAATCACAATCATACAATCACAATCATACTATCTCAATCATACAATCTCAATCACACAATCGCAATCATGTTATCACAAACATACAATCAGAATTATACATTCATATGCATACAATTAGAATCATACAAACGCAATCACACAATCACAATCATACAATCACAATCATACAATCAAATTCATACAATTACAATCATACAATCACAATCATAGAATAAAAATCATGCAATCATAATCATACATTCACAATCACACAATCACAATCATACAATTACAATCATACAATCACAATCACACAATCGCAATCACACAATCACAATCATACAATCACAATCATACAATCACAATCATACAATCACAATCATACAATCACAATCATACAATCTCAATCATACAATCTGAATCATACAATCGCAATGATATTATCACAAACATACAATCAGAATTATGCATTCACATGCATACAATTAGAATCATACAAACGCAATCACACAATCACAATCATACAATCACAATCATACAATCACAATCATACAATCACAATCATACAATCACAATCATACAATCTCAATCATACAATCGCAATCATATTATCACAAACATACAATCAGAATTATACATTCACATGCATACAATTAGAATCATACAAACCTAATCACACAATCACAATCATACAATCACAATCATACAATCACATTCATACAATAACAATCATACAATCACAATCATACATTCACAGTCACACAATCGCAATCAGACAATCGCAAACATGCAATCATAATCATACATTCACAATAATACAACTACGATCATGCAATCACAATCACATTTACACAATCTCTATCATACAGGTACAATCATACAGTCACAAGCATAAAATCACAATCGTACAATCACAATCACACAATCACAATCATACAATCACAATCATACAATCACATTCATACAATTACAATCATACAATCACAATCATAGAATCACAATCATACAATCACAATCATACATTCACAATCACACAATCGCAATCAGACAATCACAATCATACAATCACAATCATACAATCACAATCATACAATCACAATCATACAATCACGATCATACAATCACAATCATACAATCACAATCATACAATCACAATCACACAATCACAATCATACAATCACAATCATACTATCTCAATCATACAATCACAATCATACAATCACAATCATACAATCACAATCAGTCAGTCACAATCATACAATCGCAATCATACAATCACAATCATACAATCAGAATTATACATTCACATGCATACAATTAGAATCATACAAACGCAATCACACAATCACAATCATACAATCACAATCATACAATCACATTCATACAATTACAATCATACAATCACAATCATAGAATCACAATCATACAATCACAATCATACATTCACAATCACACAATCGCAATCAGACAATCACAATCATACAATCACAATCATACAATCACAATCATACAATCACAATCATACAATCACGATCATACAATCACAATCATACAATCACAATCAGTCAGTCACAATCATACAATCGCAATCATACAATCACAATCATACAATCAGAATTATACATTCACATGCATACAATTAGAATCATACAAACGCAATCACACAATCACAATCATACAATCACAAGCATACAATCACATTCATACAATTACAATCATACAATCACAATCATAGAATCACAATCATACAATCACAATCATACATTCACAATCACACAATCGCAATCAGACAATCACAATCATACAATCACAATCATACAATCACAATCATACAATCACAATCATACAATCACAATCATACAATCACGATCATACAATCACAATCATACAATCACAATTATACAATCACAATCATACAATCACAATCATACAATCACAATCATACTATCTCAATCATACAATCGCAATCATATTATCACAAACATACAATCAGAATTATACATTCACATGCATACAATTAGAATCATACAAACGCAATCACACAATCACAATCATACAATCACAATCATACAATCACATTCATACAATAACAATCATACAATCACAATCATACATTCACAGTCACACAATCGCAATCAGACAATACCAAACATGCAATCATAATCATACATTCACAATCATACAACTACGATCATGCAATCACAATCACATTTACACAACCTCTATCATACAAGTACAATCATACAGTCACAATCATGAAATCACAATCGTACAATCACAATCACACAACCACAATCATACAATCACAATCATACAATCACTATCATACAATCAGAATTATACAATAGCAATCCGGCAATCACCATCACTCAATACAATTATAGATTCACAATCATACAATCACAATCATGCAAGTAGAATCATACAATCACAATCATACAATTACAATCATACAATCACAATCATAGAATCGCAATCGTGCAATCACAATCACACAATCACTATCATACAATCACAATTACACAATGCAATCAGACAATCGCAATTGTACAATCACAATCATACAATCACAGTCTTACGATCACAATCATAGAACCACAATCGTACAATCAAAATCACACAATCACTATCATACAATCAGAATTATACAATAGCAATCTGGCAATCACAGTAACTCAAATACAATTATATATTCACAATCATACAATCACAATCACGCAAGTAGAATCATACAATCACAATCACACAATCATAATCGTACAATTACAATCATACAATCACAATCATAGAATCACAATCATGCAGTCACAATCACACAATCACTATCACATAATCACAATTATACAATCACAATCATACAATCACAATCATACAATCACAATCATACAACCACAATCGTACAATGACAATCATACAATCACAATCATGCAATCACAATTATACAATCACAATTATACAATCACAATCATACGATCACAGTCATACAATCACAATCATACAATCACAATCATACAATCACAATCACACAATCACAATCATACAATCACAATCATACAATCAGAATTATACATTCACATGCATACAATTAGAATCATACAAACGCAATCACACAATCACAATCATACAATCACAATCATACAATCACATTCATATAATTACAATCATACAATCGCAATCATATAATCACAATCATACAATCACAATCATACAATCACAATCATACAATCACAATCATACAATCACAATCATACAATCACAATCATACAATCACAATCATAGAATCACAATCATACAGTCACAATCATACATTCGCAATCACACAATCGCAATCAGACAATCGCAATTGTACTATCACAATCCTACAATCACAATCATAGGATCACAATCATACAATCACAATCATACAATCCCAATGATACAATCACACTCATACAATCACAATCATACAATCACAATCATACAATAACAATCATACAATCACAATCATAGAACCACAATCGCACAATCACAATCACACAGTCACTATCATACAATCAGAATTATACAATAGCAATCCGGTAATCACAGTCACTCAAATACAATTATATATTCACAATGATACAATCACAATCATGCAAGTACAATCATACAATCACAATCATACAATCACAATCGTACAATTACAATCATACAATCACAATCATACAATAACTATCATACAA
Organism: Megachile rotundata; assembly: GCF_050947335.1. Classification (NCBI taxonomy): domain Eukaryota; kingdom Metazoa; phylum Arthropoda; class Insecta; order Hymenoptera; family Megachilidae; genus Megachile; species Megachile rotundata. The sequence goes on along the minus strand of NW_027473345.1, from coordinate 686,862 downwards.
TCACAATCATGCAATCGCAATCATACAATCGCAATCATATTATCACAAACATACAATCAGAATTATACATTCACATGCATAGAATTAGAATCATACAAACGCAATCACACAATCACAATCATACAATCACAATCACACAATCGCAATCAGACACTCGCAATTATACAATCACAATCCTACAATCACAATCATAGAATCACAATCATACAATCACAATCATACAATCACAATCATACAATCACAATCATACAATCACAATCATACATTCACAATCATACAATCACAATCATACAATCACAATCATACAATCACAATCATAGAATCATAATCCTACAGTCACAATCATACAATCACAATCATACAATCACAATCATACAACCACAATCATAGAATCACAATCATACATTCACAATCACACAATCGCAATCAGACAATCGCAATCATACAATCACAATCATACAATCACAATCATACAATTACAACCTTACAATCACAATCATACAATCACAATCCTACAATCGCAATCATATTATCACAAACATGCAATCAGAATTATACATTCACATGCATACAATTAGCATCATACAAACGCAATCACACAATCACCATTATACAATCACAATCATGCAATCACAATCATGCAATCACAATCATGCAATCACAATCACACCATCACAATCATACAATCACAATCATACAATCACAATCATACAACCACAATCGTACAATGACAATCATACAATCACAATCATGCAATCACAATTATAGAATCACAATTATACAATCACAATCATACAATCACAGTCATACAATCACAATCATACAATCACAATCATACAATCACAATCACACAATCACAATCATAAAATCACAATCATACAATCAGAATTATACATTCACATGTATACAATTAGCATCATACAAACACAATCACACAATCACCATCATACAATCACAATCATGCAATCACAATCATGCAATCACAATCACACCATCACAATCATACAATCACAATCATACAATCACAATCATACAATCACAATCATACAATCACAATCATACAATCACAATCATACAATCTCAATCATACAATCTCAATCACACAATCGCAATCATGTTATCACAAACATACAATCAGAATTATACATTCATATGCATACAATTAGAATCATACAAACGCAATCACACAATCACAATCATACAATCACATTCATACAATTACAATCATACAATCACAATCATAGAATCACAATCATACAGTCACAATCACACAATCGCAATCAGACAATCGCAATCATACAATCGCAATCATACAATCACAATCATACAATCACAATCATACAATCACAATCATACAATCACAATCATACAATCACAATCATACAATCACAATCATACAATCACAATCATACAATCACAATCATACAATCACAATCATACAATCACAATCATACAATCACAATCATACAATCATAATCATACAATCACAATCATACAATCACAATCATAGAATCACAATCATACATTCACAATCAGACAATCGCAATCAGACAATCGCAATCATACAATCACAATCATACAATCACAATCATACAATCGCAATCATACAATCGCAATCATATTATCACAAACATACAATCAGAATTATACATTCACATGCATACAGTCAGAATCATACAAACGCAATCACACAATCACAATCATACAGTCACAATCATACAATCACAATCATACAACCACAATCGTGCAATGACAATCATACAATCAGAATCATGCAATCACAATTATACAATCACAATTATACAATCACAATCGTACAATCACAGTCATACAATCACAATCATACAATCACAATCATACAATCACAATCACACAATCACAATCATACAATCACAATCATACAATCACAGTCATACAATCACAATCATACAATCAGAATTATACATTCACATGCATACAATTAGAATCATACAAACGCAATCACACAATCACAATCATACAATCACATTCATACAATTACAATCATACAATCACAATCATAGAATCACAATCATACAATCACAATCATACAGTCACAATCACACAATCGCAATCAGACAATCGCAATCATACAATCACAATCATACAATCACAATCATACAATCACAATCATACAATCACAATCATACAATCACAATCATACAATCACAATCATACAATCAGAGTCATACAATCACAATCATACAGTTATAATCACACAATCGCAATCAGACAATCGCAATCATACAATCACAATCATACAATCACAATCATACAATCACAATCATACAATCACAATCATACAATCACAATCATACAATCAGAGTCATACAATCACAGTCATACAATCACAATTATACAAACACAATCATAGAATTACAATCATAGAACCACAATCGTACAATCACAATCACACAATCACAATCATGCAATCACAATCATACAATCACAATCATACAATCACAGTCATACAATCACAATCATACAATCACAGTCTTACGATCACAATCATACAATCACAATCATACAATCACAGTCATACAATCACAATCATACAATCACAATCATACAATCACAATCATACAATTACAACCTTACAATCACAATCATACAATCACAATCCTACAATCAAAATAATACAATCACAATCATACAATTACAATATTACAATCGCAATCATACAATCACAATCCTACAATCATAATCGTACAATTACAATCATACAATCACAATCATAGAATCACAATCATGCAGTCACAATCACACAATCACTATCACACAATCACAATTATACAATCAAAATCATACAATCACAATCATACAATCACAATCATACAATCACAATTATACAATCACAATCATACAATCGCAATCATAAAATCACAATCATACAATCACATTCATACAATCACAATCATACAATCACAGTCTTACGATCACAATCATACAATCGCAATCATACAATCACAATCATACAATCACATTCATACAATCACAATCATACAATCACAATCATACAATCACAATCAAACAATCACAATCATACAGTCACAATCACACAATCGGAATCATATTATCACAAATATACAATCAGAATTATACATTCACATGCATACAATTAGAATCATACAAACGCAATCACACAATCACAATCATACAATCACAATCATACAATCAAATTCATACAATTACAATCATACAATCACAATCATAGAATCACAATCATGCAATCACAATCATACATTCACAATCACACAATCGCAATCAGACAATCGCAATCATGCAATCATAATCATATATTCACAATCATACAATTACGATCATGCAATCACAATCGCATTTACACAATCTCTATCATACTGTTACAATCATACAGTCACAATCATAAAATCACAATCGTACAATCACAATCGTACAATCGCAATCGTACAATCACAATCATACAGTCACAATCATACAATCACAATCATACAATCACAATTATACAAACACAATCATACAATTACAATCATAGAACCACAATCGTACAATCACAATCACACAATCACAATAATGCAATCACAATCATACAATCACAATCATACAATCACAATCATACAATCACAATCTTATGATCACAATCATACAATCGCAATCATACAATCACAATCATACAATCACATTCATACAATCACAATCATACAATCACAATCATACAATCACAATCAAACAATCACAATCATACAGTCACAATCACACAATCGCAATCATATTATCACAAATATACAATCAGAATTATACATTCGCATGCATACAATTAGAATCATACAAACGCAATCACACAATCACAATCATACAATCACAATCATACAATCACATTCATATAATTACAATCATACAATCACAATCATAGAATCACAATCATACAATCACAATCATACAGTCACAATCACACAATCGCAATCACACAATCGCAATCAGACAATCGCAATCATACAATCACAATCATACAATCACAATCATACAATCACAATCATACAATCACAATCATACAATCCCAATCATACAATCACAATCGTACAATCACAATCGTACAATCACAATCGTACAATCACAATCGTACAATCACAATCATACAATCACAATCATACAATCACAATCATACAATTACAATCTTACGATCACAATCATACGATCACAATCACACAATCACAATCATACAATCACAATCATACAATCAGAATTATACATTCACATGCATACAATTAGAATCATACAAACGCAATCACACAATCACAATCATACAATCACAATCATACAATCACATTCATATAATTACAATCATACAATCACAATCATAGAATCACAATCATACAATCACAATCATACAGTCACAATCACACAATCGCAATCAGACAATCGCAATCATACAATCACAATCATACAATCACAATCATACAATCACAATCATACAATCACAATCATACAATCCCAATCATACAATCACAATCGTACAATCACAATCGTACAATCACAATCGTACAATCACAATCGTACAATCACAATCATACAATCACAATCATACAATCACAATCATACAATTACAATCTTACGATCACAATCATACGATCACAGTCATACAATCACAATCATACAATCACAATCATACAATCACAATCATACAATCACAATCATACAATCACAATCATACAATCACAATCATACAATCACAATCATACAATCACAATCATACAATCACAATCATACAATCACAATCATACAATCACAATCATACAATCATAATCATACAATCACAATCATACAATCACAATCATAGAATCACAATCATACATTCACAATCACACAATCGCAATCAGACAATCGCAATCATACAATCACAATCATACAATCACAATCATACAATCGCAATCATACAATCGCAATCATATTATCACAAATATACAATCAGAATTATACATTCACATGCATACAATTAGAATCATACAAACGCAATCACACAAACACAATCATACAATCACAATCACTTAATCGCAATCAGACAATCGCAATTGTACAATCACAATCCTACAATCACAATCATAGAATCACAATCATACAATCACAATCATACAATAACAATGATACAATCACAATCATACAATCACAATTATACAATCACAATCATACAATAACAATCATGCAATCACACTCATACAATCACAATCATACAATCACAGTCATACAATCACAATCATATAATCACAATCATACAATCGCAATCATACAAACACAATCATACAATCACAATCACACAATCACAATCATACAGTCACAATCATACAATCGCAATCATATTATCACAAACATACAATCAGAATTATACATTCACATGCATACAATTAGAATCATACAAACGCAATCACACAATCACAATCATACAGTCACAATCATACAATCACAATCATACAACCACAATCGTGCAATGACAATCATACAATCACAATCATGCAATCACAATTATACAATCACAATTATACAATCACAATCGTACAATCACAGTCATACAATCACAATCATACAATCACAATCATACAATCACAATCACACAATCACAATCATACAATCACAATCATACAATCACATTCATACAATTACAATCATACAATCACAATCATAGAATCACAATCATACAATCACAATCATACAGTCACAATCACACAATCGCAATCAGACAATCGCAATCATACAATCACAATCATACAATCACAATCATACAATCACAATCATACAATCACAATCATACAATCACAATCATACAATCAGAGTCATACAATCACAATCATATAGTCACAATCACACAATCGCAATCAGACAATCGCAATCATACAATCACAATCATACAATCACAATCATACAATCACAATCATACAATCACAGTCTTACGATCACAATCATACAATCACAATCATACAATCACAGTCTTACGATCACAATCATACAATCACAATCATACAATCACAGTCATACAATCACAATCATACAATCACAATCATACAATCACAATCATACAATCACAATTATACAATCACATTCATACAATCACAATTATACAATCAAAATAATACAATCACAATCATACAATTACAATATTACAATCGCAATCATACAATCACAATCCTACAATCATAATCGTACAATTACAATCATACAATCACAATCATAGAATCACAATCATGCAGTCACAATCACACAATCACTATCACACAATCACAATTATACAATCAAAATCATACAATCACAATCATACAATCACAATCATACAATCACAATTATACAATCACAATCATACAATCGCAATCATAAAATCACAATCATACAATCACATTCATACAATCACAATCATACAATCACAGTCTTACGATCACAATCATACAATCGCAATCATACAATCACAATCATACAATCACATTCATACAATCACAATCATACAATCACAATCATACAATCACAATCAAACAATCACAATCATACAGTCACAATCACACAATCGGAATCATATTATCACAAATATACAATCAGAATTATACATTCACATGCATACAATTAGAATCATACAAACGCAATCACACAATCACAATCATACAATCACAATCATACAATCAAATTCATACAATTACAATCATACAATCACAATCATAGAATCACAATCATGCAATCACAATCATACATTCACAATCACACAATCGCAATCAGACAATCGCAATCATGCAATCATAATCATACATTCACAATCATACAATTACGATCATGCAATCACAATCGCATTTACACAATCTCTATCATACTGTTACAATCATACAGTCACAATCATAAAATCACAATCGTACAATCACAATCGTACAATCGCAATCGTACAATCACAATCATACAGTCACAATCATACAATCACAATCATACAATCACAATTATACAAACACAATCATACAATTACAATCATAGAACCACAATCGTACAATCACAATCACACAATCACAATAATGCAATCACAATCATACAATCACAATCATACAATCACAATCATACAATCACAATCATACAATCACAATCTTACGATCACAATCATACAATCGCAATCATACAATCACAATCATACAATCACATTCATACAATCACAATCATACAATCACAATCATACAATCACAATCAAACAATCACAATCATACAGTCACAATCACACAATCGCAATCATATTATCACAGATATACAATCAGAATTATACATTCGCATGCATACAATTAGAATCATACAAACGCAATCACACAATCACAATCATACAACCACAATCATACAATCACAATCATACAATCACAATCATACAACCACAATCGTACAATGACAATCATACAATCACAATCATGCAATCACAATTATACAATCACAATTATACAATCACAATCATACGATCACAGTCATACAATCACAATCATACAATCACAATCATACAATCACAATCACACAATCACAATCACACAATCACAATCATACAATCACAATCATACAATCAGAATTATACATTCACATGCATACAATTAGAATCATACAAACGCAATCACACAATCACAATCATACAATCACAATCATACAATCACATTCATATAATTACAATCATACAATCACAATCATAGAATCACAATCATACAATCACAATCATACAGTCACAATCACACAATCGCAATCAGACAATCGCAATCATACAATCACAATCATACAATCACAATCATACAATCACAATCATACAATCACAATCGTACAATCACAATCGTACAATCACAATCGTACAATCACAATCGTACAATCACAATCGTACAATCACAATCGTACAATCACAATCATACAATCACAATCATACAATTACAATCTTACAATCACAATCATACAATCACAATCCTACAATCGCAATCATATTATCACAAACATACAATCAGAATTATACATTCACATGCATACAGTAAGCATCATACAAACGCAATCACACAATCACCATTATACAATCACAATCATGCAATCACAATTATACAATCACAATTATACAATCACAATCATACGATCACAGTCATACAATCACAATCATACAACCACAATCATACAATCACAATCACACAATCACAATCACACAATCACAATCATACAATCACAATCATACAATCAGAATTATACATTCACATGCATACAATTAGAATCATACAAACGCAATCACACAATCACAATCATACAATCACAATCATACAATCACATTCATATAATTACAATCATACAATCACAATCATAGAATCACAATCATACAATCACAATCATACAGTCACAATCACACAATCGCAATCAGACAATCGCAATCATACAATCACAATCATACAATCACAATCATACAATCACAATCATACAATCACAATCATACAATCACAATCGTACAATCACAATCGTACAATCACAATCGTACAATCACAATCGTACAATCACAATCATACAATCACAATCATACAATTACAATCTTACAATCACAATCATACAATCACAATCCTACAATCGCAATCATATTATCACAAACATACAATCAGAATTATACATTCACATGCATACAATTAGCATCATACAAACGCAATCACACAATCACCATTATACAATCACAATCATGCAATCACAATCATGCAATCACAATCACACCATCACAATCATACAATCACAATCATACAATCACAATCATACAATCACAATCATACAACCACAATCGTACAATGACAATCATACAATCACAATCATGCAACCACAATTATACAATCACAATTATACAATCACAATCATACAATCACATTCATATAATTACAATCATACAATCACAATCATAGAATCACAATCATACAATCACAATCATACAATCACAATCATACAATCAGAATTATACATCCACATGCATACAATTAGAATCATACAAACGCAATCACACAATCACAATCATACAATCACAATCATACAATCACATTCATACAATTACAATCATACAATCACAACCATACAATCACAATCATACATTCGCAATCACACAATCGCAATCAGACAATCGCAATTGTACTATCACAATCCTACAATCACAATCATAGGATCACAATCATACAATCACAATCATACAATCACAATGATACAATCACAATCATACAATCACAATCATACAATCACAATCATACAATAACAATCATACAATCACAATCATAGAACCACAATCGTACAATCACAATCACACAGTCACTATCATACAATCAGAATTATACAATAGCAATCCGGCAATCACAGTCACTCAAATACAATTATATATTCACAATCATACAATCACAATCACGCAAGTACAATCATACAATCACAATCATACAATCACAATCGTACAATTACAATCATACAATCACAATCATACAATAACAATCATACAATCACAATCATACAATTACATTCATACAATCACAATCATACAATCAAAATAATAAAATCACAATCATACAATTACAATCTTACAATCACAACCATACAATCACAATCCTACAATCGCAATCACATTATCACAAACATACAATCAGAATTATACATTCACATGCATGCAATTAGCATCATACAAACGCAATCACACAATCACCATCATACAATCACAATCATGCAATCACAATCATGCAATCACAATCACACCATCCCAATCATACAATCACAATCATACAATCACAATCATACAATCACAATCATACAATCACAATCATACAATCACAATCATACAATCACAATCATACAATAACAATCATACAATCACAATCATACAATCGCAATCATACAATCGCAATCATACAATCGCAATCATATTATCACAAATATACAATCAGAATTATACATTCACATGCATACAATTAGAATCATACAAACGCAATCACACAATCACAATCATACAATCACATTCATACAATTACAATCATACAATCACAATCATAGAATCACAATCATAGAATCACAATCATACAATCACAATCATATAGTCACAATCACACAATCGCAATCAGACAATCGCAATCATACAATCACAATCATACAATCACAATCATGCAATCACAATCATACAATCACAATCATACAATCACAATCATACAATCACAATCATACAATCGCAATCATACAATCGCAATCATATTATCACAAATATATAGTCAGAATTATACATTCACATGCATACAATTAGAATCATACAAACGCAATCACACAAACACAATCATACAATCACAATCACACAATCGCAATCAGACAACCGCAATTGTAGAATCACAATCCTACAATCACAATCATAGAATCACAATCATACAATCACAATTATACAAACACAATCATACAATTACAATCATAGAACCACAATCGTACAATCACAATCACACAATCACAATCATGCAATCACAATCATACAATCACAATCATACAGTCACAATCACACAATCGCAATCAGACAATCACAATCATACAATCACAATTATACAAACATAATCATACAATTACAATCATAGAACCACAATCGTACAATCACAATCGTACAATCACAATCACACAATCACAATCATGCAATCACAATCATGCAATCACAATCATACAATCACAATCATACAGTCACAATCACACAATCGCAATCAGACAATCGCAATCATACAATCACAATCATACAATCACAATCATACAGTCACAATCATACAATCACAATCATACAATCACAATCATACAATCACAATCCTACAATCACAATCATAGAATCACAATCATACAATCACAATCATACAATCACAATCATACAATAACAATCATGCAATCACAATCATACAATCACAATCATACAGTCACAATCACACAATCGCAATCAGACAATCGCAATCATACAATCACAATCATACAATCACAATCATGCAATCACAATCATACAATCACAATCATACAATCACAATCATACAATCACAATCATACAATCGCAATCATACAATCGCAATCATATTATCACAAATATATAGTCAGAATTATACATTCACATGCATACAATTAGAATCATACAAACGCAATCACACAAACACAATCATACAATCACAATCACACAATCGCAATCAGACAACCGCAATTGTAGAATCACAATCCTACAATCACAATCATAGAATCACAATCATACAATCACAATTATACAAACACAATCATACAATTACAATCATAGAACCACAATCGTACAATCACAATCACACAATCACAATCATGCAATCACAATCATACAATCACAATCATACAATCACAATAATACAATCACAGTCTTACGATCACAATCATACAATCACAATCATACAATCACAGTCATACAATCAAAATCATACAATCACAATCATACAATCACAATTATACAATCACATTCATACAATCACAATTATACAATCAAAATAATACAATCACAATCATACAATTACAATCTTACAATCACAATCATACAATCACAATCCTATAATCGCAATCATATTATCACAAACATACAATCAGAATTATACATTCACATGCATACAATTAGCATCATACAAACGCAATCACACAATCACCATCATACAATCACAATCATACAATCACAATCATACAATCACAATCATACAATCACAATCATACAATCACAATCCTACAATCACAATCATAGAATCACAATCATACAATCACAATCATACAATCACAATCATACAATAACAATCATGCAATCACAATCATACAATCACAATCATACAGTCACAATCACACAATCGCAATCAGACAATCACAATCATACAATCACAATTATACAAACATAATCATACAATTACAATCATAGAACCACAATCGTACAATCACAATCGTACAATCACAATCACACAATCACAATCATGCAATCACAATCATGCAATCACAATCATACAATCACAATCATACAGTCACAATCACACAATCGCAATCAGACAATCGCAATCATACAATCACAATCATACAATCACAATCATACAGTCACAATCATACAATCACAATCATACAATCACAATCATACAATCACAATCCTACAATCACAATCATAGAATCACAATCATACAATCACAATCATACAATCACAATCATACAATAACAATCATGCAATCACAATCATACAATCACAATCATACAGTCACAATCACACAATCGCAATCAGACAATCGCAATCATACAATCACAATCATACAATCACAATCATACAATCACAATCATACAATCACAATCATACAATCACAATCATACAATCACAATCATACAATCACAATCATACAATCACAATTACAGTACTGATTCGTAATAAGCAACTCGCTCGGGTCTGGCGAGTTGCTTGTTACGAATCAGGTATATTTTCGGCTTGCCTTTGTTCCCGAGCGCGAGGACGGTGACGGCGTAGAAAAAACAGGGGGTTGGGTGTAGCGGTATACTATAAAGTAATCGGTCGCGCGGCGATGTTATTCTTTAGACAAGGACAGAACATAGCATGCTTTCCCTTTTTAATAGAAGTAAAATTTCATGAATGGAAAAATATACCGGATTCGTAACAAGCAACTGCCCAAACCCAAGCCAGTGGCTTATTACGAGTGGCTTATTTCGAATCGATGTAGAATCAGATGAATCGAATACGTTGCAATTCCTAATTTGTCACACTTTGCCTTATCTTTTTACAATTATGTGAATATAAACATATACCTACATAGCAGTTTAAGAAATATTGATGTCAAAAAATAGTAGGTCATCGCCATTACTGCGACAATAAAGCAATTCGGAAAAAATTATGGTTGAACGAGCAGCTAGTTTTATGACCATTTCATTGTACATAGTTCATATAGTATTATATATTGTATATAGTGTATTATACTTACATAATTTTTCCTTCAACTTTTTTTTATTTTTGTTAAAAAAATTAATTAAAATTATAGATAAAAATGTACCTCAAATTATTGTTCACTGTCAACCATTAGATTTAAAAAAAAATGTCATATTACGACAGAATCGCTATGTATCAGAATGAGAAAACAATATAATGTACCGGATTCGTAACAAGCAACTGGCCAGATCCGAGCGAGTAGCTTATTACGAATCAATGTAGAATTAAATGAATGAACGACAGAATCGCTATGCATCAGAGTGAGAAAACAATATATATGTTCTGTCCTCTTTCCACTAAACTGTTCGGTCGACCGTGAAAATTTATGACTTCTTCGGTTTCGCGGACCTCTCACTCTTTCTCGGATCTCTCACTCAGCGGCCGACTTCAAACAAAGAAGAGGGGATAGAAATTTGCTTGTTACGAATCACAAAACTGTTGCTTGTTACGAATCAGTACTGTATACAAACACAATCATACAATTACAATCATAGAACCACAATCGTACAATCACAATCACACAATCACAATCATGCAATCACAATCATACAATCACAATCATACAATCACAATCATACAATCGCAATCATATTATCACAAATATACAATCAGAATTATACATTCACATGCATACAATTAGAATCATACAAACGCAATCACACAAACACAATCATACAATCACAATCACACAATCGCAATCAGACAATCGCAATTGTACAATCACAATCCAACAATCACAATCATAGAATCACAATCATACAATCACAATCATACAATCGCATTGATACAATCACAATCATACAATCACAATTATACAATCACAATCATACAATAACAATCATACAATCACAATCACACAATCACAATCATACAATCAGAACTATACATTCACATGCATACAATTAGAATCATACAAACGCAATCACACAATCACAATCATACAATCTCATTCATACAATTACAATAATAGAATCACAATCATAGAATCACAATCATACAATCACAATTATACAATCACATTGATACAATCACAATCATACAATCACAATTATACAATCACAATCATACAATAACAATCATGCAATCACAATCATACAATCACAATCATACAATCACAGTCATACAATCACAATCATACAATCACAATCATACAATCACAATCATACAATCACAATCATACAATCACAATCATACAATCACAATCATACAATCACAATCATAGAATCAAAATCATACAATCACAATCATACAGTCACAATCACACAATCGCAATCAGACAATCGCAATCATACAATCACAATCATACAATCACAATCATACAATCACAATCATACAATCACAATCATACAATCACAATCATACAATCACAATCTTACAATCACAATAATACAATCACAATTATACAAACACAATCATACAATTACAATCATAGAACCACAATCGTACAATAACAATCACACAATCACAATCATGCAATCAGAATCATACAATCACAATCATACAATCACAATCATACAGTGACAGTCTTACGATCACAATCATACAATCACAATCATACAATCACAGTCATACAATCACAATCATACAATCACAATCATACAATCACAATCATACAATGACAATCATACAATCACAATCATACAATCACAATCATACAATCACAATCATACAATCACAGTCATACAATCACAATCATACAATCACAATCATACAATCACAATCACACAATCACAATCATACAATCAGAAATATACATTCACATGCATACAATTAGAATCATACAAACGCAATCACACAATCACAATCATACAATCACATTCATACAATTACAATAATAGAATCACAATCATAGAATCACAATCATACAATCACAATCATACTGTCACAATCACACAATCGCAATCAGACAATCGCAATCATACAATCACAATCATACAATCACAATCATACAATCACAATCATACAATCACAATCATACAATCACAATCATACAATTACAATCATAGAATCACAATCATACAATCACAATCATACAATCACAGTCTTACGATCACAATCATACAATCACAATCATACAATCACAGTCATACAATCACAATCATACAATCACAATCATACAATCACAATTATACAATCACATTCATACAATCACAATTATACAATCAAAATAATACAATCACAATCATACAATTACAATCTTACAATCACAATCATACAATCACAATCCTACAATCGCAATCATATTATCACAAACATACAATCAGAATTATACATTCACATGCATACAATTAGCATCATACAAACGCTATCACACAATCACCATCATACAATCACAATCATGCAATCACAATCATGCAATCACAATCACACCATCACAATCATACAATCACAATCATACAATCACAATCATACAATCACAATCATACAATCACAATGATACAATCACAATCATACAATAACAATCATACAATCACAATCATACAATCGCAATCATACAATCGCAATCATATTATCACAAATATACAATCAGAATTATACATTCACATGCATACAATTAGCATCATACAAACGCAATCACACAATCACCATCATACAATCACAATCATGCAATCACAATCATGCAATCACAATCACACCATCACATACATACAATCACAATCATACAATCACAATCATACAATCACAATCATACAATCACAATCATACAATCATAATGATACAATCACAATCATACAATAACAATCATACAATCACAATCATACAATCGCAATCATACAAGTGCAATCATATTATCACAAATATACAGTCACAATCATACAATCACAATCATACAATCACAATTATACAAACACAATCATACAATCACAATTATACAAACACAATCATACAATTACAATCATAGAACCACAATCGTACAATCACAATCACACAATCACAATCATGCAATCACAATCATACAATCACAATCATACAATCACAGTCATACAATCACAGTCTTACGATCACAATCATACAATCACAATCATACAATCACAATCATACAATCACAATCATACAATCACAATCATACAATCACAATCATACAATCACAATTATACAATGACATTCATACAATCACAATTATACAATCAAAATAATACAATCACAATCATACAATTACAATCTTACAATCACAATCATACAATCACAATCCTACAATCGCAATCATATTATCACAAACATACAATCAGAATTATACATTCACATGCATACAATTAGCATCATACAAACGCAATCACACAATCACCATCATACAATAACAATCATGCAATCACAAACATGCAATCACAATCACTCCATCACAATCATACAATCACAATCATACAATCACAATCATACAATCGCAATCATACAATCACAATCATACAATCACAATCATACAATCACAATCATACAATAACAATCATATTATCACAAACATACAATCAAAATTATACATTCACATGCATACAATTAGCATCATACAAACGCAATCGCACAATCACCATCATACAATCACAATCATGCAATCACAATCATGCAATCACAATCACACCATCACAATCATACAATCACAATCATACAATCACAATCATACAATCACAATCCTACAATCGCAATCATATTATCACAAACATACAATCAGAATTATACATTCACATGCATACAATTAGCATCATACAAACGCAATCACACAATCACCATCATACAATAACAATCATGCAATCACAAACATGCAATCACAATCACTCCATCACAATCATACAATCACAATCATGCAATCACAATCACACCATCACAATCATACAATCACAATCATACAATCACAATCATACAATCACAATCATACAATCACAATCATACAATCACAATCATACAATCACAATCATACAATCACAATTATACAATGACATTCATACAATCACAATTATACAATCAAAATAATACAATCACAATCATACAATCACAGTCTTACGATCACAATCATACAATCGCAATCATACAATCACAATCATACAATCACATTCATACAATCACAATCATACAATCACAGTCATACAATCACAATCATACAATCACAATCATACAATCACAATCATACAATCACAATTATACAATCACAATCATATAATAACAATCGTGCAATCACAATCATACAATCACAATCATACAATCGCAGTCATACAATCGCAATCATATAATCACAATCATACAATCACAATCATACAATCACATTCACACAATCATAATCATACAATCGCAATCATACAAACACAATCATACAATCACAATCATACAATCACAATCATACTGTCCCAATCATACAATCGTAATCATATTATCACAAACATACAATCAGAATTATACATTCACATGCATACAATTAGAATCATACAAACGCAATCACACAATCACAATGATACAATCACTATCATACAATCACAATCATACAATCACAATCATACAATCATAACCATACAATCGCAATCATACAAACACAATCATACAATCACAATCATACAATCACAATCATACAGTCACAATCATACAATCGCAATCATATTATCACAAACATACAATCAGAATTATACATTCACATGCATACAATTAGAATCATACAAACGCAATCACACAATCACAATGATACAATCACAATCATACAATCACAATCATACAATCAAAATCATACAATCACAATCATACAATCACAGTCTTACGATCACAATCATACAATCGCAATCATACAATCACAATCATACAATCACATTCATACAATCACAATCATACAATCACAGTCATACAATCACAATCATACAATCACAATCATACAAACACAATCACACAATCACAATCATACAATCACCATCATACAATCAGAACTATACATTCACATGCATACAATTAGAATCATACAAACGCAATCACACAATCACAATCATACAATCACAATCATACAATCACAATCATACAATCACAATCATACAATCACAATCATACAATCACAATCATACAATCACAATCATACAATCACAATCATACAATCACAATCGTACAATCACAATCATACAACCACAATCGTACAATGACAATCATACAATCACAATCATGCAATCACAATTATACAATCACAATTATACAATCACAATCATACAATCACAGTCATACAATCACAATCATACAATCACAATCATACAATCACAATCATACAATCACAATCACACAATCACAATCATACAATCACAATCATACAATCAGAACTATACATTCACATGCATACAATTAGAATCATACAAACGCAATCACACAATCACAATCATACAATCACATTCATACAATTACAATCACACAATCACAATCATAGAATCACAATCATACAATCACAATCATACAGTCACAATCACACAATCGCAATCAGACAATCGCAATCATACAATCACAATCATACAATCACAATCATACAATCACAATCATACAATCACAATCATACAATCACAATCATACAATCACAATCATACAATCACAATCATACAATCACAGTCTTACGATCACAATCATACAATCACAATCATACAATCACAGTCATACATTCACAATCATACAATCACAATCATACAATCACAATCATACAATCACAATCATACAATCACAATTATACAATCAAAATAATACAATCACAATCATACAATTACAATCTTACAATCACAATCATACAATCACAATCCTACAATCACAATCATACAATCACAATCATACAACCACAATCGTACAATGACAATCATACAATCACAATCATGCAATCACAATTATACAATCACAATTATACAATCACAATCATACAATCACAGTCATACAATCACAATCATACAATCACAATCATACAATCACAATCATACAATCACAATTATACAATCACAATCATATAATAACAATCGTGCAATCACAATCATACAATCACAATCATACAATCGCAGTCATACAATCGCAATCATATAATCACAATCATACAATCACAATCATACAATCACATTCACACAATCATAATCATACAATCGCAATCATACAAACACAATCATACAATCACAATCATACAATCACAATCATACTGTCCCAATCATACAATCGTAATCATATTATCACAAACATACAATCAGAATTATACATTCACATGCATACAATTAGAATCATACAAACGCAATCACACAATCACAATGATACAATCACTATCATACAATCACAATCATACAATCACAATCATACAATCATAACCATACAATCGCAATCATACAAACACAATCATACAATCACAATCATACAATCACAATCATACAGTCACAATCATACAATCGCAATCATATTATCACAAACATACAATCAGAATTATACATTCACATGCATACAATTAGAATCATACAAACGCAATCACACAATCACAATGATACAATCACAATCATACAATCACAATCATACAATCAAAATCATACAATCACAATCATACAATCACAGTCTTACGATCACAATCATACAATCGCAATCATACAATCACAATCATACAATCACATTCATACAATCACAATCATACAATCACAGTCATACAATCACAATCATACAATCACAATCATACAAACACAATCACACAATCACAATCATACAATCACCATCATACAATCAGAACTATACATTCACATGCATACAATTAGAATCATACAAACGCAATCACACAATCACAATCATACAATCACAATCATACAATCACAATCATACAATCACAATCATACAATCACAATCATACAATCACAATCATACAATCACAATCATACAATCACAATCATACAATCACAATCATACAATCACAATCGTACAATCACAATCATACAACCACAATCGTACAATGACAATCATACAATCACAATCATGCAATCACAATTATACAATCACAATTATACAATCACAATCATACAATCACAGTCATACAATCACAATCATACAATCACAATCATACAATCACAATCATACAATCACAATCACACAATCACAATCATACAATCACAATCATACAATCAGAACTATACATTCACATGCATACAATTAGAATCATACAAACGCAATCACACAATCACAATCATACAATCACATTCATACAATTACAATCACACAATCACAATCATAGAATCACAATCATACAATCACAATCATACAGTCACAATCACACAATCGCAATCAGACAATCGCAATCATACAATCACAATCATACAATCACAATCATACAATCACAATCATACAATCACAATCATACAATCACAATCATACAATCACAATCATACAATCACAATCATACAATCACAGTCTTACGATCACAATCATACAATCACAATCATACAATCACAGTCATACATTCACAATCATACAATCACAATCATACAATCACAATCATACAATCACAATCATACAATCACAATTATACAATCAAAATAATACAATCACAATCATACAATTACAATCTTACAATCACAATCATACAATCACAATCCTACAATCACAATCATACAATCACAATCATACAACCACAATCGTACAATGACAATCATACAATCACAATCATGCAATCACAATTATACAATCACAATTATACAATCACAATCATACAATCACAGTCATACAATCACAATCATACAATCACAATCATACAATCACAATCATACAATCACAATCACACAATCACAATCATACAATCACAATTATACAATCACAGTCTTACGATCACAATCATACAATCACAATCATACAATTACAATCATAGAACCACAATCGTACAATCACAATCACACAATCACAATTATGCAATCACAATCATACAATCTCAATCATACAATCACAATCATACAATCACAGTCTTACGATCACAATCATACAATCACAATCATACAATCACAGTCATACATTCACAATCATACAATCACAATCATACAATCACAATCATACAATCACAATCATACAATCACAATCATACAATCACAATCATACAATCACAATCATACAATCACAATCATTCAATCACAATCATACAATCACAATCATACAACCACAATCGTACAATGACAATCATACAATCACAATCATGCAATCACAATTATACAATCACAATTATACAATCACAATCATACAATCGCAGTCATACAATCACAATCATACAATCACAATCATACAATCACAATCACACAATCACAATCATACAATCACAATCATACAATTAGAATTATACATTCACATGCATACAATTAGAATCATACAAACGCAATCACACAATCACAATCATACAATCACATTCATACAATTACAATCATAGAATCACAATCATAGAATCACAATCATACAATCACAATCATACAATCACAATCATATAGGCACACTCACACAATCGCAAGCAGACAATCGCAATCATACAATCACAATCATACAATCAGAATCATACAATAACAATCATACAATCACAATCATACAATCACAATCATACAATCACAATCATACAATCACAATCATACAATCACAATCATACAATCACAATTATACAAACACAATCATACAATCACAATCACACAATCACAATCATGCAATCACAATCATACAATCACAATCATACAATCACAATCATACAATCACAGTCTTACGATCACAATCATACAATCACAATCATACAATCACAGTCATACAATCACAATCATACAATCACAATCATACAATCACAATTATACAATCACATTCATACAATCACAATTATACAATCAAAATAATACAATCACAATCATACAATTACAATCTTACAATCACAATCATACAATCACAATCCTACAATCGCAATCATATTATCACAAACATACAATCAGAATTATACATTCACATGCATACAATTAGCATCATACAAACGCTATCACACAATCACCATCATACAATCACAATCATGCAATCACAATCATGCAATCACAATCACACCATCACAATCATACAATCACAATCATACAATCACAATCATACAATCACAATCATACAATCACAATCATACAATCACAATCATACAATCACAATGATACAATCACAATCATACAATAACAATCATACAATCACAATCATACAATCGCAATCATACAATCGCAATCATATTATCACAAATATACAATCAGAATTATACATTCACATGCATACAATTAGAATCATACAAACGCAATCACACAAACACAATCATACAATCACAATCACACAATCGCAATCGGACAACCGCAATTGTACAATCACAATCCTACAATCACAATCATAGAATCACAATCAGACAGTCACAATCATACAATCACAATGATACAATCACAATCATACAGTCACAATTATACAATCACAATCATACAATAACAATCATGCAATCACAATCATACAATCACAATCATACAATCACAGTCATACAACCACAATCATATAACCACAATCATACAATCACAATCATACAATCACATTCACACAATCATAATCATACAATCGCCATCATACAAACACAATCATACAATCACAATCATACAATCACAATCATACAGTCACAATCATACAATCGCAATCATATTATCACAAACATACAATCAGAATTATACATTCACATGCATACAATTAGCATCATACAAACGCAATCACACAATCACCATCATACAATCACAATCATGCAATCACAATCATGCAATCACAATCACACCATCACAATCATACAATCACAATCATACAATCACAATCATACAATCACAATCATACAATCACAATCATACAATCACAATGATACAATCACAATCATACAATAACAATCATACAATCACAATCATACAATCGCAATCATACAATCGCAATCATATTATCACAAATATACAATCAGAATTATACATTCACATGCATACAATTAGAATCATACAAACGCAATCACACAAACACAATCATACAATCACAATCACACAATCGCAATCAGACAACCGCAATTGTACAATCACAATCCTACAATCACAATCATAGAATCACAATCATACAGTCACAATCATACAATCACAATGATACAATCACAATCATACAATGACAATTATACAATCACAATCATACAATAACAATCATGCAATCACAATCATACAATCACAATCATACAATCACAGTCATACAACCACAATCATATAACCACAATCATACAGTCACAATCATACAATCGCAATCATATTATCACAAACATACAATCAGAATTATACATTCACATGCATACAATTAGAATCATACAAACGCAATCACACAATCACAATGATACAATCACTATCATACAATCACAATCATACAATCACAATAATACAATCATAACCATACAATCGCAATCATACAAACACAATCATACAATCACAATCATACAATCACAATCATACAGTCACAATCATACAATCGCAATCATATTATCACAAACATACAATCAGAATTATACATTCACATGCATACAATTAGAATCATACAAACGCAATCACACAATCACAATGATACAATCACAATCATACAATCACAATCATACAATCAAAATCATACAATCACAATCATACAATCACAATCATACAATCACAATTATACAATCACAATCATATAATAACAATCGTGCAATCACAATCATACAATCACAATCATACAATCGCAGTCATACAATCGCAATCATATAATCACAATCATACAATCACAATCATACAATCACATTCACACAATCATAATCATACAATCGCAATCATACAAACACAATCATACAATCACAATCATACAATCACAATCATACTGTCCCAATCATACAATCGTAATCATATTATCACAAACATACAATCAGAATTATACATTCACATGCATACAATTAGAATCATACAAACGCAATCACACAATCACAATGATACAATCACTATCATACAATCACAATCATACAATCACAATCATACAATCATAACCATACAATCGCAATCATACAAACACAATCATACAATCACAATCATACAATCACAATCATACAGTCACAATCATACAATCGCAATCATATTATCACAAACATACAATCAGAATTATACATTCACATGCATACAATTAGAATCATACAAACGCAATCACACAATCACAATGATACAATCACAATCATACAATCACAATCATACAATCAAAATCATACAATCACAATCATACAATCACAGTCTTACGATCACAATCATACAATCGCAATCATACAATCACAATCATACAATCAAATTCATACAATCACAATCATACAATCACAGTCATACAATCACAATCATACAATCACAATCATACAAACACAATCACACAATCACAATCATACAATCACCATCATACAATCAGAACTATACATTCACATGCATACAATTAGAATCATACAAACGCAATCACACAATCACAATCATACAATCACAATCATACAATCACAATCATACAATCACAATCATACAATCACAATCATACAATCACAATCATACAATCACAATCATACAATCACAATCGTACAATCACAATCATACAACCACAATCGTACAATGACAATCATACAATCACAATCATGCAATCACAATTATACAATCAGAATTATACAATCACAATCATACAATCACAGTCATACAATCACAATCATACAATCACAATCATACAATCACAATCATACAATCACAATCACACAATCACAATCATACAATCACAATCATACAATCAGAACTATACATTCACATGCATACAATTAGAATCATACAAACGCAATCACACAATCACAATCATACAATCACATTCATACAATTACAATCATACAATCACAATCATAGAATCACAATCATACAATCACAATCATACAGTCACAATCACACAATCGCAATCAGACAATCGCAATCATACAATCACAATCATACAATCACAATCATACAATCACAATCATACAATCACAATCATACAATCACAATCATACAATCACAATCATACAATCGCAATCATACAATCACAATCATACAATCACAATCATACAATCACAATCATACAATCACAATCATACAATCACAATCATACAATCACAATCATACAATCACAATCATACAATCACAGTCTTACGATCACAATCATACAATCACAATCATACAATCACAGTCATACAATCACAATCATACAATCACAATCATACAATCACAATTATACAATCACATTCATACAATCACAATTATACAATCAAAATAATGCAATCACAATCACACAATTACAATCTTACAATCACAATCATACAATCACAATCCTACAATCACAATCATACAATCACAATCATACAACCACAATCGTACAATGACAATCATACAATCACAATCATGCAATCACAATTATACAATCACAATTATACAATCACAATCATACAATCACAGTCATACAATCACAATCATACAATCACAATCATACAATCACAATCATACAATCACAATCACACAATCACAATCATACAATCACAATTATACAATCACAGTCTTACGATCACAATCATACAATCACAATCATACAATTACAATCATAGAACCACAATCGTACAATCACAATCACACAATCACAATTATGCAATCACAATCATACAATCTCAATCATACAATCACAATCATACAATCACAGTCTTACGATCACAATCATACAATCACAATCATACAATCACAGTCATACATTCACAATCATACAATCACAATCATACAATCACAATCATACAATCACAATCATACAATCACAATCATACAATCACAATCATACAATCACAATCATACAATCACAATCATACAATCACAATCATACAATCACAATCATACAATCACAATCATACAACCACAATCGTACAATGACAATCATACAATCACAATCATGCAATCACAATTATACAATCACAATTAAACAATCACAATCATACAATCGCAGTCATACAATCACAATCATACAATCACAATCATACAATCACAATCACACAATCACAATCATACAATCACAATCATACAATTAGAATTATACATTCACATGCATACAATTAGAATCATACAAACGCAATCACACAATCACAATCATACAATCACATTCATACAATTACAATCATAGAATCACAATCATAGAATCACAATCATACAATCACAATCATACAATCACAATCATATAGGCACACTCACACAATCGCAAGCAGACAATCGCAATCATACAATCACAATCATACAATCACAATCATACAATCACAATCATACAATCACAATCATACAATCACAATCATACAATCACAATCATACAATCACAATCATACAATCACAATCATACAATCACAATCATACAATCACAATCATACAATCACAATTATACAAACACAATCATACAATCACAATCACACAATCACAATCATGCAATCACAATCAGACAATCACAATCGTACAATCACAATCATACAATCGCAGTCTTACGATCACAATCATACAATCACAATCATACAATCACAGTCATACAATCACAATCATACAATCGCAATCATACAATCACAATTATACAATCACATTCATACAATCACAATTATACAATCAAAATAATACAATCACAATCATACAATTACAATCTTACAATCACAATCATACAATCACAATCCTACAATCGCAATCATATTATCACAAACATACAATCAGAATTATACATTCACATGCATACAATTAGCATCATACAAACGCTATCACACAATCACCATCATACAATCACAATCATGCAATCACAATCACACCATCACAATCATACAATCACAATCATACAATCACAATCATACAATCACAATCATACAATCACAATCATACAATCACAATGATACAATCACAATCATACAATAACAATCATACAATCACAATCATACAATCGCAATCATACAATCGCAATCATATTATCACAAATATACAATCAGAATTATACATTCACATGCATACAATTAGAATCATACAAACGCAATCACACAAACACAATCATACAATCACAATCACACAATCGCAATCGGACAACCGCAATTGTACAATCACAATCCTACAATCACAATCATAGAATCACAATCAGACAGTCACAATCATACAATCACAATGATACAATCACAATCATACAATGACAATTATACAATCACAATCATACAATAACAATCATGCAATCACAATCATACAATCACAATCATACAATCACAGTCATACAACCACAATCATATAACCACAATCATACAGTCACAATCATACAATCGCAATCATATTATCACAAACATACAATCAGAATTATACATTCACATGCATACAATTAGAATCACACAAACGCAATCACACAATCACAATGATACAATCACAATCATACAATCACAATCATACAATCACAATCACACCATCACAATCATACAATCACAATCATACAATCACAGTCTTACGATCACAATCATACAATCGCAATCATACAATCACAATCATACAATCACATTCATACAATCACAATCATACAATCACAGTCATACAATCACAATCATACACTCACAATCATACAAACGCAATCACACAATCACAACCATACAATCACAATCATACAATCAGAACGATACATTCACGTGCATACAATTAGAATCATACAAACGCAATCACACAATCACAATCATACAATCACAATCATACAATCACAATCATACAATCACAATCATACAATCACAATCATACAATCACAATCATACAATTACAATCTTTAATCACAATCATACAATCACAATCCTACAATCGCAATCATATTATCGCAAACATACAATCAAAATTTTTCATTCACATGCATACAATTAGCATCATACAAACGCTATCACACAATCACCATCATACAATCACAATCATGCAATCACAATCACACCATCACAATCATACAATCACAATCATACAATCACAATCATACAATCACAATCATACAATCACAATGATACAATCACTATCATACTGTCCCAATCATACAATCGTAATCATATTATCACAAACATACAATCAGAATTATACATTCACATGCATACAATTAGAATCATACAAACGCAATCACACAATCACAATGATACAATCACTATCATACAATCACAATCATACAATCACAATCATACAATCATAACCATACAATCGCAATCATACAAACACAATCATACAATCACAATCATACAATCACAATCATACAGTCACAATCATACAATCGCAATCATATTATCACAAACATACAATCAGAATTATACATTCACATGCATACAATTAGAATCATACAAACGCAATCACACAATCACAATGATACAATCACAATCATACAATCACAATCATACAATCAAAATCATACAATCACAATCATACAATCACAGTCTTACGATCACAATCATACAATCGCAATCATACAATCACAATCATACAATCACATTCATACAATCACAATCATACAATCACAGTCATACAATCACAATCATACAATCACAATCATACAAACACAATCACACAATCACAATCATACAATCACAATCATACAATCAGAACTATACATTCACATGCATACAATTAGAATCATACAAACGCAATCACACAATCACAATCATACAATCACAATCATACAATCACAATCATACAATCACAATCATACAATCACAATCATACAATCACAATCGTACAATCACAATCATACAACCACAATCGTACAATGACAATCATACAATCACAATCATGCAATCACAATTATACAATCACAATTATACAATCAGAATCATACAATCACAGTCATACAATCACAATCATACAATCACAATCATACAATCACAATCATACAATCACAATCATACAATCACAATCATACAATCACAATCATACAATCACAATCATACAATCACAATCATACAATCACAATCATACAACCACAATCGTACAATGACAATCATACAATCACAATCATGCAATCACAATTATACAATCACAATTATACAATCACAATCATACAATCGCAGTCATACAATCACAATCATACAATCACAATCATACAATCACAATCACACAATCACAATCATACAATCACAATCATACAATTAGAATTATACATTCACATGCATACAATTAGAATCATACAAACGCAATCACACAATCACAATCATACAATCACATTCATACAATTACAATCATAGAATCACAATCATAGAATCACAATCATACAATCACAATCATACAATCACAATCATATAGGCACACTCACACAATCGCAAGCAGACAATCGCAATCATACAATCACAATCATACAATCACAATCATACAATCACAATCATACAATCACAATCATACAATCACAATCATACAATCACAATCATACAATCACAATCATACAATCACAATCATACAATCACAATCATACAATCACAATTATACAAACACAATCATACAATCACAATCACACAATCACAATCATGCAATCACAATCATACAATCACAATCATACAATCACAATCATACAATCACAGTCTTACGATCACAATCATACAATCACAATCATACAATCACAGTCATACAATCACAATCATACAATCGCAATCATACAATCACAATTATACAATCACATTCATACAATCACAATTATACAATCAAAATAATACAATCACAATCATACAATTACAATCTTACAATCACAATCATACAATCACAATCCTACAATCGCAATCATATTATCACAAACATACAATCAGAATTATACATTCACATGCATACAATTAGCATCATACAAACGCTATCACACAATCACCATCATACAATCACAATCATGCAATCACAATCATGCAATCACAATCACACCATCACAATCATACAATCACAATCATACAATCACAATCATACAATCACAATCATACAATCACAATCATACAATCACAATGATACAATCACAATCATACAATAACAATCATACAATCACAATCATACAATCGCAATCATACAATCGCAATCATATTATCACAAATATACAATCAGAATTATACATTCACATGCATACAATTAGAATCATACAAACGCAATCACACAAACACAATCATACAATCACAATCACACAATCGCAATCGGACAACCGCAATTGTACAATCACAATCCTACAATCACAATCATAGAATCACAATCAGACAGTCACAATCATACAATCACAATGATACAATCACAATCATACAGTCACAATTATACAATCACAATCATACAATAACAATCATGCAATCACAATCATACAATCACAATCATACAATCACAGTCATACAACCACAATCATATAACCACAATCATACAATCACAATCATACAATCACATTCACACAATCATAATCATACAATCGCCATCATACAAACACAATCATACAATCACAATCATACAATCACAATCATACAGTCACAATCATACAATCGCAATCATATTATCACAAACATACAATCAGAATTATACATTCACATGCATACAATTAGCATCATACAAACGCAATCACACAATCACCATCATACAATCACAATCATGCAATCACAATCATGCAATCACAATCACACCATCACAATCATACAATCACAATCATACAATCACAATCATACAATCACAATCATACAATCACAATGATACAATCACAATCATACAATAACAATCATACAATCACAATCATACAATCGCAATCATACAATCGCAATCATATTATCACAAATATACAATCAGAATTATACATTCACATGCATACAATTAGAATCATACAAACGCAATCACACAAACACAATCATACAATCACAATCACACAATCGCAATCAGACAACCGCAATTGTACAATCACAATCCTACAATCACAATCATAGAATCACAATCATACAGTCACAATCATACAATCACAATGATACAATCACAATCATACAATGACAATTATACAATCACAATCATACAATAACAATCATGCAATCACAATCATACAATCACAATCATACAATCACAGTCATACAACCACAATCATATAACCACAATCATACAGTCACAATCATACAATCGCAATCATATTATCACAAACATACAATCAGAATTATACATTCACATGCATACAATTAGAATCACACAAACGCAATCACACAATCACAATGATACAATCACAATCATACAATCACAATCATACAATCACAATCACACCATCACAATCATACAATCACAATCATACAATCACAGTCTTACGATCACAATCATACAATCGCAATCATACAATCACAATCATACAATCACATTCATACAATCACAATCATACAATCACAGTCATACAATCACAATCATACACTCACAATCATACAAACGCAATCACACAATCACAACCATACAATCACAATCATACAATCAGAACGATACATTCACGTGCATACAATTAGAATCATACAAACGCAATCACACAATCACAATCATACAATCACAATCATACAATCACAATCATACAATCATAATCATACAATCACAATCATACAATCACAATCATACAATCACAATCGTACAATCACAATCATACAACCACAATCGTACAATGACAATCATACAATCACAATCACGCAATCACAATTATACAATCACAATTATACAATCACAATCATACAATCACAGTCATACAATCACAATCATACAATCACAATCATACAATCACAATCATACAATCACAATCATACAATCACAATCATACAATTACAATCTTTAATCACAATCATACAATCACAATCCTACAATCGCAATCATATTATCACAAACATACAATCAGAATTATACATTCACATGCATACAATTAGCATCATACAAACGCTATCACACAATCACCATCATACAATCACAATCATGCAATCACAATCACACCATCACAATCATACAATCACAATCATACAATCACAATCATACAATCACAATCATACAATCACAATGATACAATCACAATCATACTGTCCCAATCATACAATCGTAATCATATTATCACAAACATACAATCAGAATTATACATTCACATGCATACAATTAGAATCATACAAACGCAATCACACAATCACAATGATACAATCACTATCATACAATCACAATCATACAATCACAATCATACAATCATAACCATACAATCGCAATCATACAAACACAATCATACAATCACAATCATACAATCACAATCATACAGTCACAATCATACAATCGCAATCATATTATCACAAACATACAATCAGAATTATACATTCACATGCATACAATTAGAATCATACAAACGCAATCACACAATCACAATGATACAATCACAATCATACAATCACAATCATACAATCAAAATCATACAATCACAATCATACAATCACAGTCTTACGATCACAATCATACAATCGCAATCATACAATCACAATCATACAATCACATTCATACAATCACAATCATACAATCACAGTCATACAATCACAATCATACAATCACAATCATACAAACACAATCACACAATCACAATCATACAATCACAATCATACAATCAGAACTATACATTCACATGCATACAATTAGAATCATACAAACGCAATCACACAATCACAATCATACAATCACAATCATACAATCACAATCATACAATCACAATCATACAATCACAATCATACAATCACAATCGTACAATCACAATCATACAACCACAATCGTACAATGACAATCATACAATCACAATCATGCAATCACAATTATACAATCACAATTATACAATCAGAATCATACAATCACAGTCATACAATCACAATCATACAATCACAATCATACAATCACAATCATACAATCACAATCACACAATCACAATCATACAATCACAATCATACAATCAGAACTATACATTCACATGCATACAATTAGAATCATACAAACGCAATCACACAATCACAATCATACAATCACATTCGTACAATTACAATCATACAATCACAATCATAGAATCACAATCATACAATCACAATCATACAGTCACAATCACACAATCGCAATCAGACAATCGCAATCATACAATCACAATCATACAATCACAATCATACAATCACAATCATACAATCACAATCATACAATCACAATCATACAATCACAATCATACAATCACAATCATACAATCACAATCATACAATCACAATCATACAATCACAACCATACAATCACAATCATACAATCACAATCATACAATCACAATCATACAATCACAATCATACAATCACAATCATACAATCACAATCATACAACCACAGTCTTACGATCACAATCATACAATCACAATCATACAATCACAGTCATACAATCACAATCATACAATCACAATCATACAATCACAATTATACAATCACATTCATACAATCACAATTATACAATCAAAATAATAAAATCACAATCATACAATTACAATCTTACAATCACAATCATACAATCACAATCCTACAATCACAATCATACAATCACAATCATACAACCACAATCGTACAATGACAATCATACAATCACAATCATGCAATCACAATTATACAATCACAATTATACAACCACAATCGTACAATGACAATCATACAATCACAATCATGCAATCACAATTATACAATCACAATTACACAATCACAATCATACAATCGCAGTCATACAATCACAATCATACAATCAGAATCATACAATCACAATCACACAATCACAATCATACAATCACAATCATACAATTAGAATTATACATTCACATGCATACAATTAGAATCATACAAACGCAATCACACAATCACAATCATACAATCACATTCATACAATTACAATCATAGAATTACAATCATAGAATCACAATCATACAATCACAATCATATAGGCACACTCACACAATCGCAAGCAGACAATCGCAATCATACAATCACAATCATACAATCACAATCATACAATCACAATCATACAATCACAATCATACAATCACAATCATACAATCACAATCATACAATCACAATCATACAATCACAATCATACAATCACAATCATACAATCACAATCATACAATCACAATTATACAAACACAATCATACAATCACAATCACACAATCACAATCATGCAATCACAATCATACAATCACAATCATACAATCACAGTCTTACGATCACAATCATACAATCACAATCATACAATCACAGTCATACAATCACAATCATACAGTCACAATCATACAATCGCAATCATATTATCACAAACATACAATCAGAATTATACATTCACATGCATACAATTAGCATCATACAAACGCAATCACACAATCACCATCATACAATCACAATCATGCAATCACAATCATGCAATCACAATCACACCATCACAATCATACAATCACAATCATACAATCACAATCATACAATCACAATCATACAATCAC
Organism: Megachile rotundata; assembly: GCF_050947335.1. Classification (NCBI taxonomy): domain Eukaryota; kingdom Metazoa; phylum Arthropoda; class Insecta; order Hymenoptera; family Megachilidae; genus Megachile; species Megachile rotundata. Next base: position 652,423 of record NW_027473345.1, on the reverse strand, counting down.
AATGATACAATCACAATCATACAATAACAATCATACAATCACAATCATACAATCGCAATCATACAATCGCAATCATATTATCACAAATATACAATCAGAATTATACATTCACATGCATACAATTAGAATCATACAAACGCAATCAGACAAACACAATCATACAATCACAATCACACAATCGCAATCAGACAGCCGCAATTGTACAATCACAATCCTACAATCACAATCATAGAATCACAATCATACAGTCACAATCATACAATCACAATGATACAATCACAATCATACAATCACAATTATACAATCACAATCATACAATAACAATCATGCAATCACAATCATACAATCACAATCATACAATCACAATCATACAATCAGAACGATACATTCACATGCATACAATTAGAATCATACAAACGCAATCACACAATCACAATCATACAATCACAATCATACAATCACAATCATACAATCATAATCATACAATCACAATCATACAATCACAATCATACAATCACAATCGTACAATCACAATCATACAATCACAATCATACAATCACATTCACACAATCATAATCATACAATCGCAATCATACAAACACAATCATACAATCACAATCATACAATCACAATCATACTGTCCCAATCATACAATCGTAATCATATTATCACAAACATACAATCAGAATTATACATTCACATGCATACAATTAGAATCATACAAACGCAATCACACAATCACAATGATACAATCACTATCATACAATCACAATCATACAATCACAATCATACAATCATAACCATACAATCGCAATCATACAAACACAATCATACAATCACAATCATACAATCACAATCATACAGTCACAATCATACAATCGCAATCATATTATCACAAACATACAATCAGAATTATACATTCACATGCATACAATTAGAATCATACAAACGCAATCACACAATCACAATGATACAATCACAATCATACAATCACAATCATACAATCAAAATCATACAATCACAATCATACAATCACAGTCTTACGATCACAATCATACAATCGCAATCATACAATCACAATCATACAATCACATTCATACAATCACAATCATACAATCACAGTCATACAATCACAATCATACAATCACAATCATACAAACACAATCACACAATCACAATCATACAATCACAATCATACAATCAGAACTATACATTCACATGCATACAATTAGAATCATACAAACGCAATCACACAATCACAATCATACAATCACAATCATACAATCACAATCATACAATCACAATCATACAATCACAATCATACAATCACAATCATACAATCACAATCATACAATCACAATCGTACAATCACAATCATACAACCACAATCGTACAATGACAATCATACAATCACAATCATGCAATCACGATTATACAATCACAATTATACAATCAGAATCATACAATCACAGTCATACAATCACAATCATACAATCACAATCATACAATCACAATCATACAATCACAATCACACAATCACAATCATACAATCACAATCATACAATCAGAACTATACATTCACATGCATACAATTAGAATCATACAAACGCAATCACACAATCACAATCATACAATCACATTCGTACAATTACAATCATACAATCACAATCATAGAATCACAATCATACAATCAGAATCATACAGTCACAATCACACAATCGCAATCAGACAATCGCAATCATACAATCACAATCATACAATCACAAACATACAATCACAATCATACAATCACAATCATACAATCACAATCATACAATCACAATCATACAATCACAATCGTACAATCACAATCATACAATCACAATCATACAATCACAATCATACAATCACAATCATACAATCACAATCATACAATCACAATCATACAATCACAATCATACAATCACAATCATACAATCACAATCATACAATCACAATCATACAATCACAATCATACAATCACAATCATACAATCACAATCATACAATCACAATCATACAATCACAATCATACAACCACAGTCTTACGATCACAATCATACAATCACAATCATACAATCACAGTCATACAATCACAATCATACAATCACAATCATACAATCACAATTATACAATCACATTCATACAATCACAATTATACAATCAAAATAATACAATCACAATCATACAATTACAATCTTACAATCACAATCATACAATCACAATCCTACAATCACAATCATACAATCACAATCATACAACCACAATCGTACAATGACAATCATACAATCACAATCATGCAATCACAATTATACAATCACAATTATACAATCACAATTATACAATCACAATCATACAAACACAATCATACAATCACAATCATACAATCACAATCATACAGTCACAATCATACAATCGCAATCATATTATCACAAACATACAATCAGAATTATACATTCACATGCATACAATTAGCATCATACAAACGCAATCACACAATCACCATCATACAATCACAATCATGCAATCACAATCATGCAATCACAATCACACCATCACAATCATACAATCACAATCATACAATCACAATCATACAATCACAATCATACAATCACAATGATACAATCACAATCATACAATAACAATCATACAATCACAATCATACAATCGCAATCATACAATCGCAATCATATTATCACAAATATACAATCAGAATTATACATTCACATGCATACAATTAGAATCATACAAACGCAATCACACAAACACAATCATACAATCACAATCACACAATCGCAATCAGACAACCGCAATTGTACAATCACAATCCTACAATCACAATCATAGAATCACGATCATACAGTCACAATCATACAATCACAATGATACAATCACAATCATACAATCACAATTATACAATCACAATCATACAATAACAATCATGCAATCACAATCATACAATCACAATCATACAATCACAATCATACAATCAGAACGATACATTCACATGCATACAATTAGAATCATACAAACGCAATCACACAATCACAATCATACAATCACAATCATACAATCACAATCATACAATCATAATCATACAATCACAATCATACAATCACAATCATACAATCACAATCGTACAATCACAATCATACAATCACAATCATACAATCACATTCACACAATCATAATCATACAATCGCAATCATACAAACACAATCATACAATCACAATCATACAATCACAATCATACTGTCCCAATCATACAATCGTAATCATATTATCACAAACATACAATCAGAATTATACATTCACATGCATACAATTAGAATCATACAAACGCAATCACACAATCACAATGATACAATCACTATCATACAATCACAATCATACAATCACAATCATACAATCATAACCATACAATCGCAATCATACAAACACAATCATACAATCACAATCATACAATCACAATCATACAGTCACAATCATACAATCGCAATCATATTATCACAAACATACAATCAGAATTATACATTCACATGCATACAATTAGAATCATACAAACGCAATCACACAATCACAATGATACAATCACAATCATACAATCACAATCATACAATCAAAATCATACAATCACAATCATACAATCACAGTCTTACGATCACAATCATACAATCGCAATCATACAATCACAATCATACAATCACATTCATACAATCACAATCATACAATCACAGTCATACAATCACAATCATACAATCACAATCATACAAACACAATCACACAATCACAATCATACAATCACAATCATACAATCAGAACTATACATTCACATGCATACAATTAGAATCATACAAACGCAATCACACAATCACAATCATACAATCACAATCATACAATCACAATCATACAATCACAATCATACAATCACAATCATACAATCACAATCATACAATCACAATCATACAATCACAATCGTACAATCACAATCATACAACCACAATCGTACAATGACAATCATACAATCACAATCATGCAATCACAATTATACAATCACAATTATACAATCAGAATCATACAATCACAGTCATACAATCACAATCATACAATCACAATCATACAATCACAATCATACAATCACAATCACACAATCACAATCATACAATCACAATCATACAATCAGAACTATACATTCACATGCATACAATTAGAATCATACAAACGCAATCACACAATCACAATCATACAATCACATTCGTACAATTACAATCATACAATCACAATCATAGAATCACAATCATACAATCACAATCATACAGTCACAATCACACAATCGCAATCAGACAATCGCAATCATACAATCACAATCATACAATCACAATCATACAATCACAATCATACAATCACAATCATACAATCACAATCATACAATCACAATCATACAATCACAATCATACAATCACAATCATACAATCACAATCATACAATCACAATCATACAATCACAATCATACAATCACAATCATACAATCACAATCATACAATCACAATCATACAATCACAATCATACAATCACAATCATACAATCACAATCATACAATCACAATCATACAATCACAATCATACAATCACAATCATACAATCACAATCATACAATCACAATCATACAATCACAATCATACAATCACAATCATACAATCACAATCATACAACCACAGTCTTACGATCACAATCATACAATCACAATCATACAATCACAGTCATACAATCACAATCATACAATCACAATCATACAATCACAATTATACAATCACATTCATACAATCACAATTATACAATCAAAATAATAAAATCACAATCATACAATTACAATCTTACAATCACAATCATACAATCACAATCCTACAATCACAATCATACAATCACAATCATACAACCACAATCGTACAATGACAATCATACAATCACAATCATGCAATCACAATTATACAATCACAATTATACAATCACAATTATACAATCACAATCATACAATCACAGTCATACAATCACAATCATACAATCACAATCATACAATCACAATCATACAATCACAATCACACAATCACAATCATACAATCACAATTATACAATCACAGTCTTACGATCACAATCATACAATCACAATCATACAATTACAATCATAGAACCACAATCGTACAGTCACAATCACACAATCACAATTATGCAATCACAATCATACAATCACAATCATACAATCACAATCATACAATCACAGTCCTACGATCACAATCATACAATCACAATCATACAATCACAGTCATACATTCACAATCATACAATCACAATCATACAATCACAATCATACAATCACAATCATACAATCACAATCATACAATCACAATCATACAATCACAATCATACAATCACAATCATACAATCACAATCATACAACCACAATCGTGCAATGACAATCATACAATCACAATCATGCAATCACAATTATACAATCACAATTACACAATCACAATCATACAATCGCAGTCATACAATCACAATCATACAATCAGAATCATACAATCACAATCACACAATCACAATCATACAATCACAATCATACAATTAGAATTATACATTCACATGCATACAATTAGAATCATACAAACGCAATCACACAATCACAATCATACAATCACATTCATACAATTACAATCATAGAATCACAATCATAGAATCACAATCATACAATCACAATCATATAGGCACACTCACACAATCGCAAGCAGACAATCGCAATCATACAATCACAATCATACAATCACAATCATACAATCACAATCATACAATCACAATCATACAATCACAATCATACAATCACAATCATACAATCACAATCATACAATCACAATCATACAATCACAATCATACAATCACAATCATACAATCACAATTATACAAACACAATCATACAATCACAATCACACAATCACAATCATGCAATCACAATCATACAATCACAATCATACAATCACAGTCTTACGATCACAATCATACAATCACAATCATACAATCACAGTCATACAATCACAATCATACAGTCACAATCATACAATCGCAGTCATATTATCACAAACATACAATCAGAATTATACATTCACATGCATACAATTAGCATCATACAAACGCAATCACACAATCACCATCATACAATCACAATCATGCAATCACAATCATGCAATCACAATCACACCATCACAATCATACAATCACAATCATACAATCACAATCATACAATCACAATCATACAATCACAATGATACAATCACAATCATACAATAACAATCATACAATCACAATCATACAATCGCAATCATACAATCGCAATCATATTATCACAAATATACAATCAGAATTATACATTCACATGCATACAATTAGAATCATACAAACGCAATCACACAAACACAATCATACAATCACAATCACACAATCGCAATCAGACAACCGCAATTGTACAATCACAATCCTACAATCACAATCATAGAATCACAATCATACAGTCACAATCATACAATCACAATGATACAATCACAATCATACAATCACAATTATACAATCACAATCATACAATAACAATCATGCAATCACAATCATACAATCACAATCATACAATCACAATCATACAATCAGAACGATACATTCACATGCATACAATTAGAATCATACAAACGCAATCACACAATCACAATCATACAATCACAATCATACAATCACAATCATACAATCATAATCATACAATCACAATCATACAATCACAATCATACAATCACAATCGTACAATCACAATCATACAATCACAATCATACAATCACATTCACACAATCATAATCATACAATCGCAATCATACAAACACAATCATATAATCACAATCATACAATCACAATCATACTGTCCCAATCATACAATCGTAATCATATTATCACAAACATACAATCAGAATTATACATTCACATGCATACAATTAGAATCATACAAACGCAATCACACAATCACAATGATACAATCACTATCATACAATCACAATCATACAATCACAATCATACAATCATAACCATACAATCGCAATCATACAAACACAATCATACAATCACAATCATACAATCACAATCATACAGTCACAATCATACAATCGCAATCATATTATCACAAACATACAATCAGAATTATACATTCACATGCATACAATTAGAATCATACAAACGCAATCACACAATCACAATGATACAATCACAATCATACAATCACAATCATACAATCAAAATCATACAATCACAATCATACAATCACAGTCTTACGATCACAATCATACAATCGCAATCATACAATCACAATCATACAATCACATTCATACAATCACAATCATACAATCACAGTCATACAATCACAATCATACAATCACAATCATACAAACACAATCACACAATCACAATCATACAATCACAATCATACAATCAGAACTATACATTCACATGCATACAATTAGAATCATACAAACGCAATCACACAATCACAATCATACAATCACAATCATACAATCACAATCATACAATCACAATCATACAATCACAATCATACAATCACAATCATACAATCACAATCGTACAATCACAATCATACAACCACAATCGTACAATGACAATCATACAATCACAATCATGCAATTACAATTATACAATCACAATTATACAATCAGAATCATACAATCACAGTCATACAATCACAATCATACAATCACAATCATACAATCACAATCATACAATCACAATCACACAATTACAATCATACAATCACAATCATACAATCAGAACTATACATTCACATGCATACAATTAGAATCATACAAACGCAATCACACAATCACAATCATACAATCACATTCGTACAATTACAATCATACAATCACAATCATAGAATCACAATCATACAATCACAATCATACAGTCACAATCACACAATCGCAATCAGACAATCGCAATCATACAATCACAATCATACAATCACAATCATACAATCACAATCATACAATCACAATCATACAATCACAATCATACAATCACAATCATACAATCACAATCATACAATCACAATCATACAATCACAATCATACAATCACAATCATACAATCACAATCATACAATCACAATCATACAATCACAATCATACAATCACAATCATACAATCACAATCATACAATCACAATCATACAATCACAATCATACAATCACAATCATACAATCACAATCATACAATCACAATCATACAATCACAATCATACAATCACAATCATACAATCACAATCATACAACCACAGTCTTACGATCACAATCATACAATCACAATCATACAATCACAGTCATACAATCACAATCATACAATCACAATCATACAATCACAATTATACAATCACATTCATACAATCACAATTATACAATCAAAATAATACAATCACAATCATACAATTACAATCTTACAATCACAATCATACAATCACAATCCTACAATCACAATCATACAATCACAATCATACAACCACAATCGTACAATGACAATCATACAATCACAATCATGCAATCACAATTATACAATCACAATTATACAATCACAATTATACAATCACAATCATACAATCACAGTCATACAATCACAATCATACAATCACAATCATACAATCACAATCATACAATCACAATCACACAATCACAATCATACAATCACAATTATACAATCACAGTCTTACGATCACAATCATACAATCACAATCATACAATTACAATCATAGAACCACAATCGTACAGTCACAATCACACAATCACAATTATGCAATCACAATCATACAATCACAATCATACAATCACAATCATACAATCACAGTCTTACGATCACAATCATACAATCACAATCATACAATCACAGTCATACATTCACAATCATACAATCACAATCATACAATCACAATCATACAATCACAATCATACAACCACAATCATACAATCACAATCATACAATCACAATCATACAATCACAATCATACAATCACAATCATACAACCACAATCGTACAATGACAATCATACAATCACAATCATGCAATCACAATTATACAATCACAATTACACAATCACAATCATACAATCGCAGTCATACAATCACAATCATACAATCAGAATCATACAATCACAATCACACAATCACAATCATACAATCACAATCATACAATTAGAATTATACATTCACATGCATACAATTAGAATCATACAAACGCAATCACACAATCACAATCATACAATCACATTCATACAATTACAATCATAGAATCACAATCATAGAATCACAATCATACAATCACAATCATATAGGCACACTCACACAATCACCATCATACAATCACAATCATGCAATCACAATCATGCAATCACAATCACACCATCACAATCATACAATCACAATCATACAATCACAATCATACAATCACAATCATACAATCACAATCATACAATCACAATCATACAATCACAATCATACAATCACAATGATACAATCACAATCATACAATAACAATCATACAATCACAATCATACAATCGCAATCATACAATCGCAATCATATTATCACAAATATACAATCAGAATTATACATTCACATGCATACAATTAGAATCATACAAACGCAATCACACAAACACAATCATACAATCACAATCACACAATCGCAATCAGACAACCGCAATTGTACAATCACAATCCTACAATCACAATCATAGAATCACAATCAGACAGTCACAATCATACAATCACAATGATACAATCACAATCATACAATCACAATTATACAATCACAATCATACAATAACAATCATGCAATCACAATCATACAATCACAATCATACAATCACAGTCATACAACCACAATCATATAACCACAATCATACAATCACAATCATACAATCACATTCACACAATCATAATCATACAATCGCCATCATACAAACACAATCATACAATCACAATCATACAATCACAATCATACAGTCACAATCATACAATCGCAATCATATTATCACAAACATACAATCAGAATTATACATTCACATGCATACAATTAGCATCATACAAACGCAATCACACAATCACCATCATACAATCACAATCATGCAATCACAATCATGCAATCACAATCACACCATCACAATCATACAATCACAATCATACAATCACAATCACACAATCGCAATCAGACAACCGCAATTGTACAATCACAATCCTACAATCACAATCATAGAATCACAATCATACAGTCACAATCATACAATCACAATGATACAATCACAATCATACAATCACAATTATACAATCACAATCATACAATAACAATCATGCAATCACAATCATACAATCACAATCATACAATCACAGTCATATAACCACAATCATATAACCACAATCATACAGTCACAATCATACAATCGCAATCATATTATCACAAACATACAATCAGAATTATACATTCACATGCATACAATTAGAATCATACAAACGCAATCACACAATCACAATGATACAATCACAATCATACAATCACAATCATACAATCACAATCATACAATCACAATCATACAATCACAGCCTTACGATCACAATCATACAATCGCAATCATACAATCACAATCATACAATCACATTCATACAATCACAATCATACAATCACAGTCATACAATCACAATCATACAATCACAATCATACAAACGCAATCACACAATCACAATCATACAATCACAATCATACAATCAGAACGATACATTCACATGAATACAATTAGAATCATACAAACGCAATCACACAATCACAATCATACAATCACAATCATACAATCACAATCATACAATCATAATCATACAATCACAATCATACAATCACAATCATACAATCACAATCATACAATCACAATCGTACAATCACAATCATACAACCACAATCGTACAATGACAATCATACAATCACAATCATGCAATCACAATTATACAATCACAATTATACAATCACAATCATACAATCACAGTCATACAATCACAATCATACAATCACAATCATACAATCACAATCATACAATCACAATCACACAATCACAATCATACAATCACAATTATACAAACACAATCATACAATCACAATTATACAAACACAATCATACAATTACAATCATAGAACCACAATCGTACAATCACAATCACACAATCACAATCATGCAATCACAATCATACAATCACTATCATACAATCACAGTCATACAATCACAGTCTTACGATCACAATCATACAATCACAATCATACAATCACGATCATACAATCACAATCATACAATCACAATCATACAATCACAATCATACAATCACAATCATACAATCACAATTATACAATGACATTCATACAATCACAATTATACAATCAAAATAATACAATCACAATCATACAATTACAATCTTACAATCACAATCATACAATCACAATCATACAATAACAATCATATTATCACAAACATACAATCAGAATTATACATTCACATGCATACAATTAGCATCATACAAACGCAATCACACAATCACCATCATACAATCACAATCATGCAATCACAATCATGCAATCACAATCACACCATCACAATCATACAATCACAATCATACAATCACAATCATACAATCACAATCATACAATCGCAATGATACAATCACAATCATACAATAACAATCATACAATCACTATCATACAATCGCAATCATACAATCGCAATCATATTTTCACAAATATACAATCAGAATTATACATTCACATGCATACAATTAGAATCATACAAACGCAATCACACAAACACAATCATACAATCACAATCACACAATCGCAATCAGACAACCGCAATTGTACAATCACAATCCTACAATCACAATCATAGAATCACAATCAGACAGTCACAATCATACAATCACATTCACACAATCATAATCATACAATCGCCATCATACAAACACAATCATACAATCACAATCATACAATCACAATCATACAGTCACAATCATACAATCGCAATCATATTATCACAAACATACAATCAGAATTATACATTCACAATCATACAATCACAATCATACAATCACAATGATACAATCACAATCATACAATAACAATCATACAATCACAATCATACAATCGCAATCATACAATCGCAATCATATTATCACAAATATACAATCAGAATTATACATACACATGCATACAATTAGAATCATACAAACGCAATCACACAAACACAATCATACAATCACAATCACACAATCGCAATCAGACAACCGCAATTGTACAATCACAATCCTACAATCACAATCATAGAATCACAATCATACAGTCACAATCATACAATCACAATGATACAATCACAATCATACAATCACAATTATACAATCACAATCATACAATAACAATCATGCAATCACAATCATACAATCACAATCATACAATCACAGTCATATAACCACAATCATATAACCACAATCATACAGTCACAATCATACAATCGCAATCATATTATCACAAACATACAATCAGAATTATACATTCACATGCATACAATTAGAATCATACAAACGCAATCACACAATCACAATGATACAATCACAATCATACAATCACAATCATACAATCACAATCATACAATCACAGCCTTACGATCACAATCATACAATCGCAATCATACAATCACAATCATACAATCACATTCATACAATCACAATCATACAATCACAGTCATACAATCACAATCATACAATCACAATCATACAAACGCAATCACACAATCACAATCATACAATCACAATCATACAATCAGAACGATACATTCACATGCATACAATTAGAATCATACAAACGCAATCACACAATCACAATCATACAATCACAATCATACAATCACAATCATACAATCATAATCATACAATCACAATCATACAATCACAATCATACAATCACAATCGTACAATCACAATCATACAACCACAATCGTACAATGACAATCATACAATCACAATCATGCAATCACAATTATACAATCACAATTATACAATCACAATCATACAATCACAGTCATACAATCACAATCATACAATCACAATCATACAATCCCAATCATACAATCACAATCACACAATCACAATCATACAATCACAATTATACAAACACAATCATACAATCACAATTATACAAACACAATCATACAATTACAATCATAGAACCACAATCGTACAATCACAATCACACAATCACAATCATGCAATCACAATCATACAATCACTATCATACAATCACAGTCATACAATCACAGTCTTACGATCACAATCATACAATCACAATCATACAATCACAATCATACAATCACAATCATACAATCACAATCATACAATCACAATCATACAATCACAATCATACAATCACAATCATACAATCACAATCATACAATCACAATTATACAATGACATTCATACAATCACAATTATACAATCAAAATAATACAATCACAATCATACAATTACAATCTTACAATCACAATCATACAATCACAATCCTACAATCGCAATCATATTATCACAAACATACAATCAGAATTATACATTCACATGCATACAATTAGCATCATACAAACGCAATCACACAATCACCATCATACAATAACAATCATGCAATCACAAACATGCAATCACAATCACACCATCACAATCATACAATCACAATCATACAATCACAATCATACAATCGCAATCATACAATCACAATCATACAATCACAATCATACAATAACAATCATATTATCACAAACATACAATCAGAATTATACATTCACATGCATACAATTAGCATCATACAAACGCAATCACACAATCACCATCATACAATCACAATCATGCAATCACAATTATGCAATCACAATCACACCATCACAATCATACAATCACAATCATACAATCACAATCATACAATCACAATCATACAATCACAATCATACAATCACAATCATACAATAACAATCATACAATCACAATCATACAATCGCAATCATACAATCGCAATCATATTATCACAAATATACAATCAGAATTATACATTCACATGCATACAATTAGAATCATACAAACGCAATCACACAAACACAATCATACAATCACAATCACACAATCGCAATCAGACAACCGCAATGGTACAATCACAATCCTACAATCACAATCATAGAATCACAATCATACAGTCACAATCATACAATCACAATGATACAATCACAATCATACAATCACAATTATACAATCACAATCATACAATAACAATCATGCAATCACAATCATACAATCACAATCATACAATCACAGTCATACAACCACAATCATATAACCACAATCATACAATCACAATCATACAATCACATTCACACAATCATAATCATACAATCGCAATCATACAAACACAATCATACAATCACAATCATACAATCACAATCATACAGTCACAATCATACAATCGCAATCATATTATCACAAACATACAATCAGAATTATACATTCACATGCATACAATTAGAATCATACAAACGCAATCACACAATCACAATGATACAATCACAATCATACAATCACAATCATACAATCACAATCATACAATCACAATCATACAATCACAGTCTTACGATCACAATCATACAATCGCAATCATACAATCACAATCATACAATCACAGTAATACAATCACAATCATACAATCACAATCATACAATCACAATCATACAATCACAATCATACAATCACAATCACACAATCGCAATCATACAATCACAATTATACAAACGCAATCATACAATCACATTCATACAATCACAATCATACAATCACAGTCATACAATCACAATCATACAATCACAATCATACAAACACAATCACACAATCACAATCATACAATCACAATCATACAATCAGAACTATACATTCACATGCATACAATTAGAATCATACAAACGCAATCACACAATCACAATCATACAATCTCAATCATACAATCACAATCATACAATCACAATCATACAATCACAATCATACAATCACAATCATACAATCACAATCGTACAATCACAATCATACAACCACAATCGTACAATGACAATCATACAATCACAATCATGCAATCACAATTATACAATCACAATCATACAATCACAATCATACAATCACAGTCATACAATCACAATCATACAATCACAATCATACAATCACAATCATACAATCACAATCATACAATCACAATCACACAATCACAATCATACAATCACAATCATACAATCAGAACTATACATTCACATGCATACAATTAGAATCATACAAACGCAATCACAAAATCACAATCATACAATCACATTCATACAATTACAATCATACAATCACAATCATAGAATCACAATCATACAATCACAATCATACAATCACAATCATACAGTCACAATCACACAATCGCAATCAGACAATCGCAATCATACAATCACAATCATACAATCACAATCATACAATCACAATCATACAATCACAATCATACAATCACAATCATACAATCACAATCATACAATCACAATCATACAATCACAATCATACAATCACAATCATACAATCACAATCATACAATCACAATCATACAATCACAATCATACAATCACAATCATACAATCACAATCATACAATCACAGTCTTACGATCACAATCATACAATCACAATCATACAATCGCAGTCATACAATCACAATCATACAATCACAATCATACAATCACAATTATACAATCACATTCATACAATCACAATTATACAATCAAAATAATACAATCACAATCATACAATTACAATCTTACAATCACAATCATACAATCACAATCCTACAATCGCAATCATATTATCACAAACATACAATCAGAATTATACATTCACATGCATACAATTAGCATCATACAAACGCTATCACACAATCACCATCATACAATCACAATCATGCAATCACAATCACACCATCACAATCATACAATCACAATCATACAATCACAATCATACAATCACAATCATACAATCACAATGATACAATCACAATCATACAATAACAATCATACAATCACAATCATACAATCGCAATCATACAATCGCAATCATATTATCACAAATATACAATCAGAATTATACATTCACATGCATACAATTAGAATCATACAAACGCAATCACACAAACACATTCATACAATCACAATCACACAATCGCAATCAGACAACCGCAATTGTACAATCACAATCCTACAATCACAATCATAGAATCACAATCATACAGTCACAATCATACAATCACAATGATACAATCACAATCATACAATCACAATTATACAATCACAATCATACAATAACAATCATGCAATCACAATCATACAATCACAATCATACAATCACAGTCATACAACCACAATCATATAACCACAATCATACAATCACAATCATACAATCACATTCACACAATCATAATCATACAATCGCCATCATACAAACACAATCATACAATCACAATCATACAATCACAATCATACAGTCACAATCATACAATCGCAATCATATTATCACAAACATACAATCAGAATTATACATTCACATGCATACAATTAGCATCATACAAACGCAATCACACAATCACCATCATACAATCACAATCATGCAATCACAATCATGCAATCACAATCACACCATCACAATCATACAATCACAATCATACAATCACAATCATACAATCACAATCATACAATCACAATGATACAATCACAATCATACAATAACAATCATACAATCACAATCATACAATCGCAATCATACAATCGCAATCATATTATCACAAATATACAATCAGAATTATACATTCACATGCATACAATTAGAATCATACAAACGCAATCACACAAACACAATCATACAATCACAATCACACAATCGCAATCAGACAACCGCAATTGTACAATCACAATCCTACAATCACAATCATAGAATCACAATCATACAGTCACAATCATACAATCACAATGATACAATCACAATCATACAATCACAATTATACAATCACAATCATACAATAACAATCATGCAATCACAATCATACAATCACAATCATACAATCACAGTCATACAATCACAATCATACAATCACAATCATACAAACGCAATCACACAATCACAATCATACAATCACAATCATACAATCAGAACGATACATTCACATGCATACAATTAGAATCATACAAACGCAATCACACAATCACAATCATACAATCACAATCATACAATCACAATCATACAATCATAATCATACAATCACAATCATACAATCACAATCATACAATCACAATCGTACAATCACAATCATACAACCACAATCGTACAATGACAATCATACAATCACAATCATGCAATCACAATTATACAATCACAATTATACAATCACAATCATACAATCACAGTCATACAATCACAATCATACAATCACAATCATACAATCACAATCATACAATCACAATCACACAATCACAATCATACAATCACAATTATACAAACACAATCACACAATCACAATCATACAATCACAATCATACAATCACAATCATACAATCGCAATCATACAATCACAATCATACAATCACAATCATACAATAACAATCATATTATCACAAACATACAATCAGAATTATACATTCACATGCATACAATTAGCATCATACAAACGCAATCACACAATCACCATCATACAATCACAATCATGCAATCACAATCATGCAATCACAATCACACCATCACAATCATACAATCACAATCATACAATCATAATCATACAATCACAATCATACAATCACAATCACAATCATACAATCACAATCATACAATCACAATGATACAATCACAATCATACAATAACAATCATACAATCACAATCATACAATCGCAATCATACAATCGCAATCATATTATCACAAATATACAATCAGAATTATACATTCACATGCATACAATTAGAATCATACAAACGCAATCACACAAACACAATCATACAATCACAATCACACAATCGCAATCAGACAACCGCAATTGTACAATCACAATCCTACAATCACAATCATAGAATCACAATCATACAGTCACAATCATACAATCACAATGATACAATCACAATCATACAATCACAATTATACAATCACAATCATACAATAACAATCATGCAATCACAATCATACAATCACAATCATACAATCACAGTCATACAACCACAATCATATAACCACAATCATACAATCACAATCATACAATCACATTCACACAATCATAATCATACAATCGCAATCATACAAACACAATCATACAATCACAATCATACAGTCACAATCATACAGTCACAATCATACAATCGCAATCATATTATCACAAACATACAATCAGAATTATATATTCACATGCATACAATCAGAATCATACAAACGCAATCACACAATCACAATGATACAATCGCAATCATACAATCACAATCATACAATCACATTCATACAATCACAATCATACAATCACAGTCATACAATCACAATCATACAATCACAATCATACAAACGCAATCACACAATCACAATCATACAATCACAATCATACAAACGCAATCACACAATCACAATCATACAATCACAATCATACAATCAGAACGATACATTCACATGCATACAATTAGAATCATACAAACGCAATCACACAATCACAATCATACAATCACAATCATACAATCACAATCATACAATCATAATCATACAATCACAATCATACAATCACAATCATACAAACACAATCGTACAATCACAAACATACAACCACAATCGTACACTGACAATCATACAATCACAATCATGCAATCACAAATATACAATCACAATTATACAATCACAATCATACAATCACAGTCATACAATCACAATCATACAATCACAATCATACAATCACAATCATACAATCACAATCACACAATCGCAATCATACAATCACAATTATACAAACACAATCATACAATCACAATTATACAATCAAAATAATACAATCACAATCATACAATTACAATCTTACAATCACAATCATACAATCACAATCCTACAATCACAATCATATTATCACAAACATACAATCAGAATTATACATTCACATGCATACAATTAGAATCATACAAACGCAATCACACAAACACAATCATACAATCACAATCACACAATCGCAATGAGACAACCGCAATTGTACAATCACAATCCTACAATCACAATTATACAATCACAATCATACAATCACAGTCATACAATCACAATCATACAATCACAATCATACAATCACAATCATACAATCACAATCACACAATCGCAATCATACAATCACAATTATACAAACACAATCATACAATCACAATTATACAATCAAAATAATACAATCACAATCATACAATTACAATCTTACAATCACAATCATACAATCACAATCCTACAATCACAATCATATTATCACAAACATACAATCAGAATTATACATTCACATGCATACAATTAGAATCATACAAACGCAATCACACAAACACAATCATACAATCACAATCACACAATCGCAATGAGACAACCGCAATTGTACAATCACAATCCTACAATCACAATCATAGAATCACAATCATACAATCACAATCATACAATCACAATGATACAATCACAATCATACAATCACAATTATACAATCACAATCATATAATAACAATCGTGCAATCACAATCATACAATCACAATCATACAATCACAGTCATACAATCACAATCATATAATCACAATCATACAATCACAATCATACAATCACATTCACACAATCATAATCATACAATCGCAATCATACAAACACAATCATTCAATCACAATCATACAATCACAATCATACTGTCCCAATCATACAATCGTAATCATATTATCACAAACATACAATCAGAATTATACATTCACATGCATACAATTAGAATCATACAAACGCAATCACACAATCACAATGATACAATCACTATCATACAATCACAATCATACAATCACAATCATACAATCACAATCATACAATCATAACCATACAATCGCAATCATACAAACACAATCATACAATCACAATCATACAATCACAATCATACAGTCACAATCATACAATCGCAATCATATTATCACAAACATACAATCAGAATTATACATTCACATGCATACAATTAGAATCATACAAACGCAATCACACAATCACAATGATACAATCACAATCATACAATCACAGTCATACAATCAAAATCGTACAATCACAATCATACAATCACAGTCTTACGATCACAATCATACAATCGCAATCATACAATCACAATCATACAATCACATTCATACAATCACAATCATACAATCACAGTCATACAATCACAATCATACAATCACAATCATACAAACACAATCACACAATCACAATCATACAATCACAATCATACAATCAGAACTATACATTCACATGCATACAATTAGAATCATACAAACGCAGTCACACAATCACAATCATACAATCACAATCATACAATCACAATCATACAATCACAATCATACAATCACAACCACACAATCACAATCATACAATCACAATCATACAATCAGAATTATACATTCACATGCATACAATTAGAATCATACAAACGCAATCACACAATCACAATCATACAATCACATTCATACAATTACAATCATACAATCACAATCATAGAATCACAATCATACAATCACAATCATCTAGTCACAATCCCACAATCGCAATCAGACAATCGCAATCGTACAATCACAATCATACAATCACAATCATACAATCACAATCATACAATCACAATCATACAATCACAATCATACACTCACAATCATACAATCACAATTATACAAACACAATCATACAATTACAATCATAGAACCACAATCGTACAATCACAATCACACAATCACAATCATGCAATCACAATCATACAATCACAATCATACAATCACAATCATACAATCACAGTCTTACGATCACAATCATACAAACACAATCATACAATCACATTCATACAATCACAATCATACAATCACAATCGTACAATCACAATTATACAATCACATTCATACAATCACAATTATACAATCAAAATAATACAATCACAATCATACAATTACAATCTTACAATCACAATCATACAATCACAATCCTACAATCGCAATCATATTATCACAAACATACAATCAGAATTATACATTCACATGCATACAATTAGCATCATACAAACGCAATCACACAATCACCATCATACAATAACAATCATGCAATCACAATCATGCAATCACAATCACACCATCACAATCATACAATCACAATCATACAATCACAATCATACAATCGCAATCATACAATCACAATCATACAATCACAATCATACAATAACAATCATACAATCACAAACATACAATCGCAGTCATACAATCGCAATCATATTATCACAAATATACAATCAGAATTATACATTCACATGCATACAATTAGAATCATACAAACGCAATCACACAAACACAATCATACAATCACAATCACACAATCGCAATCAGACAACCGCAGTTGTACAATCACAATCCTACAATCACAATCATAGAATCACAATCATACAATCACAATCATACAATCACAATGATACAATCACAATCATACAATCACAATTATACAATCACAATCATACAATAACAATCATGCAATCACAATCATACAATCACAATCATACAATCACAATCATACAATCACAATCATACAATCACAGTCACACAATCACAATCATACAATCACAATCATACAATCACAATCATACAATCACAATCATAGAACCACAATCGTACAATCAAAATCACACAATCACTATCATACAATCAGAATTATACAATAGCAATCCGGCAATCACAGTAACTCAAATACAATTATATATTCACAATCATACAATCACAATCACGCAAGTAGAATCATACAATCACAATCATACAATCATAATCGTACAATTACAGTCATACAATCACAATCATAGAATCACAATCATGCAGTCACAATCACACAATCACTATCACTCAATCACAATTATACAATCAAAATCATACAATCACAATCATACAATCACAATCATACAATCACAGTCTTACGATCACAATCACACAATCGCAATCATACAATCACAATCATACAGTCACAATCATACAATCGCAATCATATTATCACAAACATACAATCAGAATTATACATTCGCATGCATACAATTAGAATCATACAAACGCAATCACACAATCACAATCATACAATCACAATCATACAATCACAATCATACAATCACAATCATACAATCACAATCATACAATCACAATCATACAATCACAATCATACAATCACAATCATACAATCACAATCATACAATCACAATCATACAATCACAATCATACAACCGCAATCGTACAATCACAATCATACAATCACAATCATGCAATCACAATTATACAATCACAATTATACAATCACAACCATACAATCACAGTCATACAATCACAATCATACAATCACAATCATACAATCACAATCACACAATCACAATCATACAATCACAATCATACAATCAGATCTATACATTCACATGCATACAATTACAATCATACAAACGCAATCACACAATCACAATCATACAATCACATTCATACAATTACAATCATAGAATCACAATCACAGAATCACAATCATACAATCACAATCATACAGTCACAATCACACAATCGCAATCAGACAATCGCAATCATACAATCACAATCATACAATCACAATCATACAATCACAATCATACAATCATAATCATACAATCACAATCATACAATCACAATCATACAATCACAATCATACAATCACAATCATACAATCACAATCATACAATCACAATCATACAATCACAATCATACAATCACAATCATACAATCACAATCATACAATCACAATCATACAATCACAATCATACAATCACAATCATACAATCACAATCATACAATCACAATCATACAATCACAATCATACAATCACAATCATACAATCACAATCATACAATCACAATCATACAATCACAATTATTCAAACACAATCATACAATTACAATCATAGAACCACAATCGTACAATCACAATCACACAATCACAATCATGCAATCACAATCATACAATCACAATCATACAATCACAATCATACAATCACATTCACACAATCATAATCATACAATCGCAATCATACAAACACAATCATACAATCACAATCATACAATCACAATCTTACAGTCACAATCATACAATCACAATCATACAATCACAATCATACAATCACAATCATACAATCACAATCATACAATCACAATCATACAATCACATTCATATAATCACAATCATACAATCACAATCATACAATCACAATCATACAATTACAATCTTACAATCACAACCATACAATCACAATCCTACAATCGCAATCACATTATCACAAACATACAATCAGAATTATACATTCACATGCATACAATTAGCATCATACAAAGGCAATCACACAATCACCATCATACAATCACAATCATGCAATCACAATCATGCAATCACAATCACACCATCACAATCATACAATCACAATCATACAATCATAATCATACAATCACAATCATACAATCACAATCATACAATCACAATCATACAATCACAATCATACAATCACAATCATACAATCACAATCATACAATCACAATCATACAATCGCAATCATACAATCGCAATCATATTATCACAAATATACAATCAGAATTATACATTCACATGCATACAATTAGAATCATACAAACGCAATCACACAAACACAATCATACAATCACAATCACACAATCGCAATCAGAGAATCGCAATCATAGAATCACAATCATACAATCACAATCATACAATCACAATGATACAATCACAATCATACAATCACAATTATACAATCACAATCATACAATCACAATTATACGATCACAATCATACAATAACAATCATGCAATCACAATCATACAATCACAATCATACAATCACAGTCATACAATCACAATCATATAATCACAATCATACAATCACAATCATACAATCACATTCACACAATCATAATCATACAATCGCAATCATATAAACACAATCATACAATCACAATCATACAATCACAATCATACAGTCACAATCATACAATCGCAATCATATTATCACAATCATACAATCAGAATTATACATTCACATGCATACAATTAGAATCATACAAACGCAATCACACAATCACAATCACACAATCACAATGATACAATCACAATCATACAATCACAGTCATACAATCAAAATCGTACAATCACAATCATACAATCACAGTCTTACGATCACAATCATACAATCGCAATCATACAATCACAATCATACAATCACATTCATACAATCACAATCATACAATCACAGTCATACAAT
Source organism: Megachile rotundata (assembly GCF_050947335.1). NCBI lineage: Eukaryota > Metazoa > Arthropoda > Insecta > Hymenoptera > Megachilidae > Megachile > Megachile rotundata. Next base: position 627,682 of record NW_027473345.1, on the reverse strand, counting down.
CACAATCATACAATCACAATCATACAAACACAATCACACAATCACAATCATACAATCACAATCATACAATCAGAACTATACATTCACATGCATACAATTAGAATCATACAAACGCAGTCACACAATCACAATCATACAATCACAATCATACAATCACAATCATACAATCACAATCATACAATCACAATCACACAATCACAATCATACAATCGCAATCATACAATCAGAATTATACATTCACATGCATACAATTAGAATCATACAAACGCAATCACACAATCACAATCATACAATCACATTCATACAATTACAATCATACAATCACAATCATAGAATCACAATCATACAATCACAATCATCTAGTCACAATCCCACAATCGCAATCAGACAATCGCAATCGTACAATCACAATCATACAATCACAATCATACAATCAGAATCATACAATCACAATCATACAATCACAATCATACACTCACAATCATACAATCACAATTATACAAACACAATCATACAATTACAATCATAGAACCACAATCGTACAATCACAATCACACAATCACAATCATGCAATCACAATCATACAATCACAATCATACAATCACAATCATACAATCACAGTCTTACGATCACAATCATACAAACACAATCATACAATCACAGTCATACAATCACAATCATACAATCACAATCGTACAATCACAATTATACAATCACATTCATACAATCACAATTATACAATCAAAATAATACAATCACAATCATACAATTACAATCTTACAATCACAATCATACAATCACAATCCTACAATCGCAATCATATTATCACAAACATACAATCAGAATTATACATTCACATGCATACAATTAGCATCATACAAACGCAATCACACAATCACCATCATACAATAACAATCATGCAATCACAATCATGCAATCACAATCACACCATCACAAACATACAATCACAATCATACAATCACAATCATACAATCGCAATCATACAATCACAATCATACAATCACAATCATACAATAACAATCATACAATCACAAACATACAATCGCAGTCATACAATCGCAATCATATTATCACAAATATACAATCAGAATTATACATTCACATGCATACAATTAGAATCATACAAACGCAATCACACAAACACAATCATACAATCACAATCACACAATCGCAATCAGACAACCGCAGTTGTACAATCACAATCCTACAATCACAATCATAGAATCACAATCATACAATCACAATCATACAATCACAATGATACAATCACAATCATACAATCACAATTATACAATCACAATCATACAATAACAATCATGCAATCACAATCATACAATCACAATCATACAATCACAATCATACAATCACAATCATACAATCACAGTCACACAATCACAATCATACAATCACAATCATACAATCACAATCATACAATCACAATCATAGAACCACAATCGTACAATCAAAATCACACAATCACTATCATACAATCAGAATTATACAATAGCAATCCGGCAATCACAGTAACTCAAATACAATTATATATTCACAATCATACAATCACAATCACGCAAGTAGAATCATACAATCACAATCATACAATCATAATCGTACAATTACAGTCATACAATCACAATCATAGAATCACAATCATGCAGTCACAATCACACAATCACTATCACTCAATCACAATTATACAATCAAAATCATACAATCACAATCATACAATCACAATCATACAATCACAGTCTTACGATCACAATCACACAATCGCAATCATACAATCACAATCATACAGTCACAATCATACAATCGCAATCATATTATCACAAACATACAATCAGAATTATACATTCGCATGCATACAATTAGAATCATACAAACGCAATCACACAATCACAATCATACAATCACAATCATACAATCACAATCATACAATCACAATCATACAATCACAATCATACAATCACAATCATACAATCACAATCATACAATCACAATCATACAATCACAATCATACAACCGCAATCGTACAATCACAATCATACAATCACAATCATGCAATCACAATTATACAATCACAATTATACAATCACAACCATACAATCACAGTCATACAATCACAATCATACAATCACAATCATACAATCACAATCACACAATCACAATCATACAATCACAATCATACAATCAGATCTATACATTCACATGCATACAATTACAATCATACAAACGCAATCACACAATCACAATCATACAATAACATTCATACAATTACAATCATAGAATCACAATCACAGAATCACAATCATACAATCACAATCATACAGTCACAATCACACAATCGCAATCAGACAATCGCAATCATACAATCACAATCATACAATCACAATCATACAATCACAATCATACAATCATAATCATACAATCACAATCATACAATCACAATCATACAATCACAATCATACAATCACAATCATACAATCACAATCATACAATCACAATCATACAATCACAATCATACAATCACAATCATACAATCACAATCATACAATCACAATCATACAATCACAATTATTCAAACACAATCATACAATTACAATCATAGAACCACAATCGTACAATCACAATCACACAATCACAATCATGCAATCACAATCATACAATCACAATCACACAATCGCAATCAGACAATCGCAATCATACAATCACAATCATACAATCACAATCATACAATCACAATCATACAATCACAATCATACAATCACAATCATACAATCACAATCATACAATCATAATCATACAATCACAATCATACAATCACAATCATACAATCACAATCATACAATCACAATCATACAATCACAATCATACAATCACAATCATACAATCACAATCATACAATCACAATCATACAATCACAATCATACAATCACAATCATACAATCACAATTATTCAAACACAATCATACAATTACAATCATAGAACCACAATCGTACAATCACAATCACACAATCACAATCATGCAATCACAATCATACAATCACAATCATACAATCACAATCATACAATCACATTCACACAATCATAATCATACAATCGCAATCATACAAACACAATCATACAATCACAATCATACAATCACAATCTTACAGTCACAATCATACAATCACAATCATACAATCACAATCATACAATCACAATCATACAATCACAATCATACAATCACAATCATACAATCACATTCATACAATCACAATCATACAATCACAATCATACAATCACAATCATACAATTACAATCTTACAATCACAACCATACAATCACAATCCTACAATCGCAATCACATTATCACAAACATACAATCAGAATTATACATTCACATGCATACAATTAGCATCATACAAAGGCAATCACACAATCACCATCATACAATCACAATCATGCAATCACAATCATGCAATCACAATCACACCATCACAATCATACAATCACAATCATACAATCATAATCATACAATCACAATCATACAATCACAATCATACAATCACAATCATACAATCACAATCATACAATCACAATCATACAATCACAATCATACAATCGCAATCATACAATCGCAATCATACAATTACAATCTTACAATCACAACCATACAATCACAATCCTACAATCGCAATCACATTATCACAAATATACAATCAGAATTATACATTCACATGCATACAATTAGAATCATACAAACGCAATCACACAAACACAATCATACAATCACAATCACACAATCGCAATCAGAGAATCGCAATCATAGAATCACAATCATACAATCACAATCATACAATCACAATGATACAATCACAATCATACAATCACAATTATACAATCACAATCATACAATCACAATTATACGATCACAATCATACAATAACAATCATGCAATCACAATCATACAATCACAATCATACAATCACAGTCATACAATCACAATCATATAATCACAATCATACAATCACAATCATACAATCACATTCACACAATCATAATCATACAATCGCAATCATATAAACACAATCATACAATCACAATCATACAATCACAATCATACAGTCACAATCATACAATCGCAATCATATTATCACAATCATACAATCAGAATTATACATTCACATGCATACAATTAGAATCATACAAACGCAATCACACAATCACAATCACACAATCACAATCATACAATCACAATCATACAATCACAATCATACAATCACAATCATACAATCACAATCATACAATCACAGTCTTACGATCACAATCATACAATCACAATCATACAATCACAGTCATACAATCACAATCATACAATCACAATCATACAATCACAATCATACAATGACAATCATACAATCACAATCACACAATCACAATCATACAATCACAATCATACAACCACAATCGTACAATCACAATCATACAATCACAATCATGCAATCACAATTATACAATCACAATTATACAATCACAACCATACAATCACAGTCATACAAGCACAATCATACAATCACAATCATACAATCACAATCACACAATCACAATCATACAATCACAATCATACAATCAGATCTATACATTCACATGCATACAATTACAATCATACAAACGCAATCACACAATCACAATCATACAATCACATTCATACAATTACAATCATAGAATCACAGTCATAGAATCACAATCATACAATCACAATCATACAGTCACAATCACACAATCGCAATCAGACAATCGCAATCATACAATCACAATCATACAATCACAATCATACAATCACAATCATACAATCACAATCATACAATCACAATCATACAATCACAATCATACAATCACAATCATACAATCACAATCATACAATCACAATCATACAATGACAATCATACAATCACAATCATACAATCACAATCATACAGTCACAATCATACAACCACAATCGTACAATCACAATCATACAATCACAATCATAGAACCACAATCGTACAATCAAAATCACACAATCTCTATCATACAATCAGAATTATACAATAGCAATCCGGCAATCACAGTAACTCAAATACAATTATATATTCACAATCATACAACCACAATCACGCAAGTAGAATCGTACAATCACAATCATACAATCATAATCGTACAATTACAATCATACAATCACAATCATAGAATCACAATCATGCAGACACAATCATACAATCACAATCACACAATCGCAATCAGACAATCGCAATTGTACAATCACAATCCTACAATCACAATCATAGAATCACAATCATACAATCACAATCATACAATCACAATCATACAATCACAATGATACAATCACAATCATACAATCACAATTATACAATCACAATCATATAATAACAATCATGCAATCACAAACATACAATCACAATCATACAATCACAGTCATACAATCACAATCATATAATCACAATCATACAATCACAATCATACAATCACATTCACACAATCATAATCATACAATCGCAATCATACAAACACAATCATACAATCACAATCATACAATCACAATCTTACAGTCACAATCATACAATCGCAATCATATTATCACAAACGTACAATCAGAATTATACATTCACATGCATACAATTAGAATCATACAAACGCAATCACACAATCACAATGATACAATCACAATCATACAATCACAATCATACAATCACAATCATACAATCACAATCATACAATCACAATCATACAATCACAATCATACAATCACAATCATACAATCACAATCATACAATCACAATCATACAATCACAATCATACAATCACAGTCTTACGATCACAATCATACAATCACAATCATACAATCACAGTCTTACGATCACAATCACACAATCGCAATCATACAATCACAATCATACCATCACATTCATACAATCACAATCATACAATCACAATCATACAATTACAATCTTACAATCACAACCATACAATCACAATCCTACAATCGCAATCACATTATCACAAACATACAATCAGAATTATACATTCACATGCATACAATTAGCATCATACAAACGCAATCACACAATCACCATCATACAATCACAATCATGCAATCACAATCATGCAATCACAATCACACCATCACAATCATACAATCACAATCATACAATCACAATCATACAATCACAGTCATACAATCACAATCATATAATCACAATCATACAATCACAATCATACAATCACATTCACACAATCATAATCATACAATCGCAATCATATAAACACAATCATACAATCACAATCATACAATCACAATCATACAGTCACAATCATACAATCGCAATCATATTGTCACAATCATACAATCAGAATTATACATTCACATGCATACAATTAGAATCATACAAACGCAATCACACAATCACAATCACACAATCACAATCATACAATCACAATCATACAATCACAATCATACAATCACAATCACACAATCACAATCATACAATCACAATCATACAATCAGAACTATACATTCACATGCATACAATTACAATCATACAAACGCAATCACACAATCACAATCATACAATCACATTCATACAATTACAATCATAGAATCACAATCATAGAATCACAATCATACAATCACAATCATACAGTCACAATCACACAATCGCAATCAGACAATCGCAATCATACAATCACAATCATACAATCACAATCATACAATCACAATCATACAATCACAATCATACAATCACAATCATACAATCATAATCATACAATCACAATCATACAATCACAATCATACAATCACAATCATACAATCACAATCATACAATCACAATCATACAATCACAATCATACAATCACAATCATACAATCACAATCATACAATCACAATCATACAATCACAATCATACAATCACAATCATACAATCACAATTATTCAAACACAATCATACAATTACAATCATAGAACCACAATCGTACAATCACAATCACACAATCACAATCATGCAATCACAATCATACAATCACAATCATACAATCACAATCATACAATCACAATCATACAATCACAATCATACAATCACAATTATACAAACACAATCATACAATTACAATCATAGAACCACAATCGTACAATCACAATCACACAATCACAATCATGCAATCACAATCATACAATCACAATCATACAATCACAATCATACAATCACAATCATACAATCACAGTCTTACGATCACAATCATACAATCACAATCATACAATCACAGTCATACAATCACAATCATACAATCACAATCATACAATCACAATCATGCAATGACAATCATACAATCATAATCATACAATCACAATCATACAATCACAATCATACAATCACAATCATACAATCACAATCATACAATCACAATCATAGAACCACAATCGTACAATCAAAATCACACAATCACTATCATACAATCAGAATTATACAATAGCAATCCGGCAATCACAGTAACTCAAATACAATTATATATTCACAATCATACAACCACAATCACGCAAGTAGAATCATACAATCACAATCATACAATCATAATCGTACAATTACAATCATACAATCACAATCATAGAATCACAATCATGCAGACACAATCATACAATCACAATCACACAATCGCAATCAGACAATCGCAATTGTACAATCACAATCCTACAATCACAATCATAGAATCACAATCATACAATCACAATCATACAATCACAATGATACAATCACAATCATACAATCACAATTATACAATCACAATCATACAATAACAATCATGCAATCACAGTCATACAATCACAATCATACAATCACAGTCATACAATCACAATCATATAATCACAATCATACAATCACAATCATACAATCACATTCACACAATCATAATCATACAATCGCAATCATACAAACACAATCATACAATCACAATCATACAATCACAATCTTACAGTCACAATCATACAATCGCAATCATATTATCACAAACATACAATCAGAATTATACATTCACATGCATACAATTAGAATCATACAAACGCAATCACACAATCACAATGATACAATCACAATCATACAATCACAATCATACAATCACAATCATACAATCACAATCATACAATCACAATCATACAATCACAATCATACAATCACAATCATACAATCACAATCATACAATCACAATCATACAATCACAATCATACAATCACAATCATACAATCACAATCATACAATCACAATCATACAATCACAATCATAGAACAACAATCGTACAATCACAATCACACAATCACAATCATACAATCACAATCATACAATCACAATCATACAATCACAATCATACAATCACAATCATACAATCATAATCATACAATCGCAATCATACAATCACAATCATACAATCACAATCATACAATCACAATCATACAATCACAATCATACAATCACAATCATACAATCACAATCATACAATCACAATCATACAATCACAATCATACAATCACAATCATACAATCACAATTATTCAAACACAATCATACAATTACAATCATAGAACCACAATCGTACAATCACAATCACACAATCACAATCATGCAATCACAATCATACAATCACAATCATACAATCACAATCATACAATCACATTCACACAATCATAATCATACAATCGCAATCATACAAACACAATCATACAATCACAATCATACAATCACAATCTTACAGTCACAATCATACAATCACAATCATACAATCACAATCATACAATCACAATCATACAATCACAATCATACAATCACAATCATACAATCACATTCATACAATCACAATCATACAATCACAATCATACAATCACAATCATACAATTACAATCTTACAATCACAACCATACAATCACAATCCTACAATCGCAATCACATTATCACAAACATACAATCAGAATTATACATTCACATGCATACAATTAGCATCATACAAAGGCAATCACACAATCACCATCATACAATCACAATCATGCAATCACAATCATGCAATCACAATCACACCATCACAATCATACAATCACAATCATACAATCATAATCATACAATCACAATCATACAATCACAATCATACAATCACAATCATACAATCACAATCATACAATCACAATCATACAATCACAATCATACAATCGCAATCATACAATCGCAATCATATTATCACAAATATACAATCAGAATTATACATTCACATGCATACAATTAGAATCATACAAACGCAATCACACAAACACAATCATACAATCACAATCACACAATCGCAATCAGAGAATCGCAATCATAGAATCACAATCATACAATCACAATCATACAATCACAATGATACAATCACAATCATACAATCACAATTATACAATCACAATCATACAATCACAATTATACAATCACAATCATACAATAACAATCATGCAATCACAATCATACAATCACAATCATACAATCACAATCATACAATCACAATCATACAATCACAATCATACAATCACAATCATACAATCACAATCATACAATCACAATCATACAATCACAATCATACAATCACAATCATACAATCACAATCATACAATCACAATCATACAATCACAATCATAGAACCACAATCGTACAATCACAATCACACAATCACAATCATACAATCACAATCATACAATCACAATCATACAATCACAATCATACAATCACAATCATACAATCACAATCATACAATCATAATCATACAATCACAATCATACAATCACAATCATACAATCACAATCATACAATCACAATCATACAATCACAATCATACAATCACAATCATACAATCACAATCATACAATCACAATCATACAATCACAATCATACAATCACAATCATACAATCACAGTCATACAATCACAATCATATAATCACAATCATACAATCACAATCATACAATCACATTCACACAATCATAATCATACAATCACAATCATACAATCACAATCATACAATCACAATCATACAATCACAATCTTACAGTCACAATCATACAATCGCAATCATACAATCACAATCATACAATCACAATCATACAATCACAGTCTTACGATCACAATCATACAATCACAATCATACAATCACAGTCTTACGATCACAATCACACAATCGCAATCATACAATCACAATCATACCATCACATTCATACAATCACAATCATACAATCACAATCATACAATTACAATCTTACAATCACAACCATACAATCACAATCCTACAATCGCAATCACATTATCACAAACATACAATCAGAATTATACATTCACATGCATACAATTAGCATCATACAAACGCAATCACACAATCACCATCATACAATCACAATCATGCAATCACAATCATGCAATCACAATCACACCATCACAATCATACAATCACAATCATACAAGCACAATCATACAATCACAGTCATACAATCACAATCATATAATCACAATCATACAATCACAATCATACAATCACATTCACACAATCATAATCATACAATCGCAATCATATAAACACAATCATACAATCACAATCATACAATCACAATCATACAGTCACAATCATACAATCGCAATCATATTGTCACAATCATACAATCAGAATCATGCAATGACAATCATACAATCATAACCATACAATCACAATCATACAATCACAATCATACAATCACAATCATACAATCACAATCATACAATCACAATCATAGAACCACAATCGTACAATCAAAATCACACAATCACTATCATACAATCAGAATTATACAATAGCAATCCGGCAATCACAGTAACTCAAATACAATTATATATTCACAATCATACAACCACAATCACGCAAGTAGAATCATACAATCACAATCATACAATCATAATCGTACAATTACAATCATACAATCACAATCATAGAATCACAATCATGCAGACACAATCATACAATCACAATCACACAATCGCAATCAGACAATCGCAATTGTACAATCACAATCCTACAATCACAATCATAGAATCACAATCATACAATCACAATCATACAATCACAATCATACAATCACAATCATACAATCACAATCATACAATCACAATCATACAATAACAATCATGCAATCACAATCATACAATCACAATCATACAATCACAGTCATACAATCACAATCATATAATCACAATCATACAATCACAATCATACAATCACATTCACACAATCATAATCATACAATCGCAATCATACAAACACAATCATACAATCACAATCATACAATCACAATCTTACAGTCACAATCATACAATCGCAATCATATTATCACAAACATACAATCAGAATTATACATTCACATGCATACAATTAGAATCATACAAACGCAATCACACAATCACAATGATACAATCACAATCATACAATCACAATCATACAATCACAATCATACAATCACAATCATACAATCACAATCATACAATCACAATCATACAATCACAATCATACAATCACAATCATACAGTCACAATCATACAATCACAATCATACAATCACAATCATACAATCACAATCATACAATCACAATCATACAATCACAATCATACAATCACAATCATACAATCACAATCATAGAACCACAATCGTACAATCACAATCACACAATCACAATCATACAATCACAATCATACAATCACAATCATACAATCACAATCATACAATCACAATCATACAATCATAATCATACAATCACAATCATACAATCACAATCATACAATCACAATCATACAATCACAATCATACAATCACAATCATACAATCACAATCATACAATCACAATCATACAATCACAATCATACAATCACAATCATACAATCACAATCATACAATCACAATTATTCAAACACAATCATACAATTACAATCATAGAACCACAATCGTACAATCACAATCACACAATCACAATCATGCAATCACAATCATACAATCACAATCATACAATCACAATCATACAATCACATTCACACAATCATAATCATACAATCGCAATCATACAAACACAATCATACAATCACAATCATACAATCACAATCTTACAGTCACAATCATACAATCACAATCATACAATCACAATCATACAATCACAATCATACAATCACAATCATACAATCACAATCATACAATCACAATCATACAATCACATTCATACAATCACAATCATACAATCACAATCATACAATCACAATCATACAATTACAATCTTACAATCACAACCATACAATCACAATCCTACAATCGCAATCACATTATCACAAACATACAATCAGAATTATACATTCACATGCATACAATTAGCATCATACAAAGGCAATCACACAATCACCATCATACAATCACAATCATGCAATCACAATCATGCAATCACAATCACACCATCACAATCATACAATCACAATCATACAATCATAATCATACAATCACAATCATACAATCACAATCATACAATCACAATCATACAATCACAATCATACAATCACAATCATACAATCGCAATCATACAATCGCAATCATATTATCACAAATATACAATCAGAATTATACATTCACATGCATACAATTAGAATCATACAAACGCAATCACACAAACACAATCATACAATCACAATCACACAATCGCAATCAGAGAATCGCAATCATAGAATCACAATCATACAATCACAATCATACAATCACAATGATACAATCACAATCATACAATCACAATTATACAATCACAATCATACAATCACAATTATACAATCACAATCATACAATAACAATCATGCAATCACAATCATACAATCACAATCATACAATCACAGTCATACAATCACAATCATATAATCACAATCATACAATCACAATCATACAATCACATTCACACAATCATAATCATACAATCGCAATCATATAAACACAATCATACAATCACAATCATACAATCACAATCATACAGTCACAATCATACAATCGCAATCATATTATCACAATCATACAATCAGAATTATACATTCACATGCATACAATTAGAATCATACAAACGCAATCACACAATCACAATCACACAATCACAATCATACAATCACAATCATACAATCACAATCATACAATCACAATCATACAATCACAATCATACAATCACAGTCTTACGATCACAATCATACAATCACAATCATACAATCACAGTCATACAATCACAATCATACAATCACAATCATACAATCACAATCATACAATGACAATCATACAATCACAATCACACAATCACAATCATACAATCACAATCATACAACCACAATCGTACAATCACAATCATACAATCACAATCATGCAATCACAATTATACAATCACAATTATACAATCACAACCATACAATCACAGTCATACAAGCACAATCATACAATCACAATCATACAATCACAATCACACAATCACAATCATACAATCACAATCATACAATCAGATCTATACATTCACATGCATACAATTACAATCATACAAACGCAATCACACAATCACAATCATACAATCACATTCATACAATTACAATCATAGAATCACAGTCATAGAATCACAATCATACAATCACAATCATACAGTCACAATCACACAATCGCAATCAGACAATCGCAATCATACAATCACAATCATACAATCACAATCATACAATCACAATCATACAATCACAATCATACAATCACAATCATACAATCACAATCATACAATCACAATCATACAATCACAATCATACAATGACAATCATACAATCACAATCATACAATCACAATCATACAGTCACAATCATACAACCACAATCGTACAATCACAATCATACAATCACAATCATAGAACCACAATCGTACAATCAAAATCACACAATCACTATCATACAATCAGAATTATACAATAGCAATCCGGCAATCACAGTAACTCAAATACAATTATATATTCACAATCATACAACCACAATCACGCAAGTAGAATCGTACAATCACAATCATACAATCATAATCGTACAATTACAATCATACAATCACAATCATAGAATCACAATCATGCAGACACAATCATACAATCACAATCACACAATCGCAATCAGACAATCGCAATTGTACAATCACAATCCTACAATCACAATCATAGAATCACAATCATACAATCACAATCATACAATCACAATCATACAATCACAATGATACAATCACAATCATACAATCACAATTATACAATCACAATCATATAATAACAATCATGCAATCACAAACATACAATCACAATCATACAATCACAGTCATACAATCACAATCATATAATCACAATCATACAATCACAATCATACAATCACATTCACACAATCATAATCATACAATCGCAATCATACAAACACAATCATACAATCACAATCATACAATCACAATCTTACAGTCACAATCATACAATCGCAATCATATTATCACAAACATACAATCAGAATTATACATTCACATGCATACAATTAGAATCATACAAACGCAATCACACAATCACAATGATACAATCACAATCATACAATCACAATCATACAATCACAATCATACAATCACAATCATACAATCACAATCATACAATCACAATCATACAATCACAATCATACAATCACAATCATACAATCACAATCATACAATCACAGTCTTACGATCACAATCATACAATCACAATCATACAATCACAGTCTTACGATCACAATCACACAATCGCAATCATACAATCACAATCATACCATCACATTCATACAATCACAATCATACAATCACAATCATACAATTACAATCTTACAATCACAACCATACAATCACAATCCTACAATCGCAATCACATTATCACAAACATACAATCAGAATTATACATTCACATGCATACAATTAGCATCATACAAACGCAATCACACAATCACCATCATACAATCACAATCATGCAATCACAATCATGCAATCACAATCACACCATCACAATCATACAATCACAATCATACAATCACAATCATACAATCACAGTCATACAATCACAATCATATAATCACAATCATACAATCACAATCATACAATCACATTCACACAATCATAATCATACAATCGCAATCATATAAACACAATCATACAATCACAATCATACAATCACAATCATACAGTCACAATCATACAATCGCAATCATATTGTCACAATCATACAATCAGAATTATACATTCACATGCATACAATTAGAATCATACAAACGCAATCACACAATCACAATCACACAATCACAATCATACAATCACAATCATACAATCACAATCATACAATCACAATCACACAATCACAATCATACAATCACAATCATACAATCAGAACTATACATTCACATGCATACAATTACAATCATACAAACGCAATCACACAATCACAATCATACAATCACATTCATACAATTACAATCATAGAATCACAATCATAGAATCACAATCATACAATCACAATCATACAGTCACAATCACACAATCGCAATCAGACAATCGCAATCATACAATCACAATCATACAATCACAATCATACAATCACAATCATACAATCACAATCATACAATCACAATCATACAATCACAATCATACAATCATAATCATACAATCACAATCATACAATCACAATCATACAATCACAATCATACAATCACAATCATACAATCACAATCATACAATCACAATCATACAATCACAATCATACAATCACAATCATACAATCACAATCATACAATCACAATCATACAATCACAATCATACAGTCACAATCATACAATCACAATCATACAATCACAATTATTCAAACACAATCATACAATTACAATCATAGAACCACAATCGTACAATCACAATCACACAATCACAATCATGCAATCACAATCATACAATCACAATCATACAATCACAATCATACAATCACAATCATACAATCACAATCATACAATCACAATTATACAAACACAATCATACAATTACAATCATAGAACCACAATCGTACAATCACAATCACACAATCACAATCATGCAATCACAATCATACAATCACAATCATACAATCACAATCATACAATCACAATCATACAATCACAATCATACAATCACAGTCTTACGATCACAATCATACAATCACAATCATACAATCACAGTCATACAATCACAATCATACAATCACAATCATACAATCACAATCATGCAATGACAATCATACAATCATAATCATACAATCACAATCATACAATCACAATCATACAATCACAATCATACAATCACAATCATACAATCACAATCATACAATCACAATCATACAATCACAATCATAGAACCACAATCGTACAATCAAAATCACACAATCACTATCATACAATCAGAATTATACAATAGCAATCCGGCAATCACAGTAACTCAAATACAATTATATATTCACAATCATACAACCACAATCACGCAAGTAGAATCATACAATCACAATCATACAATCATAATCGTACAATTACAATCATACAATCACAATCATAGAATCACAATCATGCAGACACAATCATACAATCACAATCACACAATCGCAATCAGACAATCGCAATTGTACAATCACAATCCTACAATCACAATCATAGAATCACAATCATACAATCACAATCATACAATCACAATGATACAATCACAATCATACAATCACAATTATACAATCACAATCATACAATAACAATCATGCAATCACAATCATACAATCACAATCATACAATCACAGTCATACAATCACAATCATATAATCACAATCATACAATCACAATCATACAATCACATTCACACAATCATAATCATACAATCGCAATCATACAAACACAATCATACAATCACAATCATACAATCACAATCTTACAGTCACAATCATACAATCGCAATCATATTATCACAAACATACAATCAGAATTATACATTCACATGCATACAATTAGAATCATACAAACGCAATCACACAATCACAATGATACAATCACAATCATACAATCACAATCATACAATCACAATCATACAATCACAATCATACAATCACAATCATACAATCACAATCATACAATCACAATCATACAATCACAATCATACAATCACAATCATACAATCACAATCATACAATCACAATCATACAATCACAATCATACAATCACAATCATACAATCACAATCATACAATCACAATCATAGAACCACAATCGTACAATCACAATCACACAATCACAATCATGCAATCACAATCATACAATCACAATCATACAATCACAATCATACAATCACAGTCTTACGATCACAATCATACAATCACAATCATACAATCACAGTCATACAATCACAATCATACAATCACAATCACACAATCGCAATCAGACAACCGCAATTGTACAATCACAATCCTACAATCACAATCATAGAATCACAATCATACTGTCCCAATAATACAATCGTAATCATATTATCACAAACATACAATCAGAATTATACATTCACATGCATACAATTAGAATCATACAAACGCAATCACACAATCACAATGATACAATCACTATCATACAATCACAATCATACAATCACAATCATACAATCATAATCATACAATCGCAATCATACAAACACAATCATACAATCACAATCATACAATCACAATCATACAGTCACAATCATACAATCGCAATCATACAATTACAATCTTACAATCACAACCATACAATCACAATCCTACAATCGCAATCACATTATCACAAACATACAATCAGAATTATACATTCACATGCATACAATTAGCATCATACAAACGCAATCACACAATCACCATCATACAATCATAATCATGCAATCACAATCATGCAATCACAATCACACCATCACAATCATACAATAACAATCATACAATCACAATCATACAATCGCAATCATACAATCACATTCACACAATCATAATCATACAATCGCAATCATATAAACACAATCATACAATCACAATCATACAATCACAATCATACAGTCACAATCATACAATCGCAATCATATTATCACAATCATACAATCAGAATTATACATTCACATGCATACAATTAGAATCATACAAACGCAATCACACAATCACAATCACACAATCACAATCATACAATCACAATCATACAATCACAATCATACAATCACAATCACACAATCACAATCATACAATCACAATCATACAATCAGAACTATACATTCACATGCATACAATTACAATCATACAAACGCAATCACACAATCACAATCATACAATCATATTCATACAATTACAATCATAGAATCACAATCATAGAATCACAATCATACAATCACAATCATACAGTCACAATCACACAATCGCAATCAGACAATCGCAATCATACAATCACAATCATACAATCACAATCATACAATCACAATCATACAATCACAATCATACAATCACAATCATACAATCATAATCATACAATCACAATCATACAATCACAATCATACAATCACAATCATACAATCACAATCATACAATCACAATCATACAATCACAATCATACAATCACAATCATACAATCACAATCATACAATCACAATCATCCAATCACAATTATTCAAACACAATCATACAATTACAATCATAGAACCACAATCGTACAATCACAATCACACAATCACAATCATGCAATCACAATCATACAATCACAATCATACAATCACAATCATACAATCACAATCATACAATCACAGTCTTACGATCACAATCATACAATCACAATCATACAATCACAGTCATACAATCACAATCATACAATCGCAATCATACAATCACAATCATACAATTACATTCATACAATCACAATTATACAATCAAAATAATACAATCACAATGACACAATTACAATCTTACAATCACAACCATACAATCACAATCCTACAATCGCAATCACATTATCACAAACATACAATCAGAATTATACATTCATATGCATACAATTAGCATCATACAAACGCAATCACACAATCACCATCATACAATCACAATCATGCAATCACAATCATGCAATCACAATCACACCATCACAATCATACAATCACAATCATACAATCACAATCATACAATCACAATCATACAATCACAATCATACAATCACAATCATACAATCACAATCATACAATCACAATCATACAATCACAATCATACAATAACAATCATACAATCACAATCATACAATCGCAATCATACAATCGCAATCATATTATCACAAATATACAATCAGAATTATACATTCACATGCATACAATTAGAATTATACAAACGCAATCACACAAACACAATCATACAATCACAATCTCACAATCGCAATCAGACAATCGCAATTGTACAATCACAATCCTACAATCACAATCATAGAATCACAATCATACAATCACAATCATACAATCACAATGATACAATCACAATCATACAATCACAATGATACAATCACAATCATACAATCACAATTATACAATCACAATCATACAATAACAATCATGCAATCACAATCATACAATCACAATCATACAATCACAATCATACAATCACATTCACACAATCATAATCATACAATCGCAATCATATAAACACAATCATACAATCACAATCATACAATCCCAATCATACAGTCACAATCATACAATCGCAATCATATTATCACAATCATACAATCAGAATTATACATTCACATGCATACAATTAGAATCATACAAACGCAATCACACAATCACAATCACACAATCACAATCATACAATCACAATCATACAATCACAATCATACAATCACAATCATACAATCACAATCATACAATCACAATCATACAATCACAATCATACAATCACAATCATACAATCACAATCATACAATCACAATCATACAATCACAATCATACAATCACAATTATACAAACACAATCATACAATTACAATCATAGAACCACAATCGTACAATCACAATCACACAATCACAATCATGCAATCACAATCATACAATCACAATCATACAATCACAATCATACAATCACAGTCTTACGATCACAATCATACAATCACAATCATACAATCACAGTCATACAATCACAATCATACAATCACAATCATACAATCACAATAATACAATGACAATCATACAATCACAATCATACAATCACAATCATACAATCACAATCATACAATCACAATCATACAATCACAATCATACAATCACAATCATACAATCACAATCATACAATCACAATCATACAATCACAATCATAGAACCACAATCGTACAATCAAAATCACACAATCAAAATCACACAATCACTATCATACAATCAGAATTATACAATAGCAATCTGGCAATCACAGTAACTCAAATACAATTATATATTCACAATCATACAATCACAATCACGCAAGTAGAATCATACAATCACAATCATACAATCATAATCGTACAATTACAATCATACAATCACAATCATAGAATCACAACCATGCAGTCACAATCACACAATCACTATCACACAATCAGAATTATACAATCAAAATCATACAATCACAATCATACAATCACAATCATACAATCACAATCATACAATCACAATCATACAATCACAATCATACAATCACAATCATACAATCACAATCATACAATCACAGTCTTACGATCACAATCATACAATCGCAATCATAAAATCACAATCATACAATCACATTTATACAATCACAATCATACAATCACAATTATACAAACACAATCATACAATTACAATCATAGAACCACAATCGTACAATCACAATCACACAATCACAATCATGCAATCACAATCATACAATCACAATCATACAATCACAATCATACAATCACAATCATACAATCACAATCATACAATTACATTCATACAATCACAATTATACAATCAAAATAATACAATCACAATCATACAATTACAATCTTACAATCACAACCATACAATCACAATCCTACAATCGCAATCACATTATCACAAACATACAATGAGAATTATACATTCACATGCATACAATTAGCATCATACAAACGCAATCACACAATCACCATCATACAATCACAATCATGCAATCACAATCATGCAATCACAATCACACCATTACAATCATACAATCACAATCATACAATCATAATCATACAATCACAATCATACAATCACAATCCTACAATCACAATCATACAATAACAATCATACAATCACAATCATACAATCGCAATCATACAATCGCAATCATATTATCACAAATATACAATCAGAATTATACATTCACATGCATACAATTAGAATCATACAAACGCAATCGCACAAACACAATCATACAATCACAATCACACAATCGCAATCAGACAATCGCAATTGTACAATCACAATCCTACAATCACAATCATAGAATCACAATCATACAATCACAATCATACAATCACAATGATACAATCACAATCATACAATCACAATGATACAATCACAATCATACAATCACAATTATACAATCACAATCATACAATAACAATCATGCAATCACAATCATACAATCACAATCATACAATCACAGTCATACAATCACAATCATATAATCACAATCATACAATCACAATCACACAATCACATTCACACAATCATAATCATACAATCGCAATCATATAAACACAATCATACAATCACAATCATACAATCACAATCATACAGTCACAATCATACAATCGCAATCATATTATCACAATCGTACAATCAGAATTATACATTCACATGCATACAATTAGAATCATACAAACGCAATCACACAATCACTATCACACAGTCACAATCATACAATCACAATCATACAATCACAATCATACAATCACAATCATACAATCACAATCATACAATCACAATCATACAATCACAATCATACAATCACAATTATACAAACACAATCATACAATTACAATCATAGAACCACAATCATACAATCACAATCACACAATCACAATCATGCAATCACAATCATACAATCACAATCATACAATCACAATCATACAATCACAGTCTTACGATCACAATCATACAATCACAATCATACAATCACAGTCATACAATCACAATCATACAATCACAATCATACAATCACAATCATACAATGACAATCATACAATCACAATCATACAATCACAATCATAAAATCACAATCATACAATCACAATCATACAATCACAATCATAGAACCACAATCGTACAATCAAAATCACACAATCACTATCATACAATCAGAATTATACAATAGCAATCTGGCAATCACAGTAACTCAAATACAATTATATATTCACAATCATACAATCACAATCACGCAAGTAGAATCATACAATCACAATCATACAATCATAATCGTACAATTACAATCATACAATCACAATCATAGAATCACAACCATGCAGTCACAATCACACAATCACTATCACACAATCAGAATTATACAATTAAAATCATACAATCACAATCATACAATCACAATCATACAATCACAATCATGCAATCACAATCACACCATCACTATCATACAATCACAATCATACAATCACAATCATACAATCACAATCATACAATCACAATCATACAATCACAATCATAGAATCACAATCATACAATCACAATCATACATTCGCAATCACACAATCGCAATCAGACAATCGCAATTGTACTATCACAATCCTACAATCACAATCATAGGATCACAATCATACAATCACAATCATACAATCACAATGATACAATCACAATCACACAATCACAATCATACAATCACAGTCATACAATAACAATCATACAATCACAATCATAGAACCACAATCGTACAATCACAATCATACAGTCACTATCATACAATCAGAATTATACAATAGCAGTCCGGCAATCACAGTCACTCAAATACAATTATATATTCACAATGATACAATCACAATCACGCAAGTACAATCATACAATCACAATCATACAATCACAATCGTACAATTACAATCATACAATCACAATCATACAATAACAATCATACAATCACAATCATGCAATCGCAATCATACAATTCGCAATCATATTATCACAAACATACAATCAGAATTATACATTCACATGCATAGAATTAGAATCATACAAACGCAATCACACAATCACAATCATACAATCACAATCACACAATCGCAATCAGACACTCGCAATTATACAATCACAATCCTACAATCACAATCATAGAATCACAATCATATAATCACAATCATACAATTACAATCATACAATCACAATCATAGAATCACAACCATGCAGTCACAATCACACAATCACTATCACACAATCAGAATTATACAATCAAAATCATACAATCACAATCATACAATCACAATCATACAATCACAATCATACAATCACAATCATACAATCACAATCATACAATCACAATCATACAATCACAATCATACAATCACAATCATACAATCACAATCATACAATCACAATCATACAATCACAATCATACAATCACAATCATACAATCACAGTCTTACGATCACAATCATACAATCGCAATCATAAAATCACAATCATACAATCACATTTATACAATCACAATCATACAATCACAGTCTTACGATCACAATCATACAACCACAATCATACAATCACCATTATACAAACACAATCATACAATTACAATCATAGAACCACAATCGTACAATCACAATCACACAATCACAATCATGCAATCACAATCATACAATCACCATCATACAATCACAATCATACAATCACAATTATACAATCACAGTCTTACGATCACAATCATACAATCACAATCATACAATCACAGTCATACAATCACAATCATACAATCGCAATTATACAATCACAATCATACAATTACATTCATACAATCACAATTATACAATCAAAATAATACAATCACAATCATACAATTACAATCTTACAATCACAACCATACAATCACAATCCTACAATCGCAATCACATTATCACAAACATACAATCAGAATTATACATTCACATGCATACAATTAGCATCATACAAACGCAATCACACAATCACCATCATACAATCACAATCATACAATCACAATCCTACAATCGCAATCACATTATCACAAACATACAATCAGAATTATACATTCATATGCATACAATTAGCATCATACAAACGCAATCACACAATCACCATCATACAATCACAATCATGCAATCACGATCATGCAATCACAATCACACCATCACAATCATACAATCACAATCATACAATCACAATCATACAATCACAATCATACAATCACAATCATACAATCACAATCATACAATCACAATCATACAATAACAATCATACAATCACAATCATACAATCGCAATCATACAATCGCAATCATACTATCACAAATATACAATCAGTATTATACATTCACATGCATACAATTAGAATCATACAAACGCAATCACACAAACACAATCATACAGTCACAATCTCACAATCGCAATCAGACAATCGCAATTGTACAATCACAATCCTACAATCACAATCATAGAATCACAATCATACAATCACAATCATACAATCACAATCATACAATCACAATGATACAATCACAATCATACAATCACAATGATACAATCACAATCATACAATCACAATTATACAATCACAATCATACAATAACAATCATGCAATCACAATCATACAATCACAATCATACAATCACAGTCATACAATCACAATCATATAATCACAATCATACAATCACAATCATACAATCACATTCACACAATCATAATCATACAATCGCAATCATATAAACACAATCATACAATCACAATCATACAATCACAATCATACAGTCACAATCATACAATCGCAATCATATTATCACAATCATACAATCAGAATTATACATTCACATGCATACAATTAGAATCATACAAACGCAATCACACAATCACAATCACACAATCACAATCATACAATCACAATCATACAATCACAATCATACAATCACAATCATACAATCACAATCATACAATCACAATCATACAATCACAATCATACAATCACAATCATACAATCACAATCATACAATCACAATTATACAAACACAATCATACAATTACAATCATAGAACCACAATCGTACAATCACAATCACACAATCACAATCATGCAATCACAATCATACAATCACAATCATACAATCACAATCATACAATCACAGTCTTACGATCACAATCATACAATCACAATCATACAATCACAGTCATACAATCACAATCATACAATCACAATCACACAATCGCAATCAGACAACCGCAATTGTACAATCACAATCCTACAATCACAATCATAGAATCACAATCATACAATCACAATCATACAATCACAATGATACAATCACAATCATACAATCACAATTATACAATCACAATCATATAATAACAATCGTGCAATCACAATCATACAATCACAATCATACAATCACAGTCATACAATCACAATCATATAATCACAATCATACAATCACAATCATACAATCACATTCACACAATCATAATCATACAATCGCAATCATACAAACACAATCATACAATCACAATCATACAATCACAATCATACAGTCACAATCATACAATCGCAATCATATTATCACAAACATACAATCAGAATTATACATTCACATGCATACAATTAGAATCATACAAACGCAATCACACAATCACAATGATACAATCACAATCATACAATCACAATCATACAATCACAATCATACAATCACAATCATACAATCACAGTCTTACGATCACAATCATACAATCGCAATCATACAATCACAATCATACAATCACATTCATACAATCACAATCATACAATCACAGTCATACAATCACAATCATACAATCACAATCATACAAACACAATCGCACAATCACAATCATACAATCACAATCATACAATGGCAATCATACAATCACAATCATGCAGTCACAATTATACAATCACAATTATACAATCACAATCATACAATCACAGTCATACAATCACAATCATACAATCACAATCATACAATCACAATCATACAATCACAATCACACAATCACAATCATACAATCACAATCATACAATCAGAACTATACATTCACATGCATACAATTAGAATCATACAAACGCAATCACACAATCACAATCATACAATCACATTCATACAATTACAATCATACAATCACAATCATAGAATCACAATCATACAATCACAATCATACAGTCACAATCACACAATCGCAATCAGACAATCGCAATCACACAATCACCATCATACAATCACAATCATACAATCACAATCATACAATCACAATCATACAATCACAATCATACAATCACAATCATACAATCACAATCATACAATCACAATCATACAATCACAATCATGCAATCACAATCATACAATCACAATCATACAATCACAATCATACAATCACAATCATACAATCACAATCATACAATCACAATTATACAAACACAATCATACAATTACAATCATAGAACCACAATCGTACAATCACAATTATACAATCACAATTATACAATCACAATCATACAATCACAGTCATACAATCACAATCATACAATCACAATCATACAATCACAATCACACAATCACAATCATACAATCACAATCATACAATCAGAATTATACATTCACATGCATACAATTAGAATCATACAAACGCAATCACACAATCACAATCATACAATCACATTCATACAATTACAATCATACAATCACAATCGTACAATCACAATCATACAATCACAATCATGCAATCACAATTATACAATCACAATTATACAATCACAATCATACAATCACAGTCATACAATCACAATCATACAATCACAATCATACAATCACAGTCATACAATCACAATCATACAATCACAATCATACAATCACAATTATACAAACACAATCATACAATTACAATCATAGAACCACAATCGTACAATCACAATCACACAATCACAATCATGCAATCACAATCATACAATCACAATCATACAATCACAATCATACAATCACAGTCTTACGATCACAATCATACAAACACAATCATACAATCACAGTCATACAATCACAATCATACAATCACAATCATACAATCACAATTATACAATCACATTCATACAATCATAATCGTACAATTACAATCATACAATCACAATCATAGAATCACAATCATGCAGTCACAATCACACAATCACTATCACTCAATCACAATTATACAATCAAAATCATACAATCACAATCATACAATCACAATCATACAATCACAATCATACAACCACAATCGTACAATCACAATCATACAATCACAATCATGCAATCACAATTATACAATCACAGTTATACAATCACAATCATACAATCACAGTCATACAATCACAATCATACAATCACAATCATACAATCACAATCACACAATCACAATCATACAATCACAATCATACAATCAGAACTATACATTCACATGCATACAATTACAATCATACAAACGCAATCACACAATCACAATCATACAATCACATTCATACAATTACAATCATAGAATCACAATCATAGAATCACAATCATACAATCACAATCATACAGTCACAATCACACAATCGCAATCAGACAATCGCAATCATACAATCACAATCATACAATCACAATCATACAATCACAGTCATACAATCACAATCATACAATCACAATCATACAATCACAGTCATACAATCACAATCATACAATCACAATCATACAATCACAATTATACAAACACAATCATACAATTACAATCATAGAACCACAATCGTACAATCACAATCACACAATCACAATCATGCAATCACAATCATACAATCACAATCATACAATCACAATCATACAATCACAATCATACAATCACAATCATACAATCACAATCATACAATCACAATCATACAATCACAATCATACAATCACAATTATACAAACACAATCATACAATTACAATCATAGAACCACAATCGTACAATCACAATCACACAATCACAATCATACAATCACAATCATACAATCACAGTCATACAATCACAATCATATAATCACAATCATACAATCACAATCATACAATCACATTCACACAATCATAATCATACAATCGCAATCATATAAACACAATCATACAATCACAATCATACAATCACAATCATACAGTCACAATCATACAATCGCAATCATATTATCACAATCATACAATCAGAATTATACATTCACATGCATACAATTAGAATCATACAAACGCAGTCACACAATCACAATCACACAATCACAATCATACAATCACAATCATACAATCACAATCATACAATCACAATCATACAATCACAATCATACAATCACAATCATACAATCACAATCATACAATCACAATCATACAATCACAATCATACAATCACAATTATACAAACGCAATCCCACAATCACAATGATACAATCACTATCATACAATCACAATCATACAATCACAATCATACAATCATAATCATACAATCGCAATCATACAAACACAATCATACAATCACAATCATACAATCACAATCATACAGTCACAATCATACAATCGCAATCATACAATTACAATCTTACAATCACAACCATACAATCACAATCCTACAATCGCAATCACATTATCACAAACATACAATCAGAATTATACATTCACATGCATACAATTAGCATCATACAAACGCAATCACACAATCACCATCATACAATCATAATCATGCAATCACAATCATGCAATCACAATCACACCATCACAATCATACAATAACAATCATACAATCACAATCATACAATCGCAATCATACAATCGCAATCATATTATCACAAATATACAATCAGAATTATACATTCACATGCATACAATTAGAATCATACAAACGCAATCACACAAACACAATCATACAATCACAATCACACAATCGCAATCAGACAATCGCAATTGTAAAATCACAATCCTACAATCACAATCATAGAATCACAATCATACAATCACAATCATACAATCACAATGATACAATCACAATGATACAATCACAATCATACAATCACAATGATACAATCACAATCATACAATCACAATTATACAATCACAATCATACAATAACAATCATGCAATCACAATCATACAATCACAATCATACAATCACAGTCATACAGTCACAATCATATAATCACAATCATACAATCACAATCATACAATCACATTCACACAATCATAATCATACAATCGCAATCATATAAACACAATCATACAATCACAATCATACAATCACAATCATACAGTCACAATCATACAATCGCAATCATATTATCACAATCATACAATCAGAATTATACATTCACATGCATACAATTAGAATCATACAAACGCAATCACACAATCACAATCACACAATCACAATCATACAATCACAATCATACAATCACAATCATACAATCACAATCACACAATCACAATCATACAATCACAATCATACAATCAGAACTATACATTCACATGCATACAATTACAATCATACAAACGCAATCACACAATCACAATCATACAATCATATTCATACAATTACAATCATAGAATCACAATCATAGAATCACAATCATACAATCACAATCATACAATCACAATCATACAATCACAATCATACAATCATAATCATACAATCACAATCATACAATCACAATCATACAATCACAATCATACAATCACAATCATACAATCACAATCATACAATCACAATCATACAATCACAATCATCCAATCACAATTATTCAAACACAATCATACAATTACAATCATAGAACCACAATCGTACAATCACAATCACACAATCACAATCATGCAATCACAATCATACAATCACAATCATACAATCACAATCATACAATCACAATCATACAATCACAGTCTTACGATCACAATCATACAATCACAATCATACAATCACAGTCATACAATCACAATCATACAATCGCAATCATACAATCACAATCATACAATTACATTCATACAATCACAATTATACAATCAAAATAATACAATCACAATGACACAATTACAATCTTACAATCACAACCATACAATCACAATCCTACAATCGCAATCACATTATCACAAACATACAATCAGAATTATACATTCATATGCATACAATTAGCATCATACAAACGCAATCACACAATCACCATCATACAATCACAATCATGCAATCACAATCATGAAATCACAATCACACCATCACAATCATACAATCACAATCATACAATCACAATCATACAATCACAATCATACAATCACAATCATACAATCACAATCATACAATCACAATCATACAATCACAATCATACAATCACAATCATACAATAACAATCATACAATCACAATCATACAATCGCAATCATACAATCGCAATCATATTATCACAAATATACAATCAGAATTATACATTCACATGCATACAATTAGAATCATACAAACGCAATCACACAAACACAATCATACAATCACAATCTCACAATCGCAATCAGACAATCGCAATTGTACAATCACAATCCTACAATCACAATCATAGAATCACAATCATACAATCACAATCATACAATCACAATGATACAATCACAATCATACAATCACAATGATACAATCACAATCATACAATCACAATTATACAATCACAATCATACAATAACAATCATGCAATCACAATCATAAAATCACAATCATACAATCACAATCATACAATCACATTCACACAATCATAATCATACAATCGCAATCATATAAACACAATCATACAATCACAATCATACAATCACAATCATACAGTCACAATCATACAATCGCAATCATATTATCACAATCATACAATCAGAATTATACATTCACATGCATACAATTAGAATCATACAAACGCAATCACACAATCACAATCACACAATCACAATCATACAATCAGAATCATACAATCACAATCATACAATCACAATCATACAATCACAATCATACAATCACAATCATACAATCACAATCGTACAATCACAATCATACAATCACAATCATACAATCACAATCATACAATCACAATCATACAATCACAATTATACAAACACAATCATACAATTACAATCATAGAACCACAATCGTACAATCACAATCACACAATCACAATCATGCAATCACAATCATACAATCACAATCATACAATCACAATCATACAATCACAGTCTTACGATCACAATCATACAATCACAATCATACAATCACAGTCATACAATCACAATCATACAATCACAATCATACAATCACAATAATACAATGACAATCATACAATCACAATCATACAATCACAATCATACAATCACAATCATACAATCACAATCATACAATCACAATCATACAATCACAATCATACAATCACAATCATACAATCACAATCATAGAACCACAATCGTACAATCAAAATCACACAATCACTATCATACAATCAGAATTATACAATAGCAATCTGGCAATCACAGTAACTCAAATACAATTATATATTCACAATCATACAATCACAATCACGCAAGTAGAATCATACAATCACAATCATACAATCATAATCGTACAATTACAATCATACAATCACAATCATAGAATCACAACCATGCAGTCACAATCACACAATCACTATCACACAATCAGAATTATACAATCAAAATCATACAATCACAATCATACAATCACAATCATACAATCACAATCATACAATCACAATCATACAATCACAATCATACAATCACAATCATACAATCACAATCATACAATCACAATCATACAATCACAGTCTTACGATCACAATCATACAATCACAGTCATACAATCACAATCATACAATCGCAATCATACAATCACAATCATACAATTACATTCATACAATCACAATTATACAATCAAAATAATACAATCACAATCATACAATTACAATCTTACAATCACAACCATACAATCACAATCCTACAATCGCAATCACATTATCACAAACATACAATCAGAATTATACATTCACATGCATACAATTAGCATCATACAAACGCAATCACACAATCACCATCATACAATCACAATCATGCAATCACAATCATGCAATCACAATCACACCATTACAATCATACAATCACAATCATACAATCACAATCATACAATCACAATCATACAATCACAATCCTACAATCACAATCATACAATCGCAGTCTTACGATCACAATCATACAACCACAATCATACAATCACCATTATACAAACACAATCATACAATTACAATCATAGAACCACAATCGTACAATCACAATCATACAATCACAATCATACAATCACATTCACACAATCATAATCATACAATCGCAATCATATAAACACAATCATACAATCACAATCATACAATCACAATCATACAGTCACAATCATACAATCGCAATCATATTATCACAATCATACAATCAGAATTATACATTCACATGCATACAATTAGAATCATACAAACGCAATCACACAATCACAATCACACAATCACAATCATACAATCACAATCATACAATCACAATCATACAATCACAATCATACAATCACAATCATACAATCACAATCATACAATCACAATCATACAATCACAATCATACAATCACAATCATACAATCACAATTATACAAACACAATCATACAATTACAATCATAGAACCACAATCGTACAATCACAATCACACAATCACAATCATGCAATCACAATCATACAATCACAATCATACAATCACAATCATACAATCACAGTCTTACGATCACAATCATACAATCACAATCATACAATCACAGTCATACAATCACAATCATACAATCACAATCACACAATCGCAATCAGACAACCGCAATTGTACAATCACAATCCTACAATCACAATCATAGAATCACAATCATACAATCACAATCATACAATCACAATGATACAATCACAATCATACAATCACAATTATACAATCACAATCATATAATAACAATCGTGCAATCACAATCATACAATCACAATCATACAATCACAGTCATACAATCACAATCATATAATCACAATCATACAATCACAATCATACAATCACATTCACACAATCATAATCATACAATCGCAATCATACAAACACAATCATACAATCACAATCATACAATCACAATCATACTGTCCCAATAATACAATCGTAATCATATTATCACAAACATACAATCAGAATTATACATTCACATGCATACAATTAGAATCATACAAACGCAATCACACAATCACAATGATACAATCACTATCATACAATCACAATCATACAATCACAATCATACAATCATAATCATACAATCGCAATCATACAAACACAATCATACAATCACAATCATACAATCACAATCATACAGTCACAATCATACAATCGCAATCATATTATCACAAACATACAATCAGAATTATACATTCACATGCATACAATTAGAATCATACAAACGCAATCACACAATCACAATGATACAATCACAATCATACAATCACAATCATACAATCACAATCATACAATCACAATCATACAATCACAGTCTTACGATCACAATCATACAATCGCAATCATACAATCACAATCATACAATCACATTCATACAATCACAATCATACAATCACAGTCATACAATCACAATCATACAATCACAATCATACAAACACAATCGCACAATCACAATCATACAATCACAATCATACAATGGCAATCATACAATCACAATCATGCAGTCACAATTATACAATCACAATTATACAATCACAATCATACAATCACAGTCATACAATCACAATCATACAATCACAATCATACAATCACAATCATACAATCACAATCACACAATCACAATCATACAATCACAATCATACAATCAGAACTATACATTCACATGCATACAATTAGAATCATACAAACGCAATCACACAATCACAATCATACAATCACATTCATACAATTACAATCATACAATCACAATCATAGAATCACAATCATACAATCACAATCATACAGTCACAACCACACAATCGCAATCAGACAATCGCAATCACACAATCACCATCATACAATCACAATCATACAATCACAATCATACAATCACAATCATACAATCACAATCATACAATCACAATCATACAATCACAATCATACAATCACAATCATACAATCACAATCATGCAATCACAATCATACAATCACAATCATACAATCACAATCATACAATCACAATCATACAATCACAATCATACAATCACAATTATACAAACACAATCATACAATTACAATCATAGAACCACAATCGTACAATCACAATTATACAATCACAATTATACAATCACAATCATACAATCACAGTCATACAATCACAATCATACAATCACAATCATACAATCACAATCACACAATCACAATCATACAATCACAATCATACAATCAGAATTATACATTCACATGCATACAATTAGAATCATACAAACGCAATCACACAATCACAATCATACAATCACATTCATACAATTACAATCATACAATCACAATCGTACAATCACAATCATACAATCACAATCATGCAATCACAATTATACAATCACAATTATACAATCACAATCATACAATCACAGTCATACAATCACAATCATACAATCACAATCATACAATCACAGTCATACAATCACAATCATACAATCACAATCATACAATCACAATTATACAAACACAATCATACAATTACAATCATAGAACCACAATCGTACAATCACAATCACACAATCACAATCATGCAATCACAATCATACAATCACAATCATACAATCACAATCATACAATCACAGTCTTACGATCACAATCATACAAACACAATCATACAATCACAGTCATACAATCACAATCATACAATCACAATCATGCAATCACAATTATACAATCACATTCATACAATCATAATCGTACAATTACAATCATACAATCACAATCATAGAATCACAATCATGCAGTCACAATCACACAATCACTATCACTCAATCACAATTATACAATCAAAATCATACAATCACAATCATACAATCACAATCATACAATCACAATCATACAACCACAATCGTACAATCACAATCATACAATCACAATCATGCAATCACAATTATACAATCACAGTTATACAATCACAATCATACAATCACAGTCATACAATCACAATCATACA
Source organism: Megachile rotundata (assembly GCF_050947335.1). Classification (NCBI taxonomy): domain Eukaryota; kingdom Metazoa; phylum Arthropoda; class Insecta; order Hymenoptera; family Megachilidae; genus Megachile; species Megachile rotundata. Next base: position 592,095 of record NW_027473345.1, on the reverse strand, counting down.
ATCACAATCATACAATCACAATCACACAATCACAATCATACAATCACAATCATACAATCAGAACTATACATTCACATGCATACAATTACAATCATACAAACGCAATCACACAATCACAATCATACAATCACATTCATACAATTACAATCATAGAATCACAATCATAGAATCACAATCATACAATCACAATCATACAGTCACAATCACACAATCGCAATCAGACAATCGCAATCATACAATCACAATCATACAATCACAATCATACAATCACAATCATACAATCACAATCATACAATCACAATCATACAATCACAATCATACAATCACAATCATACAATCACAATCATACAATCACAATCATACAATCACAATCATACAATCACAATCATACAATCACAATCATACAATCACAATCATACAATCACAATCATACAATCACAATTATACAAACACAATCATACAATTACAATCATAGAACCACAATCGTACAATCACAATCACACAATCACAATCATGCAATCACAATCATACAATCACAGTCATACAATCACAATCATATAATCACAATCATACAATCACAATCATACAATCACATTCACACAATCATAATCATACAATCGCAATCATATAAACACAATCATACAATCACAATCATACAATCACAATCATACAGTCACAATCATACAATCGCAATCATATTATCACAATCATACAATCAGAATTATACATTCACATGCATACAATTAGAATCATACAAACGCAGTCACACAATCACAATCACACAATCACAATCATACAATCACAATCATACAATCACAATCATACAATCACAATCATACAATCACAATCATACAATCACAATCATACAATCACAATCATACAATCACAATCATACAATCACAATCATACAATCACAATTATACAAACGCAATCCCACAATCACAATGATACAATCACTATCATACAATCACAATCATACAATCACAATCATACAATCATAATCATACAATCGCAATCATACAAACACAATCATACAATCACAATCATACAATCACAATCATACAGTCACAATCATACAATCGCAATCATACAATTACAATCTTACAATCACAACCATACAATCACAATCCTACAATCGCAATCACATTATCACAAACATACAATCAGAATTATACATTCACATGCATACAATTAGCATCATACAAACGCAATCACACAATCACCATCATACAATCATAATCATGCAATCACAATCATGCAATCACAATCACACCATCACAATCATACAATAACAATCATACAATCACAATCATACAATCGCAATCATACAATCGCAATCATATTATCACAAATATACAATCAGAATTATACATTCACATGCATACAATTAGAATCATACAAACGCAATCACACAAACACAATCATACAATCACAATCACACAATCGCAATCAGACAATCGCAATTGTAAAATCACAATCCTACAATCACAATCATAGAATCACAATCATACAATCACAATCATACAATCACAATGATACAATCACAATCATACAATCACAATGATACAATCACAATCATACAATCACAATTATACAATCACAATCATACAATAACAATCATGCAATCACAATCATACAATCACAATCATACAATCACAGTCATACAGTCACAATCATATAATCACAATCATACAATCACAATCATACAATCACATTCACACAATCATAATCATACAATCGCAATCATATAAACACAATCATACAATCACAATCATACAATCACAATCATACAGTCACAATCATACAATCGCAATCATATTATCACAATCATACAATCAGAATTATACATTCACATGCATACAATTAGAATCATACAAACGCAATCACACAATCACAATCACACAATCACAATCATACAATCACAATCATACAATCACAATCATACAATCACAATCACACAATCACAATCATACAATCACAATCATACAATCAGAACTATACATTCACATGCATACAATTACAATCATACAAACGCAATCACACAATCACAATCATACAATCATATTCATACAATTACAATCATAGAATCACAATCATAGAATCACAATCATACAATCACAATCATACAATCACAATCATACAATCACAATCATACAATCATAATCATACAATCACAATCATACAATCACAATCATACAATCACAATCATACAATCACAATCATACAATCACAATCATACAATCACAATCATACAATCACAATCATCCAATCACAATTATTCAAACACAATCATACAATTACAATCATAGAACCACAATCGTACAATCACAATCACACAATCACAATCATGCAATCACAATCATACAATCACAATCATACAATCACAATCATACAATCACAATCATACAATCACAGTCTTACGATCACAATCATACAATCACAATCATACAATCACAGTCATACAATCACAATCATACAATCGCAATCATACAATCACAATCATACAATTACATTCATACAATCACAATTATACAATCAAAATAATACAATCACAATGACACAATTACAATCTTACAATCACAACCATACAATCACAATCCTACAATCGCAATCACATTATCACAAACATACAATCAGAATTATACATTCATATGCATACAATTAGCATCATACAAACGCAATCACACAATCACCATCATACAATCACAATCATGCAATCACAATCATGAAATCACAATCACACCATCACAATCATACAATCACAATCATACAATCACAATCATACAATCACAATCATACAATCACAATCATACAATCACAATCATACAATCACAATCATACAATCACAATCATACAATCACAATCATACAATCACAATCATACAATAACAATCATACAATCACAATCATACAATCGCAATCATACAATCGCAATCATATTATCACAAATATACAATCAGAATTATACATTCACATGCATACAATTAGAATCATACAAACGCAATCACACAAACACAATCATACAATCACAATCTCACAATCGCAATCAGACAATCGCAATTGTACAATCACAATCCTACAATCACAATCATAGAATCACAATCATACAATCACAATCATACAATCACAATGATACAATCACAATCATACAATCACAATGATACAATCACAATCATACAATCACAATTATACAATCACAATCATACAATAACAATCATGCAATCACAATCATAAAATCACAATCATACAATCACAATCATACAATCACATTCACACAATCATAATCATACAATCGCAATCATATAAACACAATCATACAATCACAATCATACAATCACAATCATACAGTCACAATCATACAATCGCAATCATATTATCACAATCATACAATCAGAATTATACATTCACATGCATACAATTAGAATCATACAAACGCAATCACACAATCACAATCACACAATCACAATCATACAATCACAATCATACAATCACAATCATACAATCACAATCATACAATCACAATCATACAATCACAATCATACAATCACAATCGTACAATCACAATCATACAATCACAATCATACAATCACAATCATACAATCACAATCATACAATCACAATTATACAAACACAATCATACAATTACAATCATAGAACCACAATCGTACAATCACAATCACACAATCACAATCATGCAATCACAATCATACAATCACAATCATACAATCACAATCATACAATCACAGTCTTACGATCACAATCATACAATCACAATCATACAATCACAGTCATACAATCACAATCATACAATCACAATCATACAATCACAATAATACAATGACAATCATACAATCACAATCATACAATCACAATCATACAATCACAATCATACAATCACAATCATACAATCACAATCATACAATCACAATCATACAATCACAATCATAGAACCACAATCGTACAATCAAAATCACACAATCACTATCATACAATCAGAATTATACAATAGCAATCTGGCAATCACAGTAACTCAAATACAATTATATATTCACAATCATACAATCACAATCACGCAAGTAGAATCATACAATCACAATCATACAATCACAATCATACAATCACAATCATACAGTCACAATCATACAATCACAATCATACAATCACAATCATACAATCACAATCATACAATCACAATCATACAATCACAATCATACAATCACAATCATACAATCACAATTATACAAACACAATCATACAATTACAATCATAGAACCACAATCGTACAATCACAATCACACAATCACAATCATGCAATCACAATCATACAATCACAGTCATACAATCACAATCATATAATCACAATCATACAATCACAATCATACAATCACATTCACACAATCATAATCATACAATCGCAATCATATAAACACAATCATACAATCACAATCATACAATCACAATCATACAGTCACAATCATACAATCGCAATCATATTATCACAATCATACAATCAGAATTATACATTCACATGCATACAATTAGAATCATACAAACGCAGTCACACAATCACAATCACACAATCACAATCATACAATCACAATCATACAATCACAATCATACAATCACAATCATACAATCACAATCATACAATCACAATCATACAATCACAATCATACAATCACAATCATACAATCACAATCATACAATCACAATTATACAAACGCAATCCCACAATCACAATGATACAATCACTATCATACAATCACAATCATACAATCACAATCATACAATCATAATCATACAATCGCAATCATACAAACACAATCATACAATCACAATCATACAATCACAATCATACAGTCACAATCATACAATCGCAATCATACAATTACAATCTTACAATCACAACCATACAATCACAATCCTACAATCGCAATCACATTATCACAAACATACAATCAGAATTATACATTCACATGCATACAATTAGCATCATACAAACGCAATCACACAATCACCATCATACAATCATAATCATGCAATCACAATCATGCAATCACAATCACACCATCACAATCATACAATAACAATCATACAATCACAATCATACAATCGCAATCATATTATCACAAATATACAATCAGAATTATACATTCACATGCATACAATTAGAATCATACAAACGCAATCACACAAACACAATCATACAATCACAATCACACAATCGCAATCAGACAATCGCAATTGTAAAATCACAATCCTACAATCACAATCATAGAATCACAATCATACAATCACAATCATACAATCACAATGATACAACCACAATCATACAATCACAATGATACAATCACAATCATACAATCACAATTATACAATCACAATCATACAATAACAATCATGCAATCACAATCATACAATCACAATCATACAATCACAGTCATACAGTCACAATCATATAATCACAATCATACAATCACAATCATACAATCACATTCACACAATCATAATCATACAATCGCAATCATATAAACACAATCATACAATCACAATCATACAATCACAATCATACAGTCACAATCATACAATCGCAATCATATTATCACAATCATACAATCAGAATTATACATTCACATGCATACAATTAGAATCATACAAACGCAATCACACAATCACAATCACACAATCACAATCATACAATCACAATCATACAATCACAATCATACAATCACAATCACACAATCACAATCATACAATCACAATCATACAATCAGAACTATACATTCACATGCATACAATTACAATCATACAAACGCAATCACACAATCACAATCATACAATCATATTCATACAATTACAATCATAGAATCGCAATCATAGAATCACAATCATACAATCACAATCATACAATCACAATCATACAATCACAATCATACAATCATAATCATACAATCACAATCATACAATCACAATCATACAATCACAATCATACAATCACAATCATACAATCACAATCATACAATCACAATCATACAATCACAATCATCCAATCACAATTATTCAAACACAATCATACAATTACAATCATAGAACCACAATCGTACAATCACAATCACACAATCACAATCATGCAATCACAATCATACAATCACAATCATACAATCACAATCATACAATCACAATCTTACAATCACAGTCTTACGATCACAATCATACAATCACAATCATACAATCACAGTCATACAATCACAATCATACAATCGCAATCATACAATCACAATCATACAATTACATTCATACAATCACAATTATACAATCAAAATAATACAATCACAATGACACAATTACAATCTTACAATCACAACCATACAATCACAATCCTACAATCGCAATCACATTATCACAAACATACAATCAGAATTATACATTCATATGCATACAATTAGCATCATACAAACGCAATCACACAATCACCATCATACAATCACAATCATGCAATCACAATCATGAAATCACAATCACACCATCACAATCATACAATCACAATCATACAATCACAATCATACAATCACAATCATACAATCACAATCATACAATCACAATCATACAATCACAATCATACAATCACAATCATACAATCACAATCATACAATAACAATCATACAATCACAATCATACAATCGCAATCATACAATCGCAATCATATTATCACAAATATACAATCAGAATTATACATTCACATGCATACAATTAGAATCATACAAACGCAATCACACAAACACAATCATACAATCACAATCTCACAATCGCAATCAGACAATCGCAATTGTACAATCACAATCCTACAATCACAATCATAGAATCACAATCATACAATCACAATCATACAATCACAATGATACAATCACAATCATACAATCACAATGATACAATCACAATCATACAATCACAATTATACAATCACAATCATACAATAACAATCATGCAATCACAATCATAAAATCACAATCATACAATCACAATCATACAATCACATTCACACAATCATAATCATACAATCGCAATCATATAAACACAATCATACAATCACAATCATACAATCACAATCATACAGTCACAATCATACAATCGCAATCATATTATCACAATCATACAATCAGAATTATACATTCACATGCATACAATTAGAATCATACAAACGCAATCACACAATCACAATCACACAATCACAATCATACAATCACAATCATACAATCACAATCATACAATCACAATCATACAATCACAATCATACAATCACAATCATACAATCACAATCGTACAATCACAATCATACAATCACAATCATACAATCACAATCATACAATCACAATCATACAATCACAATTATACAAACACAATCATACAATTACAATCATAGAACCACAATCGTACAATCACAATCACACAATCACAATCATGCAATCACAATCATACAATCACAATCATACAATCACAATCATACAATCACAGTCTTACGATCACAATCATACAATCACAATCATACAATCACAGTCATACAATCACAATCATACAATCACAATCCTACAATCACAATCATAGAATCACAATCATACAATCACAATCATACAATCACAATGATACAATCACAATCATACAATCACAATGATACAATCACAATCATACAATCACAATTATACAATCACAATCATACAATAACAATCATGCAATCACAATCATAAAATCACAATCATACAATCACAATCATACAATCACATTCACACAATCACAATCATACAATCACAATCATACAATCATAATCGTACAATTACAATCATACAATCACAATCATAGAATCACAACCATGCAGTCACAATCACACAATCACTATCACACAATCAGAATTATACAATCAAAATCATACAATCACAATCATACAATCACAATCATACAATCACAATCATACAATCACAATCATACAATCACAATCATACAATCACAATCATACAATCACAATCATACAATCACAATCATACAATCACAGTCTTACGATCACAATCATACAATCGCAATCATAAAATCACAATCATACAATCACATTTATACAATCACAATCATACAATCACAATTATACAAACACAATCATACAATTACAATCATAGAACCACAATCGTACAATCACAATCACACAATCACAATCATGCAATCACAATCATACAATCACAATCATACAATCACAATCATACAATCACAATCATACAATCACAATCATACAATTACATTCATACAATCACAATTATACAATCAAAATAATACAATCACAATCATACAATTACAATCTTACAATCACAACCATACAATCACAATCCTACAATCGCAATCACATTATCACAAACATACAATCAGAATTATACATTCACATGCATACAATTAGCATCATACAAACGCAATCACACAATCACCATCATACAATCACAATCATGCAATCACAATCATGCAATCACAATCACACCATTACAATCATACAATCACAATCATACAATCACAATCATACAATCACAATCATACAATCACAATCCTACAATCACAATCATACAATAACAATCATACAATCACAATCATACAATCGCAATCATACAATCGCAATCATATTATCACAAATATACAATCAGAATTATACATTCACATGCATACAATTAGAATCATACAAACGCAATCGCACAAACACAATCATACAATCACAATCACACAATCGCAATCAGACAATCGCAATTGTACAATCACAATCCTACAATCACAATCATAGAATCACAATCATACAATCACAATCATACAATCACAATGATACAATCACAATCATACAATCACAATGATACAATCACAATCATACAATCACAATTATACAATCACAATCATACAATAACAATCATGCAATCACAATCATACAATCACAATCATACAATCACAGTCATACAATCACAATCATATAATCACAATCATACAATCACAATCACACAATCACATTCACACAATCATAATCATACAATCGCAATCATATAAACACAATCATACAATCACAATCATACAATCACAATCATACAGTCACAATCATACAATCGCAATCATATTATCACAATCGTACAATCAGAATTATACATTCACATGCATACAATTAGAATCATACAAACGCAATCACACAATCACTATCACACAGTCACAATCATACAATCACAATCATACAATCACAATCATACAATCACAATCATACAATCACAATCATACAATCACAATCATACAATCACAATCATACAATCACAATCATACAATCACAATTATACAAACACAATCATACAATTACAATCATAGAACCACAATCATACAATCACAATCACACAATCACAATCATGCAATCACAATCATACAATCACAATCATACAATCACAATCATACAATCACAGTCTTACGATCACAATCATACAATCACAATCATACAATCACAGTCATACAATCACAATCATACAATCACAATCATACAATCACAATCATACAATGACAATCATACAATCACAATCATACAATCACAATCATAAAATCACAATCATACAATCACAATCATACAATCACAATCATAGAACCACAATCGTACAATCAAAATCACACAATCACTATCATACAATCAGAATTATACAATAGCAATCTGGCAATCACAGTAACTCAAATACAATTATATATTCACAATCATACAATCACAATCACGCAAGTAGAATCATACAATCACAATCATACAATCATAATCGTACAATTACAATCATACAATCACAATCATAGAATCACAACCATGCAGTCACAATCACACAATCACTATCACACAATCAGAATTATACAATCAAAATCATACAATCACAATCATACAATCACAATCATACAATCACAATCATGCAATCACAATCACACCATCACTATCATACAATCACAATCATACAATCACAATCATACAATCACAATCATACAATCACAATCATACAATCACAATCATAGAATCACAATCATACAATCACAATCATACATTCGCAATCACACAATCGCAATCAGACAATCGCAATTGTACTATCACAATCCTACAATCACAATCATAGGATCACAATCATACAATCACAATCATACAATCACAATGATACAATCACAATCACACAATCACAATCATACAATCACAGTCATACAATAACAATCATACAATCACAATCATAGAACCACAATCGTACAATCACAATCATACAGTCACTATCATACAATCAGAATTATACAATAGCAGTCCGGCAATCACAGTCACTCAAATACAATTATATATTCACAATGATACAATCACAATCACGCAAGTACAATCATACAATCACAATCATACAATCACAATCGTACAATTACAATCATACAATCACAATCATACAATAACAATCATACAATCACAATCATGCAATCGCAATCATACAATTCGCAATCATATTATCACAAACATACAATCAGAATTATACATTCACATGCATAGAATTAGAATCATACAAACGCAATCACACAATCACAATCATACAATCACAATCACACAATCGCAATCAGACACTCGCAATTATACAATCACAATCCTACAATCACAATCATAGAATCACAATCATATAATCACAATCATACAATTACAATCATACAATCACAATCATAGAATCACAACCATGCAGTCACAATCACACAATCACTATCACACAATCAGAATTATACAATCAAAATCATACAATCACAATCATACAATCACAATCATACAATCACAATCATACAATCACAATCATACAATCACAATCATACAATCACAATCATACAATCACAATCATACAATCACAATCATACAATCACAATCATACAATCACAATCATACAATCACAATCATACAATCACAGTCTTACGATCACAATCATACAATCGCAATCATAAAATCACAATCATACAATCACATTTATACAATCACAATCATACAATCACAGTCTTACGATCACAATCATACAACCACAATCATACAATCACCATTATACAAACACAATCATACAATTACAATCATAGAACCACAATCGTACAATCACAATCACACAATCACAATCATGCAATCACAATCATACAATCACCATCATACAATCACAATCATACAATCACAATTATACAATCACAGTCTTACGATCACAATCATACAATCACAATCATACAATCACAGTCATACAATCACAATCATACAATCGCAATTATACAATCACAATCATACAATTACATTCATACAATCACAATTATACAATCAAAATAATACAATCACAATCATACAATTACAATCTTACAATCACAACCATACAATCACAATCCTACAATCGCAATCACATTATCACAAACATACAATCAGAATTATACATTCACATGCATACAATTAGCATCATACAAACGCAATCACACAATCACCATCATACAATCACAATCATACAATCACAATCCTACAATCGCAATCACATTATCACAAACATACAATCAGAATTATACATTCATATGCATACAATTAGCATCATACAAACGCAATCACACAATCACCATCATACAATCACAATCATGCAATCACGATCATGCAATCACAATCACACCATCACAATCATACAATCACAATCATACAATCACAATCATACAATCACAATCATACAATCACAATCATACAATCACAATCATACAATAACAATCATACAATCACAATCATACAATCGCAATCATACAATCGCAATCATACTATCACAAATATACAATCAGTATTATACATTCACATGCATACAATTAGAATCATACAAACGCAATCACACAAACACAATCATACAGTCACAATCTCACAATCGCAATCAGACAATCGCAATTGTACAATCACAATCCTACAATCACAATCATAGAATCACAATCATACAATCACAATCATACAATCACAATCATACAATCACAATGATACAATCACAATCATACAATCACAATGATACAATCACAATCATACAATCACAATTATACAATCACAATCATACAATAACAATCATGCAATCACAATCATACAATCACAATCATACAATCACAGTCATACAATCACAATCATATAATCACAATCATACAATCACAATCATACAATCACATTCACACAATCATAATCATACAATCGCAATCATATAAACACAATCATACAATCACAATCATACAATCACAATCATACAGTCACAATCATACAATCGCAATCATATTATCACAATCATACAATCAGAATTATACATTCACATGCATACAATTAGAATCATACAAACGCAATCACACAATCACAATCACACAATCACAATCATACAATCACAATCATACAATCACAATCATACAATCACAATCATACAATCACAATCATACAATCACAATCATACAATCACAATCATACAATCACAATCATACAATCACAATCATACAATCACAATTATACAAACACAATCATACAATTACAATCATAGAACCACAATCGTACAATCACAATCACACAATCACAATCATGCAATCACAATCATACAATCACAATCATACAATCACAATCATACAATCACAGTCTTACGATCACAATCATACAATCACAATCATACAATCACAGTCATACAATCACAATCATACAATCACAATCACACAATCGCAATCAGACAACCGCAATTGTACAATCACAATCCTACAATCACAATCATAGAATCACAATCATACAATCACAATCATACAATCACAATGATACAATCACAATCATACAATCACAATTATACAATCACAATCATATAATAACAATCGTGCAATCACAATCATACAATCACAATCATACAATCACAGTCATACAATCACAATCATATAATCACAATCATACAATCACAATCATACAATCACATTCACACAATCATAATCATACAATCGCAATCATACAAACACAATCATACAATCACAATCATACAATCACAATCATACTGTCCCAATAATACAATCGTAATCATATTATCACAAACATACAATCAGAATTATACATTCACATGCATACAATTAGAATCATACAAACGCAATCACACAATCACAATGATACAATCACTATCATACAATCACAATCATACAATCACAATCATACAATCATAATCATACAATCGCAATCATACAAACACAATCATACAATCACAATCATACAATCACAATCATACAGTCACAATCATACAATCGCAATCATATTATCACAAACATACAATCAGAATTATACATTCACATGCATACAATTAGAATCATACAAACGCAATCACACAATCACAATGATACAATCACAATCATACAATCACAATCATACAATCACAATCATACAATCACAATCATACAATCACAGTCTTACGATCACAATCATACAATCGCAATCATACAATCACAATCATACAATCACATTCATACAATCACAATCATACAATCACAGTCATACAATCACAATCATACAATCACAATCATACAAACACAATCGCACAATCACAATCATACAATCACAATCATACAATGGCAATCATACAATCACAATCATGCAGTCACAATTATACAATCACAATTATACAATCACAATCATACAATCACAGTCATACAATCACAATCATACAATCACAATCATACAATCACAATCATACAATCACAATCACACAATCACAATCATACAATCACAATCATACAATTACAATCATAGAACCACAATCATACAATCACAATCACACAATCACAATCATGCAATCACAATCATACAATCACAATCATACAATCACAATCATACAATCACAGTCTTACGATCACAATCATACAATCACAATCATACAATCACAGTCATACAATCACAATCATACAATCACAATCATACAATCACAATCATACAATGACAATCATACAATCACAATCATACAATCACAATCATAAAATCACAATCATACAATCACAATCATACAATCACAATCATAGAACCACAATCGTACAATCAAAATCACACAATCACTATCATACAATCAGAATTATACAATAGCAATCTGGCAATCACAGTAACTCAAATACAATTATATATTCACAATCATACAATCACAATCACGCAAGTAGAATCATACAATCACAATCATACAATCATAATCGTACAATTACAATCATACAATCACAATCATAGAATCACAACCATGCAGTCACAATCACACAATCACTATCACACAATCAGAATTATACAATCAAAATCATACAATCACAATCATACAATCACAATCATACAATCACAATCATGCAATCACAATCACACCATCACTATCATACAATCACAATCATACAATCACAATCATACAATCACAATCATACAATCACAATCATACAATCACAATCATAGAATCACAATCATACAATCACAATCATACATTCGCAATCACACAATCGCAATCAGACAATCGCAATTGTACTATCACAATCCTACAATCACAATCATAGGATCACAATCATACAATCACAATCATACAATCACAATGATACAATCACAATCACACAATCACAATCATACAATCACAGTCATACAATAACAATCATACAATCACAATCATAGAACCACAATCGTACAATCACAATCATACAGTCACTATCATACAATCAGAATTATACAATAGCAGTCCGGCAATCACAGTCACTCAAATACAATTATATATTCACAATGATACAATCACAATCACGCAAGTACAATCATACAATCACAATCATACAATCACAATCGTACAATTACAATCATACAATCACAATCATACAATAACAATCATACAATCACAATCATGCAATCGCAATCATACAATTCGCAATCATATTATCACAAACATACAATCAGAATTATACATTCACATGCATAGAATTAGAATCATACAAACGCAATCACACAATCACAATCATACAATCACAATCACACAATCGCAATCAGACACTCGCAATTATACAATCACAATCCTACAATCACAATCATAGAATCACAATCATATAATCACAATCATACAATTACAATCATACAATCACAATCATAGAATCACAACCATGCAGTCACAATCACACAATCACTATCACACAATCAGAATTATACAATCAAAATCATACAATCACAATCATACAATCACAATCATACAATCACAATCATACAATCACAATCATACAATCACAATCATACAATCACAATCATACAATCACAATCATACAATCACAATCATACAATCACAATCATACAATCACAATCATACAATCACAATCATACAATCACAGTCTTACGATCACAATCATACAATCGCAATCATAAAATCACAATCATACAATCACATTTATACAATCACAATCATACAATCACAGTCTTACGATCACAATCATACAACCACAATCATACAATCACCATTATACAAACACAATCATACAATTACAATCATAGAACCACAATCGTACAATCACAATCACACAATCACAATCATGCAATCACAATCATACAATCACCATCATACAATCACAATCATACAATCACAATTATACAATCACAGTCTTACGATCACAATCATACAATCACAATCATACAATCACAGTCATACAATCACAATCATACAATCGCAATTATACAATCACAATCATACAATTACATTCATACAATCACAATTATACAATCAAAATAATACAATCACAATCATACAATTACAATCTTACAATCACAACCATACAATCACAATCCTACAATCGCAATCACATTATCACAAACATACAATCAGAATTATACATTCACATGCATACAATTAGCATCATACAAACGCAATCACACAATCACCATCATACAATCACAATCATACAATCACAATCCTACAATCGCAATCACATTATCACAAACATACAATCAGAATTATACATTCATATGCATACAATTAGCATCATACAAACGCAATCACACAATCACCATCATACAATCACAATCATGCAATCACGATCATGCAATCACAATCACACCATCACAATCATACAATCACAATCATACAATCACAATCATACAATCACAATCATACAATCACAATCATACAATCACAATCATACAATAACAATCATACAATCACAATCATACAATCGCAATCATACAATCGCAATCATACTATCACAAATATACAATCAGTATTATACATTCACATGCATACAATTAGAATCATACAAACGCAATCACACAAACACAATCATACAGTCACAATCTCACAATCGCAATCAGACAATCGCAATTGTACAATCACAATCCTACAATCACAATCATAGAATCACAATCATACAATCACAATCATACAATCACAATCATACAATCACAATGATACAATCACAATCATACAATCACAATGATACAATCACAATCATACAATCACAATTATACAATCACAATCATACAATAACAATCATGCAATCACAATCATACAATCACAATCATACAATCACAGTCATACAATCACAATCATATAATCACAATCATACAATCACAATCATACAATCACATTCACACAATCATAATCATACAATCGCAATCATATAAACACAATCATACAATCACAATCATACAATCACAATCATACAGTCACAATCATACAATCGCAATCATATTATCACAATCATACAATCAGAATTATACATTCACATGCATACAATTAGAATCATACAAACGCAATCACACAATCACAATCACACAATCACAATCATACAATCACAATCATACAATCACAATCATACAATCACAATCATACAATCACAATCATACAATCACAATCATACAATCACAATCATACAATCACAATCATACAATCACAATCATACAATCACAATTATACAAACACAATCATACAATTACAATCATAGAACCACAATCGTACAATCACAATCACACAATCACAATCATGCAATCACAATCATACAATCACAATCATACAATCACAATCATACAATCACAGTCTTACGATCACAATCATACAATCACAATCATACAATCACAGTCATACAATCACAATCATACAATCACAATCACACAATCGCAATCAGACAACCGCAATTGTACAATCACAATCCTACAATCACAATCATAGAATCACAATCATACAATCACAATCATACAATCACAATGATACAATCACAATCATACAATCACAATTATACAATCACAATCATATAATAACAATCGTGCAATCACAATCATACAATCACAATCATACAATCACAGTCATACAATCACAATCATATAATCACAATCATACAATCACAATCATACAATCACATTCACACAATCATAATCATACAATCGCAATCATACAAACACAATCATACAATCACAATCATACAATCACAATCATACTGTCCCAATAATACAATCGTAATCATATTATCACAAACATACAATCAGAATTATACATTCACATGCATACAATTAGAATCATACAAACGCAATCACACAATCACAATGATACAATCACTATCATACAATCACAATCATACAATCACAATCATACAATCATAATCATACAATCGCAATCATACAAACACAATCATACAATCACAATCATACAATCACAATCATACAGTCACAATCATACAATCGCAATCATATTATCACAAACATACAATCAGAATTATACATTCACATGCATACAATTAGAATCATACAAACGCAATCACACAATCACAATGATACAATCACAATCATACAATCACAATCATACAATCACAATCATACAATCACAATCATACAATCACAGTCTTACGATCACAATCATACAATCGCAATCATACAATCACAATCATACAATCACATTCATACAATCACAATCATACAATCACAGTCATACAATCACAATCATACAATCACAATCATACAAACACAATCGCACAATCACAATCATACAATCACAATCATACAATGGCAATCATACAATCACAATCATGCAGTCACAATTATACAATCACAATTATACAATCACAATCATACAATCACAGTCATACAATCACAATCATACAATCACAATCATACAATCACAATCATACAATCACAATCACACAATCACAATCATACAATCACAATCATACAATCAGAACTATACATTCACATGCATACAATTAGAATCATACAAACGCAATCACACAATCACAATCATACAATCACATTCATACAATTACAATCATACAATCACAATCATAGAATCACAATCATACAATCACAATCATACAGTCACAATCACACAATCGCAATCAGACAATCGCAATCACACAATCACCATCATACAATCACAATCATACAATCACAATCATACAATCACAATCATACAATCACAATCATACAATCACAATCATACAATCACAATCATACAATCACAATCATACAATCACAATCATGCAATCACAATCATACAATCACAATCATACAATCACAATCATACAATCACAATCATACAATCACAATCATACAATCACAATCATACAATCACAATTATACTAACACAATCATACAATTACAATCATAGAACCACAATCGTACAATCACAATTATACAATCACAATTATACAATCACAATCATACAATCACAGTCATACAATCACAATCATACAATCACAATCATACAATCACAATCACACAATCACAATCATACAATCACAATCATACAATCAGAATTATACATTCACATGCATACAATTAGAATCATACAAACGCAATCACACAATCACAATCATACAATCACATTCATACAATTACAATCATACAATCACAATCGTACAATCACAATCATACAATCACAATCATGCAATCACAATTATACAATCACAATTATACAATCACAATCATACAATCACAGTCATACAATCACAATCATACAATCACAATCATACAATCACAGTCATACAATCACAATCATACAATCACAATCATACAATCACAATTATACAAACACAATCATACAATTACAATCATAGAACCACAATCGTACAATCACAATCACACAATCACAATCATGCAATCACAATTATACAATCACAATCATACAATCACAATCATACAATCACAATTATACAATCACATTCATACAATCATAATCGTACAATTACAATCATACAATCACAATCATAGAATCACAATCATGCAGTCACAATCACACAATCACTATCACTCAATCACAATTATACAATCAAAATCATACAATCACAATCATACAATCACAATCATACAATCACAATCATACAACCACAATCGTACAATCACAATCATACAATCACAATCATGCAATCACAATTATACAATCACAGTTATACAATCACAATCATACAATCACAGTCATACAATCACAATCATACAATCACAATCATACAATCACAATCACACAATCACAATCATACAATCACAATCATACAATCAGAACTATACATTCACATGCATACAATTACAATCATACAAACGCAATCACACAATCACAATCATACAATCACATTCATACAATTACAATCATAGAATCACAATCATAGAATCACAATCATACAATCACAATCATACAGTCACAATCACACAATCGCAATCAGACAATCGCAATCACACAATCACAATCATACAATCACAATCATACAATCACAGTCATACAATCACAATCATACAATCACAATCATACAATCACAGTCATACAATCACAATCATACAATCACAATCATACAATCACAATTATACAAACACAATCATACAATTACAATCATAGAACCACAATCGTACAATCACAATCACACAATCACAATCATGCAATCACAATCATACAATCACAATCATACAATCACAATCATACAATCACAATCATACAATCACAATCATACAATCACAATCATACAATCACAATCATACAATCACAATCATACAATCACAATTATACAAACACAATCATACAATTACAATCATAGAACCACAATCGTACAATCACAATCACACAATCACAATCATGCAATCACAATCATACAATCACAGTCATACAATCACAATCATATAATCACAATCATACAATCACAATCATACAATCACATTCACACAATCATAATCATACAATCGCAATCATATAAACACAATCATACAATCACAATCATACAATCACAATCATACAGTCACAATCATACAATCGCAATCATATTATCACAATCATACAATCAGAATTATACATTCACATGCATACAATTAGAATCATACAAACGCAGTCACACAATCACAATCACACAATCACAATCATACAATCACAATCATACAATCACAATCATACAATCACAATCATACAATCACAATCATACAATCACAATCATACAATCACAATCATACAATCACAATCATACAATCACAATCATACAATCACAATTATACAAACGCAATCCCACAATCACAATGATACAATCACTATCATACAATCACAATCATACAATCACAATCATACAATCATAATCATACAATCGCAATCATACAAACACAATCATACAATCACAATCATACAATCACAATCATACAGTCACAATCATACAATCGCAATCATACAATTACAATCTTACAATCACAACCATACAATCACAATCCTACAATCGCAATCACATTATCACAAACATACAATCAGAATTATACATTCACATGCATACAATTAGCATCATACAAACGCAATCACACAATCACCATCATACAATCATAATCATGCAATCACAATCATGCAATCACAATCACACCATCACAATCATACAATAACAATCATACAATCACAATCATACAATCGCAATCATACAATCGCAATCATATTATCACAAATATACAATCAGAATTATACATTCACATGCATACAATTAGAATCATACAAACGCAATCACACAAACACAATCATACAATCACAATCACACAATCGCAATCAGACAATCGCAATTGTAAAATCACAATCCTACAATCACAATCATAGAATCACAATCATACAATCACAATCATACAATCACAATGATACAATCACAATGATACAATCACAATCATACAATCACAATGATACAATCACAATCATACAATCACAATTATACAATCACAATCATACAATAACAATCATGCAATCACAATCATACAATCACAATCATACAATCACAGTCATACAGTCACAATCATATAATCACAATCATACAATCACAATCATACAATCACATTCACACAATCATAATCATACAATCGCAATCATATAAACACAATCATACAATCACAATCATACAATCACAATCATACAGTCACAATCATACAATCGCAATCATATTATCACAATCATACAATCAGAATTATACATTCACATGCATACAATTAGAATCATACAAACGCAATCACACAATCACAATCACACAATCACAATCATACAATCACAATCATACAATCACAATCATACAATCACAATCACACAATCACAATCATACAATCACAATCATACAATCAGAACTATACATTCACATGCATACAATTACAATCATACAAACGCAATCACACAATCACAATCATACAATCATATTCATACAATTACAATCATAGAATCACAATCATAGAATCACAATCATACAATCACAATCATACAATCACAATCATACAATCACAATCATACAATCATAATCATACAATCACAATCATACAATCACAATCATACAATCACAATCATACAATCACAATCATACAATCACAATCATACAATCACAATCATACAATCACAATCATCCAATCACAATTATTCAAACACAATCATACAATTACAATCATAGAACCACAATCGTACAATCACAATCACACAATCACAATCATGCAATCACAATCATACAATCACAATCATACAATCACAATCATACAATCACAATCATACAATCACAGTCTTACGATCACAATCATACAATCACAATCATACAATCACAGTCATACAATCACAATCATACAATCGCAATCATACAATCACAATCATACAATTACATTCATACAATCACAATTATACAATCAAAATAATACAATCACAATGACACAATTACAATCTTACAATCACAACCATACAATCACAATCCTACAATCGCAATCACATTATCACAAACATACAATCAGAATTATACATTCATATGCATACAATTAGCATCATACAAACGCAATCACACAATCACCATCATACAATCACAATCATGCAATCACAATCATGAAATCACAATCACACCATCACAATCATACAATCACAATCATACAATCACAATCATACAATCACAATCATACAATCACAATCATACAATCACAATCATACAATCACAATCATACAATCACAATCATACAATCACAATCATACAATAACAATCATACAATCACAATCATACAATCGCAATCATACAATCGCAATCATATTATCACAAATATACAATCAGAATTATACATTCACATGCATACAATTAGAATCATACAAACGCAATCACACAAACACAATCATACAATCACAATCTCACAATCGCAATCAGACAATCGCAATTGTACAATCACAATCCTACAATCACAATCATAGAATCACAATCATACAATCACAATCATACAATCACAATGATACAATCACAATCATACAATCACAATGATACAATCACAATCATACAATCACAATTATACAATCACAATCATACAATAACAATCATGCAATCACAATCATAAAATCACAATCATACAATCACAATCATACAATCACATTCACACAATCATAATCATACAATCGCAATCATATAAACACAATCATACAATCACAATCATACAATCACAATCATACAGTCACAATCATACAATCGCAATCATATTATCACAATCATACAATCAGAATTATACATTCACATGCATACAATTAGAATCATACAAACGCAATCACACAATCATACAATCACAATCATACAATCACAATCATACAATCACAATCATACAATCACAATCATACAATCACAATCATACAATCACAATCGTACAATCACAATCATACAATCACAATCATACAATCACAATCATACAATCACAATCATACAATCACAATTATACAAACACAATCATACAATTACAATCATAGAACCACAATCGTACAATCACAATCACACAATCACAATCATGCAATCACAATCATACAATCACAATCATACAATCACAATCATACAATCACAGTCTTACGATCACAATCATACAATCACAATCATACAATCACAGTCATACAATCACAATCATACAATCACAATCATACAATCACAATAATACAATGACAATCATACAATCACAATCATACAATCACAATCATACAATCACAATCATACAATCACAATCATACAATCACAATCATACAATCACAATCATACAATCACAATCATAGAACCACAATCGTACAATCAAAATCACACAATCACTATCATACAATCAGAATTATACAATAGCAATCTGGCAATCACAGTAACTCAAATACAATTATATATTCACAATCATACAATCACAATCACGCAAGTAGAATCATACAATCACAATCATACAATCATAATCGTACAATTACAATCATACAATCACAATCATAGAATCACAACCATGCAGTCACAATCACACAATCACTATCACACAATCAGAATTATACAATCAAAATCATACAATCACAATCATACAATCACAATCATACAATCACAATCATACAATCACAATCATACAATCACAATCATACAATCACAATCATACAATCACAATCATACAATCACAATCATACAATCACAGTCTTACGATCACAATCATACAATCACAGTCATACAATCACAATCATACAATCGCAATCATACAATCACAATCATACAATTACATTCATACAATCACAATTATACAATCAAAATAATACAATCACAATCATACAATTACAATCTTACAATCACAACCATACAATCACAATCCTACAATCGCAATCACATTATCACAAACATACAATCAGAATTATACATTCACATGCATACAATTAGCATCATACAAACGCAATCACACAATCACCATCATACAATCACAATCATGCAATCACAATCATGCAATCACAATCACACCATTACAATCATACAATCACAATCATACAATCACAATCATACAATCACAATCATACAATCACAATCCTACAATCACAATCATACAATCGCAGTCTTACGATCACAATCATACAACCACAATCATACAATCACCATTATACAAACACAATCATACAATTACAATCATAGAACCACAATCGTACAATCACAATCATACAATCACAATCATACAATCACATTCACACAATCATAATCATACAATCGCAATCATATAAACACAATCATACAATCACAATCATACAATCACAATCATACAGTCACAATCATACAATCGCAATCATATTATCACAATCATACAATCAGAATTATACGTTCACATGCATACAATTAGAATCATACAAACGCAATCACACAATCACAATCACACAATCACAATCATACAATCACAATCATACAATCACAATCATACAATCACAATCATACAATCACAATCATACAATCACAATCATACAATCACAATCATACAATCACAATCATACAATCACAATCATACAATCACAATTATACAAACACAATCATACAATTACAATCATAGAACCACAATCGTACAATCACAATCACACAATCACAATCATGCAATCACAATCATACAATCACAATCATACAATCACAATCATACAATCACAGTCTTACGATCACAATCATACAATCACAATCATACAATCACAGTCATACAATCACAATCATACAATCACAATCACACAATCGCAATCAGACAACCGCAATTGTACAATCACAATCCTACAATCACAATCATAGAATCACAATCATACAATCACAATCATACAATCACAATGATACAATCACAATCATACAATCACAATTATACAATCACAATCATATAATAACAATCGTGCAATCACAATCATACAATCACAATCATACAATCACAGTCATACAATCACAATCATATAATCACAATCATACAATCACAATCATACAATCACATTCACACAATCATAATCATACAATCGCAATCATACAAACACAATCATACAATCACAATCATACAATCACAATCATACTGTCCCAATAATACAATCGTAATCATATTATCACAAACATACAATCAGAATTATACATTCACATGCATACAATTAGAATCATACAAACGCAATCACACAATCACAATGATACAATCACTATCATACAATCACAATCATACAATCACAATCATACAATCATAATCATACAATCGCAATCATACAAACACAATCATACAATCACAATCATACAATCACAATCATACAGTCACAATCATACAATCGCAATCATATTATCACAAACATACAATCAGAATTATACATTCACATGCATACAATTAGAATCATACAAACGCAATCACACAATCACAATGATACAATCACAATCATACAATCACAATCATACAATCACAATCATACAATCACAATCATACAATCACAGTCTTACGATCACAATCATACAATCGCAATCATACAATCACAATCATACAATCACATTCATACAATCACAATCATACAATCACAGTCATACAATCACAATCATACAATCACAATCATACAAACACAATCGCACAATCACAATCATACAATCACAATCATACAATGGCAATCATACAATCACAATCATGCAGTCACAATTATACAATCACAATTATACAATCACAATCATACAATCACAGTCATACAATCACAATCATACAATCACAATCATACAATCACAATCATACAATCACAATCACACAATCACAATCATACAATCACAATCATACAATCAGAACTATACATTCACATGCATACAATTAGAATCATACAAACGCAATCACACAATCACAATCATACAATCACATTCATACAATTACAATCATACAATCACAATCATAGAATCACAATCATACAATCACAATCATACAGTCACAATCACACAATCACAATCATACAATCACAATCATACAATCAGAATTATACATTCACATGCATACAATTAGAATCATACAAACGCAATCACACAATCACAATCATACAATCACATTCATACAATTACAATCATACAATCACAATCGTACAATCACAATCATACAATCACAATCATGCAATCACAATTATACAATCACAATTATACAATCACAATCATACAATCACAGTCATACAATCACAATCATACAATCACAATCATACAATCACAGTCATACAATCACAATCATACAATCACAATCATACAATCACAATTATACAAACACAATCATACAATTACAATCATAGAACCACAATCGTACAATCACAATCACACAATCACAATCATGCAATCACAATCATACAATCACAATCATACAATCACAATCATACAATCACAGTCTTACGATCACAATCATACAAACACAATCATACAATCACAGTCATACAATCACAATCATACAATCACAATCATACAATCACAATTATACAATCACATTCATACAATCATAATCGTACAATTACAATCATACAATCACAATCATAGAATCACAATCATGCAGTCACAATCACACAATCACTATCACTCAATCACAATTATACAATCAAAATCATACAATCACAATCATACAATCACAATCATACAATCACAATCATACAACCACAATCGTACAATCACAATCATACAATCACAATCATGCAATCACAATTATACAATCACAGTTATACAATCACAATCATACAATCACAGTCATACAATCACAATCATACAATCACAATCATACAATCACAATCACACAATCACAATCATACAATCACAATCATACAATCAGAACTATACATTCACATGCATACAATTACAATCATACAAACGCAATCACACAATCACAATCATACAATCACATTCATACAATTACAATCATAGAATCACAATCATAGAATCACAATCATACAATCACAATCATACAGTCACAATCACACAATCGCAATCAGACAATCGCAATCATACAATCACAATCATACAATCACAATCATACAATCACAATCATACAATCACAATCATACAATCACAATCATACAATCACAATCATACAATCACAATCATACAATCACAATCATACAATCACAATCATACAATCACAATCATACAATCACAATCATACAATCACAATCATACAATCACAATCATACAATCACAATTATACAAACACAATCATACAATTACAATCATAGAACCACAATCGTACAATCACAATCACACAATCACAATCATGCAATCACAATCATACAATCACAGTCATACAATCACAATCATATAATCACAATCATACAATCACAATCATACAATCACATTCACACAATCATAATCATACAATCGCAATCATATAAACACAATCATACAATCACAATCATACAATCACAATCATACAGTCACAATCATACAATCGCAATCATATTATCACAATCATACAATCAGAATTATACATTCACATGCATACAATTAGAATCATACAAACGCAGTCACACAATCACAATCACACAATCACAATCATACAATCACAATCATACAATCACAATCATACAATCACAATCATACAATCACAATCATACAATCACAATCATACAATCACAATCATACAATCACAATCATACAATCACAATCATACAATCACAATTATACAAACGCAATCCCACAATCACAATGATACAATCACTATCATACAATCACAATCATACAATCACAATCATACAATCATAATCATACAATCGCAATCATACAAACACAATCATACAATCACAATCATACAATCACAATCATACAGTCACAATCATACAATCGCAATCATACAATTACAATCTTACAATCACAACCATACAATCACAATCCTACAATCGCAATCACATTATCACAAACATACAATCAGAATTATACATTCACATGCATACAATTAGCATCATACAAACGCAATCACACAATCACCATCATACAATCATAATCATGCAATCACAATCATGCAATCACAATCACACCATCACAATCATACAATAACAATCATACAATCACAATCATACAATCGCAATCATACAATCGCAATCATATTATCACAAATATACAATCAGAATTATACATTCACATGCATACAATTAGAATCATACAAACGCAATCACACAAACACAATCATACAATCACAATCACACAATCGCAATCAGACAATCGCAATTGTAAAATCACAATCCTACAATCACAATCATAGAATCACAATCATACAATCACAATCATACAATCACAATGATACAATCACAATCATACAATCACAATGATACAATCACAATCATACAATCACAATTATATAATCACAATCATACAATAACAATCATGCAATCACAATCATACAATCACAATCATACAATCACAGTCATACAGTCACAATCATATAATCACAATCATACAATCACAATCATACAATCACATTCACACAATCATAATCATACAATCGCAATCATATAAACACAATCATACAATCACAATCATACAATCACAATCATACAGTCACAATCATACAATCGCAATCATATTATCACAATCATACAATCAGAATTATACATTCACATGCATACAATTAGAATCATACAAACGCAATCACACAATCACAATCACACAATCACAATCATACAATCACAATCATACAATCACAATCATACAATCACAATCACACAATCACAATCATACAATCACAATCATACAATCAGAACTATACATTCACATGCATACAATTACAATCATACAAACGCAATCACACAATCACAATCATACAATCATATTCATACAATTACAATCATAGAATCACAATCATAGAATCACAATCATACAATCACAATCATACAATCACAATCATACAATCACAATCATACAATCATAATCATACAATCACAATCATACAATCACAATCATACAATCACAATCATACAATCACAATCATACAATCACAATCATACAATCACAATCATACAATCACAATCATCCAATCACAATTATTCAAACACAATCATACAATTACAATCATAGAACCACAATCGTACAATCACAATCACACAATCACAATCATGCAATCACAATCATACAATCACAATCATACAATCACAATCATACAATCACAATCATACAATCACAGTCTTACGATCACAATCATACAATCACAATCATACAATCACAGTCATACAATCACAATCATACAATCGCAATCATACAATCACAATCATACAATTACATTCATACAATCACAATTATACAATCAAAATAATACAATCACAATGACACAATTACAATCTTACAATCACAACCATACAATCACAATCCTACAATCGCAATCACATTATCACAAACATACAATCAGAATTATACATTCATATGCATACAATTAGCATCATACAAACGCAATCACACAATCACCATCATACAATCACAATCATGCAATCACAATCATGAAATCACAATCACACCATCACAATCATACAATCACAATCATACAATCACAATCATACAATCACAATCATACAATCACAATCATACAATCACAATCATACAATCACAATCATACAATCACAATCATACAATCACAATCATACAATAACAATCATACAATCACAATCATACAATCGCAATCATACAATCGCAATCATATTATCACAAATATACAATCAGAATTATACATTCACATGCATACAATTAGAATCATACAAACGCAATCACACAAACACAATCATACAATCACAATCTCACAATCGCAATCAGACAATCGCAATTGTACAATCACAATCCTACAATCACAATCATAGAATCACAATCATACAATCACAATCATACAATCACAATGATACAATCACAATCATACAATCACAATGATACAATCACAATCATACAATCACAATTATACAATCACAATCATACAATAACAATCATGCAATCACAATCATAAAATCACAATCATACAATCACAATCATACAATCACATTCACACAATCATAATCATACAATCGCAATCATATAAACACAATCATACAATCACAATCATACAATCACAATCATACAGTCACAATCATACAATCGCAATCATATTATCACAATCATACAATCAGAATTATACATTCACATGCATACAATTAGAATCATACAAACGCAATCACACAATCACAATCACACAATCACAATCATACAATCACAATCATACAATCACAATCATACAATCACAATCATACAATCACAATCATACAATCACAATCATACAATCACAATCGTACAATCACCATCATACAATCACAATCATACAATCACAATCATACAATCACAATCATACAATCACAATTATACAAACACAATCATACAATTACAATCATAGAACCACAATCGTACAATCACAATCACACAATCACAATCATGCAATCACAATCATACAATCACAATCATACAATCACAATCATACAATCACAGTCTTACGATCACAATCATACAATCACAATCATACAATCACAGTCATACAATCACAATCATACAATCACAATCATACAATCACAATAATACAATGACAATCATACAATCACAATCATACAATCACAATCATACAATCACAATCATACAATCACAATCATACAATCACAATCATACAATCACAATCATACAATCACAATCATAGAACCACAATCGTACAATCAAAATCACACAATCACTATCATACAATCAGAATTATACAATAGCAATCTGGCAATCACAGTAACTCAAATACAATTATATATTCACAATCATACAATCACAATCACGCAAGTAGAATCATACAATCACAATCATACAATCATAATCGTACAATTACAATCATACAATCACAATCATAGAATCACAACCATGCAGTCACAATCACACAATCACTATCACACAATCAGAATTATACAATCAAAATCATACAATCACAATCATACAATCACAATCATACAATCACAATCATACAATCACAATCATACAATCACAATCATACAATCACAATCATACAATCACAATCATACAATCACAGTCTTACGATCACAATCATACAATCACAGTCATACAATCACAATCATACAATCGCAATCATACAATCACAATCATACAATTACATTCATACAATCACAATTATACAATCAAAATAATACAATCACAATCATACAATTACAATCTTACAATCACAACCATACAATCACAATCCTACAATCGCAATCACATTATCACAAACATACAATCAGAATTATACATTCACATGCATACAATTAGCATCATACAAACGCAATCACACAATCACCATCATACAATCACAATCATGCAATCACAATCATGCAATCACAATCACACCATTACAATCATACAATCACAATCATACAATCACAATCATACAATCACAATCATACAATCACAATCCTACAATCACAATCATACAATAACAATCATACAATCACAATCATACAATCGCAATCATACAATCGCAATCATATTATCACAAATATACAATCAGAATTATACATTCACATGCATACAATTAGAATCATACAAACGCAATCGCACAAACACAATCATACAATCACAATCACACAATCGCAATCAGACAATCGCAATTGTACAATCACAATCCTACAATCACAATCATAGAATCACAATCATACAATCACAATCATACAATCACAATGATACAATCACAATCATACAATCACAATGATACAATCACAATCATACAATCACAATTATACAATCACAATCATACAATAACAATCATGCAATCACAATCATACAATCACAATCATACAATCACAGTCATACAATCACAATCATATAATCACAATCATACAATCACAATCATACAATCACATTCACACAATCATAATCATACAATCGCAATCATATAAACACAATCATACAATCACAATCATACAATCACAATCATACAGTCACAATCATACAATCGCATTCATATTATCACAATCATACAATCAGAATTATACATTCACATGCATACAATTAGAATCATACAAACGCAATCACACAATCACTATCACACAGTCACAATCATACAATCACAATCATACAGTCACAATCATACAATCACAATCATACAATCACAATCATACAATCACAATCATACAATCACAATCATACAATCACAATTATACAAACACAATCATACAATTACAATCATAGAACCACAATCATACAATCACAATCACACAATCACAATCATGCAATCACAATCATACAATCACAATCATACAATCACAATCATACAATCACAGTCTTACGATCACAATCATACAATCACAATCATACAATCACAGTCATACAATCACAATCATACAATCACAATCATACAATCACAATCATACTATGACAATCATACAATCACAATCATACAATCACAATCATAAAATCACAATCATACAATCACAATCATACAATCACAATCATAGAACCACAATCGTACAATCAAAATCACACAATCACTATCATACAATCAGAATTATACAATAGCAATCTGGCAATCACAGTAACTCAAATACAATTATATATTCACAATCATACAATCACAATCACGCAAGTAGAATCATACAATCACAATCATACAATCATAATCGTACAATTACAATCATACAATCACAATCATAGAATCACAACCATGCAGTCACAATCACACAATCACTATCACACAATCAGAATTATACAATCAAAATCATACAATCACAATCATACAATCACAATCATACAATCACAATCATGCAATCACAATCACACCATCACTATCATACAATCACAATCATACAATCACAATCATACAATCACAATCATACAATCACAATCATACAATCACAATCATAGAATCACAATCATACAATCACAATCATACATTCGCAATCACACAATCGCAATCAGACAATCGCAATTGTACTATCACAATCCTACAATCACAATCATAGGATCACAATCATACAATCACAATCATACAATCACAATGATACAATCACAATCACACAATCACAATCATACAATCACAGTCATACAATAACAATCATACAATCACAATCATAGAACCACAATCGTACAATCACAATCATACAGTCACTATCATACAATCAGAATTATACAATAGCAATCCGGCAATCACAGTCACTCAAATACAATTATATATTCACAATGATACAATCACAATCACGCAAGTACAATCATACAATCACAATCATACAATAACAATCATACAATCACAATCATGCAATCGCAATCATACAATCGCAATCATACAATCGCAATCATATTATCACAAACATACAATCAGAATTATACATTCACATGCATAGAATTAGAATCCTACAAACGCAATCACACAATCACAATCATACAATCACAATCACACAATCGCAATCAGACACTCGCAATTATACAATCACAATCCTACAATCACAATCATAGAATCACAATCATATAATCACAATCATACAATCACAATCATACAATCACAATCATACATTCACAATCATACAATCACAATCATACAATCACAATCATAGAATCATAATCCTACAGTCACAATCATACAATCACAATCATACAATCACAATCATACAACCACAATCATAGAATCACAATCATACATTCACAATCACACAATCGCAATCAGACAATCGCAATCATACAATCAAAATCATGCAATCACAATCATACAATTACAATCTTACAATCACAATCATACAATCACAATCCTACAATCGCAATCATATTATCACAAACATACAATCAGAATTATACATTCACATGCATACAATTAGCATCATACAAACGCAATCACACAATCACCATTATACAATCATAATCATGCAATCACAATCATGCAATCACAATCACACCATCACAATCATACAATCAGAATCATACAATCACAATCATACAATCACAATCATACAATCACAATCATACAATCACAATCATACAACCACAATCATACAATCACAATGATACGATCACAATCATACAATCACAATCATACAATCACAATCATACAATCACAATCATACAATCACAATCATACAATCACAATCAAACAATCACAATCATACAGTCACAATCACACAATCGCAATCATATTATCACAAATATACAATCAGAATTATACATTCGCATGCATACAATTAGAATCATACAAACGCCATCACACAATCACAATCATACAATCACAATCATACAATCACAATCATAAAATCACAATCATACATTCGCAATCACACAATCGCAATCAGACAATCGCAATCATACAATCACAATCATACAATCACAATCATACAATTACAATCTTACAGTCACAATCATACAATCACAATCCTACAATCGCAATCATATTATCACGAACATACAATCAGAATTATACATTCACATGCATAGAATTAGAATCATACAAACGCAATCACACAATCACAATCATACAATCACAATCACACAATCGCAATCAGACACTCGCAATTATACAATCACAATCCTACAATCACAATCATAGAATCACAATCATATAATCACAATCATACATTCACAATCATACAATCACAATAATACATTCACAATCATACAATCACAATCATACAATCACAATGATACAATCACAATCATACAATCACAATCATACAATAACAATCATACAATCACAATCATAGAACCACAATCGTACAATCACAATCACACAGTCACTATCATACAATCACAATCATACAATCACAATCATACAATCACAATCATACAATCACAATCATACAATCACAATCATACAATCACAATCATACAATCACAATCATACAATCACAATCAAACAATCACAATCATACAATCACAATCATACAATCACAATCATACAATCACAATCATACAATCACAATCATTCAATCACAATCATAGAATCACAATCATACATTCACAATCACACAATCGCAATCAGACAATCGCAATCATACAATCACAATCATACAATCACGATCATACAATTACAATCTTACAATCACAATCATACAATCACAATCCTACAATCGCAATCATATTATCGCAATCATACAATCAGAATTATACATTCACATGCATACAATTAGCATCATACAAACGCAATCACACAATCACCATTATACAATCACAATCATGCAATCACAATCATGCAATCACAATCACACCATCACTATCATACAATCACAATCATACAATCACAATCATACAATCACAATCATACAATCACAATCATACAATCACAATCATAGAATCACAATCATACAATCACAATCATACATTCGCAATCACACAATCGCAATCAGACAATCGCAATTGTACTATCACAATCCTACAATCACAATCATAGGATCACAATCATACAATCACAATCATACAATCACAATGATACAATCACAATCATACAATCACAATCATACAATCATAATCATACAATAACAATCATACAATCACAATCATAGAACCACAATCGTACAATCACAATCACACAGTCACTATCATACAATCAGAATTATACAATAGCAATCCGGCAATCACAGTCACTCAAATACAATTATATATTCACAATGATACAATCACAATCACGCAAGTACAATCATACAATCACAATCATACAATCACAATCGTACAATTACAATCATACAATCACAATCATACAATAACAATCATACAATCACAATCATGCAATCGCAATCATACAATCGCAATCATATTATCACAAACATACAATCAGAATTATACATTTACATGCATAGAATTAGAATCATACAAACGCAATCACACAATCACAATCATACAATCACAATCACACAATCGCAATCAGACACTCGCAATTATACAATCACAATCCTACAATCACAATCATAGAATCACAATCATATAATCACAATCATACAATCACAATCATACAATCACAATCATACATTCACAATCATACAATCACAATCATTCAATCACAATCCTACAATCGCAATCATATTATCACAAACATACAATCAGAATTATACATTCACATGCATACAATTAGAATCATACAAACGCCATCACACAATCACAATCATACAATCACAATCATACAATCACAATCATAAAATCACAATCATACATTCGCAATCACACAATCGCAATCAGACAATCGCAATCATACAATCACAATCATACAATCACAATCATACAATTACAATCTTACAGTCACAATCATACAATCACAATCCTACAATCGCAATCATATTATCACGAACATACAATCAGAATTATACATTCACATGCATAGAATTAGAATCATACAAACGCAATCACACAATCACAATCATACAATCACAATCACACAATCGCAATCACACAATCACAATCATACAATCACAATCATACAATCACATTCATACAATTACAATCATACAATCACAATCATACAATCACAATCATACATTCGCAATCACACAATCGCAATCAGACAATCGCAATTGTACTATCACAATCCTACAATCACAATCATAGGATCACAATCATACAATCACAATCATACAATCAGAATGATACAATCACAATCATACAATCACAATCATACAATCACAATCATACAATCACAATCATACAATCACAATCATACAATCACAATCATACAATCACAATCATACAATCACAATCATACAATCACAATCATACAATCACAATCATACAATCACAATCATACAATCACAATCATACAATCACAATCATACAATCACAATCATACAATCACAATCATACAATCACAATTATACAAACACAATCATACAATTACAATCATAGAACCACAATCGTACAATCACAATTATACAATCACAATTATACAATCACAATCATACAATCACAGTCATACAATCACAATCATACAATCACAATCATACAATCACAATCACACAATCACAATCATACAATCACAATCATACAATCAGAATTATACATTCACATGCATACAATTAGAATCATACAAACGCAATCACACAATCACAATCATACAATCACATTCATACAATTACAATCATACAATCACAATCGTACAATCACAATCATACAATCACAATCATGCAATCACAATTATACAATCACAATTATACAATCACAATCATACAATCACAGTCATACAATCACAATCATACAATCACAATCATACAATCACAGTCATACAATCACAATCATACAATCACAATCATACAATCACAATTATACAAACACAATCATACAATTACAATCATAGAACCACAATCGTACAATCACAATCACACAATCACAATCATGCAATCACAATCATACAATCACAATCATACAATCACAATCATACAATCACAGTCTTACGATCACAATCATACAAACACAATCATACAATCACAGTCATACAATCACAATCATACAATCACAATCATACAATCACAATTATACAATCACATTCATACAATCATAATCGTACAATTACAATCATACAATCACAATCATAGAATCACAATCATGCAGTCACAATCACACAATCACTATCACTCAATCACAATTATACAATCAAAATCATACAATCACAATCATACAATCACAATCATACAATCACAATCATACAACCACAATCGTACAATCACAATCATACAATCACAATCATGCAATCACAATTATACAATCACAGTTATACAATCACAATCATACAATCACAGTCATACAATCACAATCATACAATCACAATCATACAATCACAATCACACAATCACAATCATACAATCACAATCATACAATCAGAACTATACATTCACATGCATACAATTACAATCATACAAACGCAATCACACAATCACAATCATACAATCACATTCATACAATTACAATCATAGAATCACAATCATAGAATCACAATCATACAATCACAATCCTACAGTCACAATCACACAATCGCAATCAGACAATCGCAATCATACAATCACAATCATACAATCACAATCATACAATCACAATCATACAATCACAATCATACAATCACAATCATACAATCACAATCATACAATCACAATCATACAATCACAATCATACAATCACAATCATACAATCACAATCATACAATCACAATCATACAATCACAATCATACAATCACAATCATACAATCACAATCATACAATCACAATCATACAATCACAATCATACAATCACAATTATACAAACACAATCATACAATTACAATCATAGAACCACAATCGTACAATCACAATCACACAATCACAATCATGCAATCACAATCATACAATCACAGTCATACAATCACAATCATATAATCACAATCATACAATCACAATCATACAATCACATTCACACAATCATAATCATACAATCGCAATCATATAAACACAATCATACAATCACAATCATACAATCACAATCATACAGTCACAATCATACAATCGCAATCATATTATCACAATCATACAATCAGAATTATACATTCACATGCATACAATTAGAATCATACAAACGCAGTCACACAATCACAATCACACAATCACAATCATACAATCACAATCATACAATCACAATCATACAATCACAATCATACAATCACAATCATACAATCACAATCATACAATCACAATCATACAATCACAATTATACAAACGCAATCCCACAATCACAATGATACAATCACTATCATACAATCACAATCATACAATCACAATCATACAATCATAATCATACAATCGCAATCATACAAACACAATCATACAATCACAATCATACAATCACAATCATACAGTCACAATCATACAATCGCAATCATACAATTACAATCTTACAATCACAACCATACAATCACAATCCTACAATCGCAATCACATTATCACAAACATACAATCAGAATTATACATTCACATGCATACAATTAGCATCATACAAACGCAATCACACAATCACCATCATACAATCATAATCATGCAATCACAATCATGCAATCACAATCACACCATCACAATCATACAATAACAATCATACAATCACAATCATACAATCGCAATCATACAATCGCAATCATATTATCACAAATATACAATCAGAATTATACATTCACATGCATACAATTAGAATCATACAAACGCAATCACACAAACACAATCATACAATCACAATCACACAATCGCAATCAGACAATCGCAATTGTAAAATCACAATCCTACAATCACAATCATAGAATCACAATCATACAATCACAATCATACAATCACAATGATACAATCACAATCATACAATCACAATGATACAATCACAATCATACAATCACAATTATACAATCACAATCATACAATAACAATCATGCAATCACAATCATACAATCACAATCATACAATCACAGTCATACAGTCACAATCATATAATCACAATCATACAATCACAATCATACAATCACATTCACACAATCATAATCATACAATCGCAATCATATAAACACAATCATACAATCACAATCATACAATCACAATCATACAGTCACAATCATACAATCGCAATCATATTATCACAATCATACAATCAGAATTATACATTCACATGCTTACAATTAGAATCATACAAACGCAATCACACAATCACAATCACACAATCACAATCATACAATCACAATCATACAATCACAATCATACAATCACAATCACACAATCACAATCATACAATCACAATCATACAATCAGAACTATACATTCACATGCATACAATTACAATCATACAAACGCAATCACACAATCACAATCATACAATCATATTCATACAATTACAATCATAGAATCACAATCATAGAATCACAATCATACAATCACAATCATACAATCACAATCATACAATCACAATCATACAATCATAATCATACAATCACAATCATACAATCACAATCATACAATCACAATCATACAATCACAATCATACAATCACAATCATACAATCACAATCATACAATCACAATCATCCAATCACAATTATTCAAACACAATCATACAATTACAATCATAGAACCACAATCGTACAATCACAATCACACAATCACAATCATGCAATCACAATCATACAATCACAATCATACAATCACAATCATACAATCACAGTCATACAATCACAATCATACAATCGCAATCATACAATCACAATCATACAATTACATTCATACAATCACAATTATACAATCAAAATAATACAATCACAATGACACAATTACAATCTTACAATCACAACCATACAATCACAATCCTACAATCGCAATCACATTATCACAAACATACAATCAGAATTATACATTCATATGCATACAATTAGCATCATACAAACGCAATCACACAATCACCATCATACAATCACAATCATGCAATCACAATCATGA
Organism: Megachile rotundata; assembly: GCF_050947335.1. Classification (NCBI taxonomy): domain Eukaryota; kingdom Metazoa; phylum Arthropoda; class Insecta; order Hymenoptera; family Megachilidae; genus Megachile; species Megachile rotundata. The sequence goes on along the minus strand of NW_027473345.1, from coordinate 551,528 downwards.
AATCACAATCACACCATCACAATCATACAATCACAATCATACAATCACAATCATACAATCACAATCATACAATCACAATCATACAATCACAATCATACAATCACAATCATACAATCACAATCATACAATCACAATCATACAATAACAATCATACAATCACAATCATACAATCGCAATCATACAATCGCAATCATATTATCACAAATATACAATCACAATCATACAATCACAATCATACAATCACAATCATACAATCACAATCATACTATGACAATCATACAATCACAATCATACAATCACAATCATAAAATCACAATCATACAATCACAATCATACAATCACAATCATAGAACCACAATCGTACAATCAAAATCACACAATCACTATCATACAATCAGAATTATACAATAGCAATCTGGCAATCACAGTAACTCAAATACAATTATATATTCACAATCATACAATCACAATCACGCAAGTAGAATCATACAATCACAATCATACAATCATAATCGTACAATTACAATCATACAATCACAATCATAGAATCACAACCATGCAGTCACAATCACACAATCACTATCACACAATCAGAATTATACAATCAAAATCATACAATCACAATCATACAATCACAATCATACAATCACAATCATGCAATCACAATCACACCATCACTATCATACAATCACAATCATACAATCACAATCATACAATCACAATCATACAATCACAATCATACAATCACAATCATAGAATCACAATCATACAATCACAATCATACATTCGCAATCACACAATCGCAATCAGACAATCGCAATTGTACTATCACAATCCTACAATCACAATCATAGGATCACAATCATACAATCACAATCATACAATCACAATGATACAATCACAATCACACAATCACAATCATACAATCACAGTCATACAATAACAATCATACAATCACAATCATAGAACCACAATCGTACAATCACAATCATACAGTCACTATCATACAATGCAGAATTATACAATAGCAATCCGGCAATCACAGTCACTCAAATACAATTATATATTCACAATGATACAATCACAATCACGCAAGTACAATCATACAATCACAATCATACAATCACAATCGTACAATTACAATCATACAATCACAATCATACAATAACAATCATACAATCACAATCATGCAATCGCAATCATACAATCGCAATCATACAATCGCAATCATATTATCACAAACATACAATCAGAATTATACATTCACATGCATAGAATTAGAATCATACAAACGCAATCACACAATCACAATCATACAATCACAATCACACAATCGCAATCAGACACTCGCAATTATACAATCACAATCCTACAATCACAATCATAGAATCACAATCATATAATCACAATCATACAATCACAATCATACAATCACAATCATACATTCACAATCATACAATCACAATCATACAATCACAATCATAGAATCATAATCCTACAGTCACAATCATACAATCACAATCATACAATCACAATCATACAACCACAATCATAGAATCACAATCATACATTCACAATCACACAATCGCAATCAGACAATCGCAATCATACAATCAAAATCATGCAATCACAATCATACAATTACAATCTTACAATCACAATCATACAATCACAATCCTACAATCGCAATCATATTATCACAAACATACAATCAGAATTATACATTCACATGCATACAATTAGCATCATACAAACGCAATCACACAATCACCATTATACAATCATAATCATGCAATCACAATCATGCAATCACAATCACACCATCACAATCATACAATCAGAATCATACAATCATAATCATACAATCACAATCATACAATCACAATCATACAACCACAATCGTACAATGACAATCATACAATCACAATCATGCAATCACAATCATACAATCACAATCATACAATCACAATCATACAATCACAATCATACAATCAGAATCATACAATCATAATCATACAATCACAATCATACAATCACAATCATACAACCACAATCGTACAATGACAATCATACAATCACAATCATGCAATCACAATTATACAATCACAATCATACAATCACAATCATACAATCACAATCAAACAATCACAATCATACAGTCACAATCACACAATTACAATCTTACAGTCACAATCATACAATCACAATCCTACAATCGCAATCATATTATCACGAACATACAATCAGAATTATACATTCACATGCATAGAATTAGAATCATACAAACGCAATCACGCAACCACAATCATACAATCACAACCATAGAACCATAATCCTACAGTCACAATCATACAATCACAATCATACAATCACAATCATACAACCACAATCATACAATGACAATCATACAATCACAATCATGCAATCACAATCATACAATCACAATCATACAATCACAATCATACAATCACAATCATACAATCACAATCATACAACCACAATCATACAATCACAATGATACGATAACAATCATACAATCACAATCATACAATCACAATCATACAATCACAATCATACAATCACAATCATACAATCACAATCAAACAATCACAATCATACAGTCACAATCACACAATCGCAATCATATTATCACAAATATACAATCAGAATTATACATTCGCATGCATACAATTAGAATCATACAAACGCCATCACACAATCACAATCATACAATCACAATCATACAATCACAATCATAAAATCACAATCATACATTCGCAATCACACAATCGCAATCAGACAATCGCAATCATACAATCACAATCATACAATCACAATCATACAATTACAATCTTACAGTCACAATCATACAATCACAATCCTACAATCGCAATCATATTATCACGAACATACAATCAGAATTATACATTCACATGCATAGAATTAGAATCATACAAACGCAATCACACAATCACAATCATACAATCACAATCACACAATCGCAATCAGACACTCGCAATTATACAATCACAATCCTACAATCACAATCATAGAATCACAATCATATAATCACAATCATACATTCACAATCATACAATCACAATAATACATTCACAATCATACAATCACAATCATACAATCACAATGATACAATCACAATCATACAATCACAATCATACAATCACAATCATACAATCACAATCATACAATAACAATCATACAATCACAATCATAGAACCACAATCGTACAATCACAATCACACAGTCACTATCATACAATCACAATCATACAATCACAATCATACAATCACAATCATACAATCACAATCATACAATCACAATCATACAATCACAATCATACAATCACAATCATACAATCACAATCATACAATCACAATCATACAATCACAATCATACAATCACAATCATACAATCACAATCATTCAATCACAATCATAGAATCACAATCATACATTCACAATCACACAATCGCAATCAGACAATCGCAATCATACAATCACAATCATACAATCACGATCATACAATTACAATCTTACAATCACAATCATACAATCACAATCCTACAATCGCAATCATATTATCGCAATCATACAATCAGAATTATACATTCACATGCATACAATTAGCATCATACAAACGCAATCACACAATCACCATTATACAATCACAATCATGCAATCACAATCATGCAATCACAATCATGCAATCACAATCACACCATCACTATCATACAATCACAATCATACAATCACAATCATACAATCACAATCATACAATCACAATCATACAATCACAATCATAGAATCACAATCATACAATCACAATCATACATTCGCAATCACACAATCGCAATCAGACAATCGCAATTGTACTATCACAATCCTACAATCACAATCATAGGATCACAATCATACAATCACAATCATACAATCACAATGATACAATCACAATCATACAATCACAATCATACAATCATAATCATACAATAACAATCATACAATCACAATCATAGAACCACAATCGTACAATCACAATCACACAGTCACTATCATACAATCAGAATTATACAATAGCAATCCGGCAATCACAGTCACTCAAATACAATTATATATTCACAATGATACAATCACAATCACGCAAGTACAATCATACAATCACAATCATACAATCACAATCGTACAATTACAATCATACAATCACAATCATACAATAACAATCATACAATCACAATCATGCAATCGCAATCATACAATCGCAATCATACAATCGCAATCATATTATCACAATCATACAATCACAATCATACAATCACAATCGTACAATTACAATCATACAATCACAATCATACAATCACAATCATACAATCACAATTATACAAACGCAATCCCACAATCACAATGATACAATCACTATCATACAATCACAATCATACAATCACAATCATACAATCATAATCATACAATCGCAATCATACAAACACAATCATACAATCACAATCATACAATCACAATCATACAGTCACAATCATACAATCGCAATCATACAATTACAATCTTACAATCACAACCATACAATCACAATCCTACAATCGCAATCACATTATCACAAACATACAATCAGAATTATACATTCACATGCATACAATTAGCATCATACAAACGCAATCACACAATCACCATCATACAATCATAATCATGCAATCACAATCATGCAATCACAATCACACCATCACAATCATACAATAACAATCATACAATCACAATCATACAATCACAATCATACAATCACAATCATACAATCACAATCATACAATCACAATCATACAATCACAATCATACAATAACAATCATACAATCACAATCATACAATCGCAATCATACAATCGCAATCATATTATCACAAATATACAATCACAATCATACAATCACAATCATACAATCACAATCATACAATCACAATCATACAATCACAATCATACTATGACAATCATACAATCACAATCATACAATCACAATCATAAAATCACAATCATACAATCACAATCATACAATCACAATCATAGAACCACAATCGTACAATCAAAATCACACAATCACTATCATACAATCAGAATTATACAATAGCAATCTGGCAATCACAGTAACTCAAATACAATTATATATTCACAATCATACAATCACAATCACGCAAGTAGAATCATACAATCACAATCATACAATCATAATCGTACAATTACAATCATACAATCACAATCATAGAATCACAACCATGCAGTCACAATCACACAATCACTATCACACAATCAGAATTATACAATCAAAATCATACAATCACAATCATACAATCACAATCATACAATCACAATCATGCAATCACAATCACACCATCACTATCATACAATCACAATCATACAATCACAATCATACAATCACAATCATACAATCACAATCATACAATCACAATCATAGAATCACAATCATACAATCACAATCATACATTCGCAATCACACAATCGCAATCAGACAATCGCAATTGTACTATCACAATCCTACAATCACAATCATAGGATCACAATCATACAATCACAATCATACAATCACAATGATACAATCACAATCACACAATCACAATCATACAATCACAGTCATACAATAACAATCATACAATCACAATCATAGAACCACAATCGTACAATCACAATCATACAGTCACTATCATACAATGCAGAATTATACAATAGCAATCCGGCAATCACAGTCACTCAAATACAATTATATATTCACAATGATACAATCACAATCACGCAAGTACAATCATACAATCACAATCATACAATCACAATCGTACAATTACAATCATACAATCACAATCATACAATAACAATCATACAATCACAATCATGCAATCGCAATCATACAATCGCAATCATACAATCGCAATCATATTATCACAAACATACAATCAGAATTATACATTCACATGCATAGAATTAGAATCATACAAACGCAATCACACAATCACAATCATACAATCACAATCACACAATCGCAATCAGACACTCGCAATTATACAATCACAATCCTACAATCACAATCATAGAATCACAATCATATAATCACAATCATACAATCACAATCATACAATCACAATCATACATTCACAATCATACAATCACAATCATACAATCACAATCATAGAATCATAATCCTACAGTCACAATCATACAATCACAATCATACAATCACAATCATACAACCACAATCATAGAATCACAATCATACATTCACAATCACACAATCGCAATCAGACAATCGCAATCATACAATCAAAATCATGCAATCACAATCATACAATTACAATCTTACAATCACAATCATACAATCACAATCCTACAATCGCAATCATATTATCACAAACATACAATCAGAATTATACATTCACATGCATACAATTAGCATCATACAAACGCAATCACACAATCACCATTATACAATCATAATCATGCAATCACAATCATGCAATCACAATCACACCATCACAATCATACAATCAGAATCATACAATCATAATCATACAATCACAATCATACAATCACAATCATACAACCACAATCGTACAATGACAATCATACAATCACAATCATGCAATCACAATCATACAATCACAATCATACAATCACAATCATACAATCACAATCATACAATCAGAATCATACAATCATAATCATACAATCACAATCATACAATCACAATCATACAACCACAATCGTACAATGACAATCATACAATCACAATCATGCAATCACAATTATACAATCACAATCATACAATCACAATCATACAATCACAATCAAACAATCACAATCATACAGTCACAATCACACAATTACAATCTTACAGTCACAATCATACAATCACAATCCTACAATCGCAATCATATTATCACGAACATACAATCAGAATTATACATTCACATGCATAGAATTAGAATCATACAAACGCAATCACGCAACCACAATCATACAATCACAACCATAGAACCATAATCCTACAGTCACAATCATACAATCACAATCATACAATCACAATCATACAACCACAATCATACAATGACAATCATACAATCACAATCATGCAATCACAATCATACAATCACAATCATACAATCACAATCATACAATCACAATCATACAATCACAATCATACAACCACAATCATACAATCACAATGATACGATCACAATCATACAATCACAATCATACAATCACAATCATACAATCACAATCATACAATCACAATCATACAATCACAATCAAACAATCACAATCATACAGTCACAATCACACAATCGCAATCATATTATCACAAATATACAATCAGAATTATACATTCGCATGCATACAATTAGAATCATACAAACGCCATCACACAATCACAATCATACAATCACAATCATACAATCACAATCATAAAATCACAATCATACATTCGCAATCACACAATCGCAATCAGACAATCGCAATCATACAATCACAATCATACAATCACAATCATACAATTACAATCTTACAGTCACAATCATACAATCACAATCCTACAATCGCAATCATATTATCACGAACATACAATCAGAATTATACATTCACATGCATAGAATTAGAATCATACAAACGCAATCACACAATCACAATCATACAATCACAATCACACAATCGCAATCAGACACTCGCAATTATACAATCACAATCCTACAATCACAATCATAGAATCACAATCATATAATCACAATCATACATTCACAATCATACAATCACAATAATACATTCACAATCATACAATCACAATCATACAATCACAATGATACAATCACAATCATACAATCACAATCATACAATCACAATCATACAATCACAATCATACAATAACAATCATACAATCACAATCATAGAACCACAATCGTACAATCACAATCACACAGTCACTATCATACAATCACAATCATACAATCACAATCATACAATCACAATCATACAATCACAATCATACAATCACAATCATACAATCACAATCATACAATCACAATCATACAATCACAATCATACAATCACAATCATACAATCACAATCATACAATCACAATCATACAATCACAATCATTCAATCACAATCATAGAATCACAATCATACATTCACAATCACACAATCGCAATCAGACAATCGCAATCATACAATCACAATCATACAATCACGATCATACAATTACAATCTTACAATCACAATCATACAATCACAATCCTACAATCGCAATCATATTATCGCAATCATACAATCAGAATTATACATTCACATGCATACAATTAGCATCATACAAACGCAATCACACAATCACCATTATACAATCACAATCATGCAATCACAATCATGCAATCACAATCATGCAATCACAATCACACCATCACTATCATACAATCACAATCATACAATCACAATCATACAATCACAATCATACAATCACAATCATACAATCACAATCATAGAATCACAATCATACAATCACAATCATACATTCGCAATCACACAATCGCAATCAGACAATCGCAATTGTACTATCACAATCCTACAATCACAATCATAGGATCACAATCATACAATCACAATCATACAATCACAATGATACAATCACAATCATACAATCACAATCATACAATCATAATCATACAATAACAATCATACAATCACAATCATAGAACCACAATCGTACAATCACAATCACACAGTCACTATCATACAATCAGAATTATACAATAGCAATCCGGCAATCACAGTCACTCAAATACAATTATATATTCACAATGATACAATCACAATCACGCAAGTACAATCATACAATCACAATCATACAATCACAATCGTACAATTACAATCATACAATCACAATCATACAATAACAATCATACAATCACAATCATGCAATCGCAATCATACAATCGCAATCATACAATCGCAATCATATTATCACAATCATACAATCACAATCATACAATCACAATCGTACAATTACAATCATACAATCACAATCATACAATCACAATCATACAATCACAATTATACAAACGCAATCCCACAATCACAATGATACAATCACTATCATACAATCACAATCATACAATCACAATCATACAATCATAATCATACAATCGCAATCATACAAACACAATCATACAATCACAATCATACAATCACAATCATACAGTCACAATCATACAATCGCAATCATACAATTACAATCTTACAATCACAACCATACAATCACAATCCTACAATCGCAATCACATTATCACAAACATACAATCAGAATTATACATTCACATGCATACAATTAGCATCATACAAACGCAATCACACAATCACCATCATACAATCATAATCATGCAATCACAATCATGCAATCACAATCACACCATCACAATCATACAATAACAATCATACAATCACAATCATACAATCGCAATCATACAATCGCAATCATATTATCACAAATATACAATCAGAATTATACATTCACATGCATACAATTAGAATCATACAAACGCAATCACACAAACACAATCATACAATCACAATCACACAATCGCAATCAGACAATCGCAATTGTAAAATCACAATCCTACAATCACAATCATAGAATCACAATCATACAATCACAATCATACAATCACAATGATACAATCACAATCATACAATCACAATGATACAATCACAATCATACAATCACAATTATACAATCACAATCATACAATAACAATCATGCAATCACAATCATACAATCACAATCATACAATCACAGTCATACAGTCACAATCATATAATCACAATCATACAATCACAATCATACAATCACATTCACACAATCATAATCATACAATCGCAATCATATAAACACAATCATACAATCACAATCATACAATCACAATCATACAGTCACAATCATACAATCGCAATCATATTATCACAATCATACAATCAGAATTATACATTCACATGCATACAATTAGAATCATACAAACGCAATCACACAATCACAATCACACAATCACAATCATACAATCACAATCATACAATCACAATCATACAATCACAATCACACAATCACAATCATACAATCACAATCATACAATCAGAACTATACATTCACATGCATACAATTACAATCATACAAACGCAATCACACAATCACAATCATACAATCATATTCATACAATTACAATCATAGAATCACAATCATAGAATCACAATCATACAATCACAATCATACAATCACAATCATACAATCACAATCATACAATCATAATCATACAATCACAATCATACAATCACAATCATACAATCACAATCATACAATCACAATCATACAATCACAATCATACAATCACAATCATACAATCACAATCATACAATCACAATCATCCAATCACAATTATTCAAACACAATCATACAATTACAATCATAGAACCACAATCGTACAATCACAATCACACAATCACAATCATGCAATCACAATCATACAATCACAATCATACAATCACAATCATACAATCACAATCATACAATCACAGTCTTACGATCACAATCATACAATCACAATCATACAATCACAGTCATACAATCACAATCATACAATCGCAATCATACAATCACAATCATACAATTACATTCATACAATCACAATTATACAATCAAAATAATACAATCACAATGACACAATTACAATCTTACAATCACAACCATACAATCACAATCCTACAATCGCAATCACATTATCACAAACATACAATCAGAATTATACATTCATATGCATACAATTAGCATCATACAAACGCAATCACACAATCACCATCATACAATCACAATCATGCAATCACAATCATGAAATCACAATCACACCATCACAATCATACAATCACAATCATACAATCACAATCATACAATCACAATCATACAATCACAATCATACAATCACAATCATACAATCACAATCATACAATCACAATCATACAATAACAATCATACAATCACAATCATACAATCGCAATCATACAATCGCAATCATATTATCACAAATATACAATCAGAATTATACATTCACATGCATACAATTAGAATCATACAAACGCAATCACACAAACACAATCATACAATCACAATCTCACAATCGCAATCAGACAATCGCAATTGTACAATCACAATCCTACAATCACAATCATAGAATCACAATCATACAATCACAATCATACAATCACAATGATACAATCACAATCATACAATCACAATGATACAATCACAATCATACAATCACAATTATACAATCACAATCATACAATAACAATCATGCAATCACAATCATACAATCACAATCATACAATCACAATCATACAATCACATTCACACAATCATAATCATACAATCGCAATCATATAAACACAATCATACAATCACAATCATACAATCACAATCATACAGTCACAATCATACAATCGCAATCATATTATCACAATCATACAATCAGAATTATACATTCACATGCATACAATTAGAATCATACAAACGCAATCACACAATCACAATCACACAATCACAATCATACAATCACAATCATACAATCACAATCATACAATCACAATCATACAATCACAATCATACAATCACAATCATACAATCACAATCATACAATCACAATCATACAATCACAATCATACAATCACAATCATACAATCACAATCATACAATCACAATCATACAATCACAATTATACAAACACAATCATACAATTACAATCATAGAACCACAATCGTACAATCACAATCACACAATCACAATCATGCAATCACAATCATACAATCACAATCATACAATCACAATCATACAATCACAGTCTTACGATCACAATCATACAATCACAATCATACAATCACAGTCATACAATCACAATCATACAATCACAATCATACAATCACAATAATACAATGACAATCATACAATCACAATCATACAATCACAATCATACAATCACAATCATACAATCACAATCATACAATCACAATCATACAATCACAATCATACAATCACAATCATACAATCACAATCATAGAACCACAATCGTACAATCAAAATCACACAATCACTATCATACAATCAGAATTATACAATAGCAATCTGGCAATCACAGTAACTCAAATACAATTATATATTCACAATCATACAATCACAATCACGCAAGTAGAATCATACAATCACAATCATACAATCATAATCGTACAATTACAATCATACAATCACAATCATAGAATCACAACCATGCAGTCACAATCACACAATCACTATCACACAATCAGAATTATACAATCAAAATCATACAATCACAATCATACAATCACAATCATACAATCACAATCATACAATCACAATCATACAATCACAATCATACAATCACAATCATACAATCACAGTCTTACGATCACAATCATACAATCACAGTCATACAATCACAATCATACAATCGCAATCATACAATCACAATCATACAATTACATTCATACAATCACAATTATACAATCAAAATAATACAATCACAATCATACAATTACAATCTTACAATCACAACCATACAATCACAATCCTACAATCGCAATCACATTATCACAAACATACAATCAGAATTATACATTCACATGCATACAATTAGCATCATACAAACGCAATCACACAATCACCATCATACAATCACAATCATGCAATCACAATCATGCAATCACAATCACACCATTACAATCATACAATCACAATCATACAATCACAATCATACAATCACAATCATACAATCACAATCCTACAATCACAATCATACAATAACAATCGTACAATCACAATCATACAATCGCAATCATACAATCGCAATCATATTATCACAAATATACAATCAGAATTATACATTCACATGCATACAATTAGAATCATACAAACGCAATCGCACAAACACAATCATACAATCACAATCACACAATCGCAATCAGACAATCGCAATTGTACAATCACAATCCTACAATCACAATCATAGAATCACAATCATACAATCACAATCATACAATCACAATGATACAATCACAATCATACAATCACAATGATACAATCACAATCATACAATCACAATTATACAATCACAATCATACAATAACAATCATGCAATCACAATCATACAATCACAATCATACAATCACAGTCATACAATCACAATCATATAATCACAATCATACAATCACAATCATACAATCACATTCACACAATCATAATCATACAATCGCAATCATATAAACACAATCATACAATCACAATCATACAATCACAATCATACAGTCACAATCATACAATCGCATTCATATTATCACAATCATACAATCAGAATTATACATTCACATGCATACAATTAGAATCATACAAACGCAATCACACAATCACTATCACACAGTCACAATCATACAATCACAATCATACAGTCACAATCATACAATCACAATCATACAATCACAATCATACAATCACAATCATACAATCACAATCATACAATCACAATTATACAAACACAATCATACAATTACAATCATAGAACCACAATCATACAATCACAATCACACAATCACAATCATGCAATCACAATCATACAATCACAATCATACAATCACAATCATACAATCACAGTCTTACGATCACAATCATACAATCGCAATCATACAATCGCAATCATATTATCACAAATATACAATCAGAATTATACATTCACATGCATACAATTAGAATCATACAAACGCAATCGCACAAACACAATCATACAATCACAATCACACAATCGCAATCAGACAATCGCAATTGTACAATCACAATCCTACAATCACAATCATAGAATCACAATCATACAATCACAATCATACAATCACAATGATACAATCACAATCATACAATCACAATGATACAATCACAATCATACAACCACAATTATACAATCACAATCATACAATAACAATCATGCAATCACAATCATACAATCACAATCATACAATCACAGTCATACAATCACAATCATATAATCACAATCATACAATCACAATCATACAATCACATTCACACAATCATAATCACACAATCGCAATCATATAAACACAATCATACAATCACAATCATACAATCACAATCATACAGTCACAATCATACAATCGCATTCATATTATCACAATCATACAATCAGAATTATACATTCACATGCATACAATTAGAATCATACAAACGCAATCACACAATCACTATCACACAGTCACAATCATACAATCACAATCATACAGTCACAATCATACAATCACAATCATACAATCACAATCATACAATCACAATCATACAATCACAATCATACAATCACAATTATACAAACACAATCATACAATTACAATCATAGAACCACAATCATACAATCACAATCACACAATCACAATCATGCAATCACAATCATACAATCACAATCATACAATCACAATCATACAATCACAGTCTTACGATCACAATCATACAATCACAATCATACAATCACAGTCATACAATCACAATCATACAATCACAATCATACAATCACAATCATACTATGACAATCATACAATCACAATCATACAATCACAATCATAAAATCACAATCATACAATCACAATCATACAATCACAATCATAGAACCACAATCGTACAATCAAAATCACACAATCACTATCATACAATCAGAATTATACAATAGCAATCTGGCAATCACAGTAACTCAAATACAATTATATATTCACAATCATACAATCACAATCACGCAAGTAGAATCATACAATCACAATCATACAATCATAATCGTACAATTACAATCATACAATCACAATCATAGAATCACAACCATGCAGTCACAATCACACAATCACTATCACACAATCAGAATTATACAATCAAAATCATACAATCACAATCATACAATCACAATCATACAATCACAATCATGCAATCACAATCACACCATCACTATCATACAATCACAATCATACAATCACAATCATACAATCACAATCATACAATCACAATCATACAATCACAATCATACAATCACAATCATACAATCACAATCATACATTCGCAATCACACAATCGCAATCAGACAATCGCAATTGTACTATCACAATCCTACAATCACAATCATAGGATCACAATCATACAATCACAATCATACAATCACAATGATACAATCACAATCACACAATCACAATCATACAATCACAGTCATACAATAACAATCATACAATCACAATCATAGAACCACAATCGTACAATCACAATCATACAGTCACTATCATACAATCAGAATTATACAATAGCAATCCGGCAATCACAGTCACTCAAATACAATTATATATTCACAATGATACAATCACAATCACGCAAGTACAATCATACAATCACAATCATACAATCACAATCGTACAATTACAATCATACAATCACAATCATACAATAACAATCATACAATCACAATCATGCAATCGCAATCATACAATCGCAATCATACAATCGCAATCATATTATCACAAACATACAATCAGAATTATACATTCACATGCATAGAATTAGAATCATACAAACGCAATCACACAATCACAATCATACAATCACAATCACACAATCGCAATCAGACACTCGCAATTATACAATCACAATCCTACAATCACAATCATAGAATCACAATCATATAATCACAATCATACAATCACAATCATACAATCACAATCATACATTCACAATCATACAATGACAATCATACAATCACAATCATAGAATCATAATCCTACAGTCACAATCATACAATCACAATCATACAATCACAATCATACAACCACAATCATAGAATCACAATCATACATTCACAATCACACAATCGCAATCAGACAATCGCAATCATACAATCAAAATCATGCAATCACAATCATACAATTACAATCTTACAATCACAATCATACAATCACAATCCTACAATCGCAATCATATTATCACAAACATACAATCAGAATTATACATTCACATGCATACAATTAGCATCATACAAACGCAATCACACAATCACCATTATACAATCATAATCATGCAATCACAATCATGCAATCACAATCACACCATCACAATCATACAATCAGAATCATACAATCATAATCATACAATCACAATCATACAATCACAATCATACAACCACAATCGTACAATGACAATCATACAATCACAATCATGCAATCACAATTATACAATCACAATTATACAATCACAATCATACAATCACAGTCATACAATCACAATCATACAATCACAATCATACAATCACAATCACACAATCACAATCATACAATCACAATCATACAATCAGAATTATACATGCACATGCATACAATTAGAATCATACAAACGCAATCACGCAACCACAATCATACAATCACAACCATAGAACCATAATCCTACAGTCACAATCATACAATCACAATCATACAATCACAATCATACAACCACAATCATACAATGACAATCATACAATCACAATCATGCAATCACAATCATACAATCACAATCATACAATCACAATCATACAATCACAATCATACAATCACAATCATACAACCACAATCATACAATCACAATGATACGATCACAATCATACAATCACAATCATACAATCACAATCATACAATCACAATCATACAATCACAATCATACAAGCACAATCAAACAATCACAATCATACAGTCACAATCACACAATCGCAATCATATTATCACAAATATACAATCAGAATTATACATTCGCATGCATACAATTAGAATCATACAAACGCCATCACACAATCACAATCATACAATCACAATCATACAATCACAATCATAAAATCACAATCATACATTCGCAATCACACAATCGCAATCAGACAATCGCAATCATACAATCACAATCATACAATCACAATCATACAATTACAATCTTACAGTCACAATCATACAATCACAATCCTACAATCGCAATCATATTATCACGAACATACAATCAGAATTATACATTCACATGCATAGAATTAGAATCATACAAACGCAATCACACAATCACAATCATACAATCACAATCACACAATCGCAATCAGACACTCGCAATTATACAATCACAATCCTACAATCACAATCATAGAATCACAATCATATAATCACAATCATACATTCACAATCATACAATCACAATAATACATTCACAATCATACAATCACAATCATACAATCACAATGATACAATCACAATCATACAATCACAATCATACAATCACAATCATACAATCACAATCATACAATAACAATCATACAATCACAATCATAGAACCACAATCGTACAATCACAATCACACAGTCACTATCATACAATCACAATCATACAATCACAATCATACAATCACAATCATACAATCACAATCATACAATCACAATCATACAATCACAATCATACAATCACAATCATACAATCACAATCATACAATCACAATCATACAATCACAATCATACAATCACAATCATACAATCACAATCATACAATCACAATCATTCAATCACAATCATAGAATCACAATCATACATTCACAATCACACAATCGCAATCAGACAATCGCAATCATACAATCACAATCATACAATCACGATCATACAATTACAATCTTACAATCACAATCATACAATCACAATCCTACAATCGCAATCATATTATCGCAATCATACAATCAGAATTATACATTCACATGCATACAATTAGCATCATACAAACGCAATCACACAATCACCATTATACAATCACAATCATGCAATCACAATCATGCAATCACAATCATGCAATCACAATCACACCATCACTATCATACAATCACAATCATACAATCACAATCATACAATCACAATCATACAATCACAATCATACAATCACAATCATACAATCACAATCATAGAATCACAATCATACAATCACAATCATACATTCGCAATCACAAAATCGCAATCAGGCAATCGCAATTGTACTATCACAATCCTACAATCACAATCATAGGATCACAATCATACAATCACAATCATACAATCACAATGATACAATCACAATCATACAATCACAATCATACAATCATAATCATACAATAACAATCATACAATCACAATCATAGAACCACAATCGTACAATCACAATCACACAGTCACTATCATACAATCAGAATTATACAATAGCAATCCGGCAATCACAGTCACTCAAATACAATTATATATTCACAATGATACAATCACAATCACGCAAGTACAATCATACAATCACAATCATACAATCACAATCGTACAATTACAATCATACAATCACAATCATACAATAACAATCATACAATCACAATCATGCAATCGCAATCATACAATCGCAATCATACAATCGCAATCATATTATCACAATCATACAATCACAATCATACAATCACAATCGTACAATTACAATCATACAATCACAATCATACAATCACAATCATACAATCACAATCATACAATCACAATTATACAAACGCAATCCCACAATCACAATGATACAATCACTATCATACAACCACAATCATACAATCACAATGATACGATCACAATCATACAATCACAATCATACAATCACAATCATACAATCACAATCATACAATCACAATCATACAAGCACAATCAAACAATCACAATCATACAGTCACAATCACACAATCGCATTCATATTATCACAAATATACAATCAGAATTATACATTCGCATGCATACAATTAGAATCATACAAACGCCATCACACAATCACAATCATACAATCACAATCATACAATCACAATCATAAAATCACAATCATACATTCGCAATCACACAATCGCAATCAGACAATCGCAATCATACAATCACAATCATACAATCACAATCATACAATTACAATCTTACAGTCACAATCATACAATCACAATCCTACAATCGCAATCATATTATCACGAACATACAATCAGAATTATACATTCACATGCATAGAATTAGAATCATACAAACGCAATCACACAATCACAATCATACAATCACAATCACACAATCGCAATCAGACACTCGCAATTATACAATCACAATCCTACAATCACAATCATAGAATCACAATCATATAATCACAATCATACATTCACAATCATACAATCACAATAATACATTCACAATCATACAATCACAATCATACAATCACAATGATACAATCACAATCATACAATCACAATCATACAATCACAATCATACAATCACAATCATACAATAACAATCATACAATCACAATCATAGAACCACAATCGTACAATCACAATCACACAGTCACTATCATACAATCACAATCATACAATCACAATCATACAATCACAATCATACAATCACAATCATACAATCACAATCATACAATCACAATCATACAATCACAATCATACAATCACAATCATACAATCACAATCATACAATCACAATCATACAATCACAATCATACAATCACAATCATACAATCACAATCATTCAATCACAATCATAGAATCACAATCATACATTCACAATCACACAATCGCAATCAGACAATCGCAATCATACAATCACAATCATACAATCACGATCATACAATTACAATCTTACAATCACAATCATACAATCACAATCCTACAATCGCAATCATATTATCGCAATCATACAATCAGAATTATACATTCACATGCATACAATTAGCATCATACAAACGCAATCACACAATCACCATTATACAATCACAATCATGCAATCACAATCATGCAATCACAATCATGCAATCACAATCACACCATCACTATCATACAATCACAATCATACAATCACAATCATACAATCACAATCATACAATCACAATCATACAATCACAATCATAGAATCACAATCATACAATCACAATCATACATTCGCAATCACAAAATCGCAATCAGGCAATCGCAATTGTACTATCACAATCCTACAATCACAATCATAGGATCACAATCATACAATCACAATCATACAATCACAATGATACAATCACAATCATACAATCACAATCATACAATCATAATCATACAATAACAATCATACAATCACAATCATAGAACCACAATCGTACAATCACAATCACACAGTCACTATCATACAATCAGAATTATACAATAGCAATCCGGCAATCACAGTCACTCAAATACAATTATATATTCACAATGATACAATCACAATCACGCAAGTACAATCATACAATCACAATCATACAATCACAATCGTACAATTACAATCATACAATCACAATCATACAATAACAATCATACAATCACAATCATGCAATCGCAATCATACAATCGCAATCATACAATCGCAATCATATTATCACAATCATACAATCACAATCATACAATCACAATCGTACAATTACAATCATACAATCACAATCATACAATCACAATCATACAATCACAATCATACAATCACAATTATACAAACGCAATCCCACAATCACAATGATACAATCACTATCATACAATCACAATCATACAATCACAATCATACAATCATAATCATACAATCGCAATCATACAAACACAATCATACAATCACAATCATACAATCACAATCATACAGTCACAATCATACAATCGCAATCATACAATTACAATCTTACAATCACAACCATACAATCACAATCCTACAATCGCAATCACATTATCACAAACATACAATCAGAATTATACATTCACATGCATACAATTAGCATCATACAAACGCAATCACACAATCACCATCATACAATCATAATCATGCAATCACAATCATGCAATCACAATCACACCATCACAATCATACAATAACAATCATACAATCACAATCATACAATCGCAATCATACAATCGCAATCATATTATCACAAATATACAATCAGAATTATACATTCACATGCATACAATTAGAATCATACAAACGCAATCACACAAACACAATCATACAATCACAATCACACAATCGCAATCAGACAATCGCAATTGTAAAATCACAATCCTACAATCACAATCATAGAATCACAATCATACAATCACAATCATACAATCACAATGATACAATCACAATCATACAATCACAATGATACAATCACAATCATACAATCACAATTATACAATCACAATCATACAATAACAATCATGCAATCACAATCATACAATCACAATCATACAATCACAGTCATACAGTCACAATCATATAATCACAATCATACAATCACAATCATACAATCACATTCACACAATCATAATCATACAATCGCAATCATATAAACACAATCATACAATCACAATCATACAATCACAATCATACAGTCACAATCATACAATCGCAATCATATTATCACAATCATACAATCAGAATTATACATTCACATGCATACAATTAGAATCATACAAACGCAATCACACAATCACAATCACACAATCACAATCATACAATCACAATCATACAATCACAATCATACAATCACAATCACACAATCACAATCATACAATCACAATCATACAATCAGAACTATACATTCACATGCATACAATTACAATCATACAAACGCAATCACACAATCACAATCATACAATCATATTCATACAATTACAATCATAGAATCACAATCATAGAATCACAATCATACAATCACAATCATACAATCACAATCATACAATCACAATCATACAATCATAATCATACAATCACAATCATACAATCACAATCATACAATCACAATCATACAATCACAATCATACAATCACAATCATACAATCACAATCATACAATCACAATCATACAATCACAATCATCCAATCACAATTATTCAAACACAATCATACAATTACAATCATAGAACCACAATCGTACAATCACAATCACACAATCACAATCATGCAATCACAATCATACAATCACAATCATACAATCACAATCATACAATCACAATCATACAATCACAGTCTTACGATCACAATCATACAATCACAATCATACAATCACAGTCATACAATCACAATCATACAATCGCAATCATACAATCACAATCATACAATTACATTCATACAATCACAATTATACAATCAAAATAATACAATCACAATGACACAATTACAATCTTACAATCACAACCATACAATCACAATCCTACAATCGCAATCACATTATCACAAACATACAATCAGAATTATACATTCATATGCATACAATTAGCATCATACAAACGCAATCACACAATCACCATCATACAATCACAATCATGCAATCACAATCATGAAATCACAAGCACACCATCACAATCATACAATCACAATCATACAATCACAATCATACAATCACAATCATACAATCACAATCATACAATCACAATCATACAATCACAATCATACAATCACAATCATACAATAACAATCATACAATCACAATCATACAATCGCAATCATACAATCGCAATCATATTATCACAAATATACAATCAGAATTATACATTCACATGCATACAATTAGAATCATACAAACGCAATCACACAAACACAATCATACAATCACAATCTCACAATCGCAATCAGACAATCGCAATTGTACAATCACAATCCTACAATCACAATCATAGAATCACAATCATACAATCACAATCATACAATCACAATGATACAATCACAATCATACAATCACAATGATACAATCACAATCATACAATCACAATTATACAATCACAATCATACAATAACAATCATGCAATCACAATCATACAATCACAATCATACAATCACAATCATACAATCACATTCACACAATCATAATCATACAATCGCAATCATATAAACACAATCATACAATCACAATCATACAATCACAATCATACAGTCACAATCATACAATCGCAATCATATTATCACAATCATACAATCAGAATTATACATTCACATGCATACAATTAGAATCATACAAACGCAATCACACAATCACAATCACACAATCACAATCATACAATCACAATCATACAATCACAATCATACAATCACAATCATACAATCACAATCATACAATCACAATCATACAATCACAATCATACAATCACAATCATACAATCACAATCATACAATCACAATCATACAATCACAATCATACAATCACAATTATACAAACACAATCATACAATTACAATCATAGAACCACAATCGTACAATCACAATCACACAATCACAATCATGCAATCACAATCATACAATCACAATTATACAATCACAATCATACAATCACAGTCTTACGATCACAATCATACAATCACAATCATACAATCACAGTCATACAATCACAATCATACAATCACAATCATACAATCACAATAATACAATGACAATCATACAATCACAATCATACAATCACAATCATACAATCACAATCATACAATCACAATCATACAATCACAATCATACAATCACAATCATACAATCACAATCATACAATCACAATCATAGAACCACAATCGTACAATCAAAATCACACAATCACTATCATACAATCAGAATTATACAATAGCAATCTGGCAATCACAGTAACTCAAATACAATTATATATTCACAATCATACAATCACAATCACGCAAGTAGAATCATACAATCACAATCATACAATCATAATCGTACAATTACAATCATACAATCACAATCATAGAATCACAACCATGCAGTCACAATCACACAATCACTATCACACAATCAGAATTATACAATCAAAATCATACAATCACAATCATACAATCACAATCATACAATCACAATCATACAATCACAATCATACAATCACAATCATACAATCACAATCATACAATCACAGTCTTACGATCACAATCATACAATCACAGTCATACAATCACAATCATACAATCGCAATCATACAATCACAATCATACAATTACATTCATACAATCACAATTATACAATCAAAATAATACAATCACAATCATACAATTACAATCTTACAATCACAACCATACAATCACAATCCTACAATCGCAATCACATTATCACAAACATACAATCAGAATTATACATTCACATGCATACAATTAGCATCATACAAACGCAATCACACAATCACCATCATACAATCACAATCATGCAATCACAATCATGCAATCACAATCACACCATTACAATCATACAATCACAATCATACAATCACAATCATACAATCACAATCATACAATCACAATCCTACAATCACAATCATACAATAACAATCATACAATCACAATCATACAATCGCAATCATACAATCGCAATCATATTATCACAAATATACAATCAGAATTATACATTCACATGCATACAATTAGAATCATACAAACGCAATCACACAATCACAATCATACAATCACAATCACACAATCGCAATCAGACACTCGCAATTATACAATCACAATCCTACAATCACAATCATAGAATCACAATCATATAATCACAATCATACAATCACAATCATACAATCACAATCATACATTCACAATCATACAATCACAATCATACAATCACAATCATAGAATCATAATCCTACAGTCACAATCATACAATCACAATCATACAATCACAATCATACAACCACAATCATAGAATCACAATCATACATTCACAATCACACAATCGCAATCAGACAATCGCAATCATACAATCAAAATCATGCAATCACAATCATACAATTACAATCTTACAATCACAATCATACAATCACAATCCTACAATCGCAATCATATTATCACAAACATACAATCAGAATTATACATTCACATGCATACAATTAGCATCATACAAACGCAATCACACAATCACCATTATACAATCATAATCATGCAATCACAATCATGCAATCACAATCACACCATCACAATCATACAATCAGAATCATACAATCACAATCATACAATCACAATCATACAATCACAATCATACAACCACAATCGTACAATGACAATCATACAATCACAATCATGCAATCACAATCACACAATCACAATCATACAATCACAATCATACAATCAGAATTATACATGCACATGCATACAATTAGAATCATACAAACGCAATCACACAATCACAATCATACAATCACAACCATAGAACCATAATCCTACAGTCACAATCATACAATCACAATCATACAATCACAATCAT
This sequence comes from Megachile rotundata, assembly GCF_050947335.1. Classification (NCBI taxonomy): domain Eukaryota; kingdom Metazoa; phylum Arthropoda; class Insecta; order Hymenoptera; family Megachilidae; genus Megachile; species Megachile rotundata. Next base: position 526,146 of record NW_027473345.1, on the reverse strand, counting down.
ACAACCACAATCATACAATGACAATCATACAATCACAATCATGCAATCACAATCATACAATCACAATCATACAATCACAATCATACAATCGCAATCATACAATCACAATCATACAACCACAATCATACAATCACAATGATACGATCACAATCATACAATCACAATCATACAATCACAATCATACAATCACAATCATACAATCACAATCATACAATCACAATCAAACAATCACAATCATACAGTCACAATCACACAATCGCAATCATATTATCACAAATATACAATCAGAATTATACATTCGCATGCATACAATTAGAATCATACAAACGCCATCACACAATCACAATCATACAATCACAATCATACAATCACAATCATAAAATCACAATCATACATTCGCAATCACACAATCGCAATCAGACAATCGCAATCATACAATCACAATCATACAATCACAATCATACAATTACAATCTTACAGTCACAATCATACAATCACAATCCTACAATCGCAATCATATTATCACGAACATACAATCAGAATTATACATTCACATGCATAGAATTAGAATCATACAAACGCAATCACACAATCACAATCATACAATCACAATCACACAATCGCAATCAGACACTCGCAATTATACAATCACAATCCTACAATCACAATCATAGAATCACAATCATATAATCACAATCATACATTCACAATCATACAATCACAATAATACATTCACAATCATACAATCACAATCATACAATCACAATGATACAATCACAATCATACAATCACAATCATACAATCACAATCATACAATCACAATCATACAATAACAATCATACAATCACAATCATAGAACCACAATCGTACAATCACAATCACACAGTCACTATCATACAATCACAATCATACAATCACAATCATACAATCACAATCATACAATCACAATCATACAATCACAATCATACAATCACAATCATACAATCACAATCATACAATCACAATCATACAATCACAATCATACAATCACAATCATACAATCACAATCATACAATCACAATCATACAATCACAATCATTCAATCACAATCATAGAATCACAATCATACATTCACAATCACACAATCGCAATCAGACAATCGCAATCATACAATCACAATCATACAATCACGATCATACAATTACAATCTTACAATCACAATCATACAATCACAATCCTACAATCGCAATCATATTATCGCAATCATACAATCAGAATTATACATTCACATGCATACAATTAGCATCATACAAACGCAATCACACAATCACCATTATACAATCACAATCATGCAATCACAATCATGCAATCACAATCACACCATCACTATCATACAATCACAATCATACAATCACAATCATACAATCACAATCATACAATCACAATCATACAATCACAATCATAGAATCACAATCATACAATCACAATCATACATTCGCAATCACACAATCGCAATCAGACAATCGCAATTGTACTATCACAATCCTACAATCACAATCATAGGATCACAATCATACAATCACAATCATACAATCACAATGATACAATCACAATCATACAATCACAATCATACAATCATAATCATACAATAACAATCATACAATCACAATCATAGAACCACAATCGTACAATCACAATCACACAGTCACTATCATACAATCAGAATTATACAATAGCAATCCGGCAATCACAGTCACTCAAATACAATTATATATTCACAATGATACAATCACAATCACGCAAGTACAATCATACAATCACAATCATACAATCACAATCGTACAATTACAATCATACAATCACAATCATACAATAACAATCATACAATCACAATCATGCAATCGCAATCATACAATCGCAATCATACAATCGCAATCATATTATCACAATCATACAATCACAATCATACAATCACAATCGTACAATTACAATCATACAATCACAATCATACAATCACAATCATACAATCACAATTATACAAACGCAATCCCACAATCACAATGATACAATCACTATCATACAATCACAATCATACAATCATAATCATACAATCGCAATCATACAAACACAATCATACAATCACAATCATACAATCACAATCATACAGTCACAATCATACAATCGCAATCATATAATTACAATCTTACAATCACAACCATACAATCACAATCCTACAATCGCAATCACATTATCACAAACATACAATCAGAATTATACATTCACATGCATACAATTAGCATCATACAAACGCAATCACACAATCACCATCATACAATCATAATCATGCAATCACAATCATGCAATCACAATCACACCATCACAATCATACAATAACAATCATACAATCACAATCATACAATCGCAATCATACAATCGCAATCATATTATCACAAATATACAATCAGAATTATACATTCACATGCATACAATTAGAATCATACAAACGCAATCACACAAACACAATCATACAATCACAATCACACAATCGCAATCAGACAATCGCAATTGTAAAATCACAATCCTACAATCACAATCATAGAATCACAATCATACAATCACAATCATACAATCACAATGATACAATCACAATCATACAATCACAATGATACAATCACAATCATACAATCACAATTATACAATCACAATCATACAATAACAATCATGCAATCACAATCATACAATCACAATCATACAATCACAGTCATACAGTCACAATCATATAATCACAATCATACAATCACAATCATACAATCACATTCACACAATCATAATCATACAATCGCAATCATATAAACACAATCATACAATCACAATCATACAATCACAATCATACAGTCACAATCATACAATCGCAATCATATTATCACAATCATACAATCAGAATTATACATTCACATGCATACAATTAGAATCATACAAACGCAATCACACAATCACAATCACACAATCACAATCATACAATCACAATCATACAATCACAATCATACAATCACAATCACACAATCACAATCATACAATCACAATCATACAATGACAATCATACAATCACAATCATGCAATCACAATCATACAATCACAATCATACAATCACAATCATACAATCACAATCATACAATCACAATCATACAACCACAATCATACAATCACAATGATACGATCACAATCATACAATCACAATCATACAATCACAATCATACAATCACAATCATACAATCACAATCATACAATCACAATCAAACAATCACAATCATACAGTCACAATCACACAATCGCAATCATATTATCACAAATATACAATCAGAATTATACATTCGCATGCATACAATTAGAATCATACAAACGCCATCACACAATCACAATCATACAATCACAATCATACAATCACAATCATAAAATCACAATCATACATTCGCAATCACACAATCGCAATCAGACAATCGCAATCATACAATCACAATCATACAATCACAATCATACAATTACAATCTTACAGTCACAATCATACAATCACAATCCTACAATCGCAATCATATTATCACGAACATACAATCAGAATTATACATTCACATGCATAGAATTAGAATCATACAAACGCAATCACACAATCACAATCATACAATCACAATCACACAATCGCAATCAGACACTCGCAATTATACAATCACAATCCTACAATCACAATCATAGAATCACAATCATATAATCACAATCATACATTCACAATCATACAATCACAATAATACATTCACAATCATACAATCACAATCATACAATCACAATGATACAATCACAATCATACAATCACAATCATACAATCACAATCATACAATCACAATCATACAATAACAATCATACAATCACAATCATAGAACCACAATCGTACAATCACAATCACACAGTCACTATCATACAATCACAATCATACAATCACAATCATACAATCACAATCATACAATCACAATCATACAATCACAATCATACAATCACAATCATACAATCACAATCATACAATCACAATCATACAATCACAATCATACAATCACAATCATACAATCACAATCATACAATCACAATCATACAATCACAATCATTCAATCACAATCATAGAATCACAATCATACATTCACAATCACACAATCGCAATCAGACAATCGCAATCATACAATCACAATCATACAATCACGATCATACAATTACAATCTTACAATCACAATCATACAATCACAATCCTACAATCGCAATCATATTATCGCAATCATACAATCAGAATTATACATTCACATGCATACAATTAGCATCATACAAACGCAATCACACAATCACCATTATACAATCACAATCATGCAATCACAATCATGCAATCACAATCACACCATCACTATCATACAATCACAATCATACAATCACAATCATACAATCACAATCATACAATCACAATCATACAATCACAATCATACAATCACAATCATAGAATCACAATCATACAATCACAATCATACATTCGCAATCACACAATCGCAATCAGACAATCGCAATTGTACTATCACAATCCTACAATCACAATCATAGGATCACAATCATACAATCACAATCATACAATCACAATGATACAATCACAATCATACAATCACAATCATACAATCATAATCATACAATAACAATCATACAATCACAATCATAGAACCACAATCGTACAATCACAATCACACAGTCACTATCATACAATCAGAATTATACAATAGCAATCCGGCAATCACAGTCACTCAAATACAATTATATATTCACAATGATACAATCACAATCACGCAAGTACAATCATACAATCACAATCATACAATCACAATCGTACAATTACAATCATACAATCACAATCATACAATAACAATCATACAATCACAATCATGCAATCGCAATCATACAATCGCAATCATACAATCGCAATCATATTATCACAATCATACAATCACAATCATACAATCACAATCGTACAATTACAATCATACAATCACAATCATACAATCACAATCATACAATCACAATTATACAAACGCAATCCCACAATCACAATGATACAATCACTATCATACAATCACAATCATACAATCATAATCATACAATCGCAATCATACAAACACAATCATACAATCACAATCATACAATCACAATCATACAGTCACAATCATACAATCGCAATCATATAATTACAATCTTACAATCACAACCATACAATCACAATCCTACAATCGCAATCACATTATCACAAACATACAATCAGAATTATACATTCACATGCATACAATTAGCATCATACAAACGCAATCACACAATCACCATCATACAATCATAATCATGCAATCACAATCATGCAATCACAATCACACCATCACAATCATACAATAACAATCATACAATCACAATCATACAATCGCAATCATACAATCGCAATCATATTATCACAAATATACAATCAGAATTATACATTCACATGCATACAATTAGAATCATACAAACGCAATCACACAAACACAATCATACAATCACAATCACACAATCGCAATCAGACAATCGCAATTGTAAAATCACAATCCTACAATCACAATCATAGAATCACAATCATACAATCACAATCATACAATCACAATGATACAATCACAATCATACAATCACAATGATACAATCACAATCATACAATCACAATTATACAATCACAATCATACAATAACAATCATGCAATCACAATCATACAATCACAATCATACAATCACAGTCATACAGTCACAATCATATAATCACAATCATACAATCACAATCATACAATCACATTCACACAATCATAATCATACAATCACAATCATACAATCACAATAATACAATGACAATCATACAATCACAATCATACAATCACAATCATACAATCACAATCATACAATCACAATCATACAATCACAATCATACAATCACAATCATACAATCACAATCATACAATCACAATCATACAATCACAATCATACAATCACAATCATAGAACCACAATCGTACAATCAAAATCACACAATCACTATCATACAATCAGAATTATACAATAGCAATCTGGCAATCACAGTAACTCAAATACAATTATATATTCACAATCATACAATCACAATCACGCAAGTAGAATCATACAATCACAATCATACAATCATAATCGTACAATTACAATCATACAATCACAATCATAGAATCACAACCATGCAGTCACAATCACACAATCACTATCACACAATCAGAATTATACAATCAAAATCATACAATCACAATCATACAATCACAATCATACAATCACAATCATACAATCACAATCATACAAAATCAATCATACAATCACAATCATACAATCACAATCATACAATCACAGTCTTACGATCACAATCATACAATCACAGTCATACAATCACAATCATACAATCGCAATCATACAATCACAATCATACAATTACGTTCATACAATCACAATTATACAATCAAAATAATACAATCACAATCATACAATTACAATCTTACAATCACAACCATACAATCACAATCCTACAATCGCAATCACATTATCACAAACATACAATCAGAATTATACATTCACATGCATACAATTAGCATCATACAAACGCAATCACACAATCACCATCATACAATCACAATCATGCAATCACAATCATGCAATCACAATCACACCATTACAATCATACAATCACAATCATACAATCACAATCATACAATCACAATCATACAATCACAATCCTACAATCACAATCATACAATAACAATCATACAATCACAATCATACAATCGCAATCATACAATCGCAATCATATTATCACAAATATACAATCAGAATTATACATTCACATGCATACAATTAGAATCATACAAACGCAATCGCACAAACACAATCATACAATCACAATCACACAATCGCAATCAGACAATCGCAATTGTACAATCACAATCCTACAATCACAATCATAGAATCACAATCATACAATCACAATCATACAATCACAATGATACAATCACAATCATACAATCACAATGATACAATCACAATCATACAATCACAATTATACAATCACAATCATACAATAACAATCATGCAATCACAATCATACAATCACAATCATACAATCACAGTCATACAATCACAATCATATAATCACAATCATACAATCACAATCATACAATCACATTCACACAATCATAATCATACAATCGCAATCATATAAACACAATCATACAATCACAATCATACAATCACAATCATACAGTCACAATCATACAATCGCATTCATATTATCACAATCATACAATCAGAATTATACATTCACATGCATACAATTAGAATCATACAAACGCAATCACACAATCACTATCACACAGTCACAATCATACAATCACAATCATACAGTCACAATCATACAATCACAATCATACAACCACAATCATACAATCACAATCATACAATCACAATCATACAATCACAATTATACAAACACAATCATACAATTACAATCATAGAACCACAATCATACAATCACAATCACACAATCACAATCATGCAATCACAATCATACAATCACAATCATACAATCACAATCATACAATCACAGTCTTACGATCACAATCATACAATCACAGTCATACAATCACAGTCATACAATCACAATCATACAATCACAATCATACAATCACAATCATACTATGACAATCATACAATCACAATCATACAATCACAATCATAAAATCACAATCATACAATCACAATCATACAATCACAATCATAGAACCACAATCGTACAATCAAAATCACACAATCACTATCATACAATCAGAATTATACAATAGCAATCTGGCAATCACAGTAACTCAAATACAATTATATATTCACAATCATACAATCACAATCACGCAAGTAGAATCATACAATCACAATCATACAATCATAATCGTACAATTACAATCATACAATCACAATCATAGAATCACAACCATGCAGTCACAATCACACAATCACTATCACACAATCAGAATTATACAATCAAAATCATACAATCACAATCATACAATCACAATCATACAATCACAATCATGCAATCACAATCACACCATCACTATCATACAATCACAATCATACAATCACAATCATACAATCACAATCATACAATCACAATCATACAATCACAATCATAGAATCACAATCATACAATCACAATCATACATTCGCAATCACACAATCGCAATCAGACAATCGCAATTGTACTATCACAATCCTACAATCACAATCATAGGATCACAATCATACAATCATAATCATACAATCACAATGATACAATCACAATCACACAATCACAATCATACAATCACAGTTATACAATAACAATCATACAATCACAATCATAGAACCACAATCGTACAATCACAATCATACAGTCACTATCATACAATCAGAATTATACAATAGCAATCCGGCAATCACAGTCACTCAAATACAATTATATATTCACAATGATACAATCACAATCACGCAAGTACAATCATACAATCACAATCATACAATCACAATCGTACAATTACAATCATACAATCACAATCATACAATAACAATCATACAATCACAATCATGCAATCGCAATCATACAATCGCAATCATACAATCGCAATCATATTATCACAAACATACAATCAGAATTATACATTCACATGCATAGAATTAGAATCCTACAAACGCAATCACACAATCACAATCATACAATCACAATCACACAATCGCAATCAGACACTCGCAATTATACAATCACAATCCTACAATCACAATCATAGAATCACAATCATATAATCACAATCATACAATCACAATCATACAATCACAATCATACATTCACAATCATACAATCACAATCATACAATCACAATCATAGAATCATAATCCTACAGTCACAATCATACAATCACAATCATACAATCACAATCATACAACCACAATCATAGAATCACAATCATACATTCACAATCACACAATCGCAATCAGACAATCGCAATCATACAATCAAAATCATGCAATCACAATCATACAATTACAATCTTACAATCACAATCATACAATCACAATCCTACAATCGCAATCATATTATCACAAACATACAATCAGAATTATACATTCACATGCATACAATTAGCATCATACAAACGCAATCACACAATCACCATTATACAATCATAATCATGCAATCACAATCATGCAATCACAATCACACCATCACAATCATACAATCAGAATCATACAATCACAATCATACAATCACAATCATACAATCACAATCATACAACCACAATCGTACAATGACAATCATACAATCACAATCATGCAATCACAATTATACAATCACAATTATACAATCACAATCATACAATCACAGTCATACAATCACAATCATACAATCACAATCATACAATCACAATCACACAATCACAATCATACAATCACAATCATACAATCAGAATTATACATTCACATGCATACAATTAGAATCATACAAACGCAATCACACAATCACAATCATACAATCATAACCATAGAACCATAATCCTACAGTCACAATCATACAATCACAATCATACAATCACAATCATACAACCACAATCATACAATGACAATCATACAATCACAATCATGCAATCACAATCATACAATCACAATCATACAATCACAATCATACAATCACAATCATACAATCACAATCATACAACCACAATCATACAATCACAATGATACGATCACAATCATACAATCACAATCATACAATCACAATCATACAATCACAATCATACAATCACAATCATACAATCACAATCAAACAATCACAATCATACAGTCACAATCACACAATCGCAATCATATTATCACAAATATACAATCAGAATTATACATTCGCATGCATACAATTAGAATCATACAAACGCCATCACACAATCACAATCATACAATCACAATCATACAATCACAATCATAAAATCACAATCATACATTCGCAATCACACAATCGCAATCAGACAATCGCAATCATACAATCACAATCATACAATCACAATCATACAATTACAATCTTACAGTCACAATCATACAATCACAATCCTACAATCGCAATCATATTATCACGAACATACAATCAGAATTATACATTCACATGCATAGAATTAGAATCATACAAACGCAATCACACAATCACAATCATACAATCACAATCACACAATCGCAATCAGACTCTCGCAATTATACAATCACAATCCTACAATCACAATCATAGAATCACAATCATATAATCACAATCATACATTCACAATCATACAATCACAATAATACATTCACAATCATACAATCACAATCATACAATCACAATGATACAATCACAATCATACAATCACAATCATACAATCACAATCATACAATCACAATCATACAATAACAATCATACAATCACAATCATAGAACCACAATCGTACAATCACAATCACACAGTCACTATCATACAATCACAATCATACAATCACAATCATACAATCACAATCATACAATCACAATCATACAATCACAATCATACAATCACAATCATACAATCACAATCAAACAATCACAATCATACAATCACAATCATACAATCACAATCATACAATCACAATCATACAATCACAATCATTCAATCACAATCATAGAATCACAATCATACATTCACAATCACACAATCGCAATCAGACAATCGCAATCATACAATCACAATCATACAATCACGATCATACAATTACAATCTTACAATCACAATCATACAATCACAATCCTACAATCGCAATCATATTATCGCAATCATACAATCAGAATTATACATTCACATGCATACAATTAGCATCATACAAACACAATCACACAATCACCATTATACAATCACAATCATGCAATCACAATCATGCAATCACAATCATGCAATCACAATCACACCATCACTATCATACAATCACAATCATACAATCACAATCATACAATCACAATCATACAATCACAATCATACAATCACAATCATAGAATCACAATCATACAATCACAATCATACATTCGCAATCACACAATCGCAATCAGACAATCGCAATTGTACTATCACAATCCTACAATCACAATCATAGGATCACAATCATACAATCACAATCATACAATCACAATGATACAATCACAATCATTCAATCACAATCATACAATCATAATCATACAATAACAATCATACAATCACAATCATAGAACCACAATCGTACAATCACAATCACACAGTCACTATCATACAATCAGAATTATACAATAGCAATCCGGCAATCACAGTCACTCAAATACAATTATATATTCACAATGATACAATCACAATCACGCAAGTACAATCATACAATCACAATCATACAATCACAATCGTACAATTACAATCATACAATCACAATCATACAATAACAATCATACAATCACAATCATGCAATCGCAATCATACAATCGCAATCATATTATCACAAACATACAATCAGAATTATACATTTACATGCATAGAATTAGAATCATACAAACGCAATCACACAATCACAATCATACAATCACAATCACACAATCGCAATCAGACACTCGCAATTATACAATCACAATCCTACAATCACAATCATAGAATCACAATCATATAATCACAATCATACAATCACAATCATACAATCACAATCATACATTCACAATCATACAATCACAATCATTCAATCACAATCCTACAATCGCAATCATATTATCACAAACATACAATCAGAATTATACATTCACATGCATACAATTAGAATCATACAAACGCCATCACACAATCACAATCATACAATCACAATCATACAATCACAATCATAAAATCACAATCATACATTCGCAATCACACAATCGCAATCAGACAATCGCAATCATACAATCACAATCATACAATCACAATCATACAATTACAATCTTACAGTCACAATCATACAATCACAATCCTACAATCGCAATCATATTATCACGAACATACAATCAGAATTATACATTCACATGCATAGAATTAGAATCATACAAACGCAATCACACAATCACAATCATACAATCACAATCACACAATCGCAATCACACAATCACAATCATACAATCACAATCATACAATCACATTCATACAATTACAATCATACAATCACAATCATACAATCACAATCATACATTCGCAATCACACAATCGCAATCAGACAATCGCAATTGTACTATCACAATCCTACAATCACAATCATAGGATCACAATCATACAATCACAATCATACAATCAGAATGATACAATCACAATCATACAATCACAATCATACAATCACAATCATACAATCACAATCATACAATCACAATCATACAATCACAATCATACAATCACAATCATACAATCACAATCATACAATCACAATCATACAATCACAATCATACAATCACAATCATACAATCACAATCATACAATCACAATTATACAAACACAATCATACAATTACAATCATAGAACCACAATCGTACAATCACAATTATACAATCACAATTATACAATCACAATCATACAATCACAGTCATACAATCACAATCATACAATCACAATCATACAATCACAATCACACAATCACAATCATACAATCACAATCATACAATCAGAATTATACATTCACATGCATACAATTAGAATCATACAAACGCAATCACACAATCACAATCATACAATCACATTCATACAATTACAATCATACAATCACAATCGTACAATCACAATCATACAATCACAATCATGCAATCACAATTATACAATCACAATTATACAATCACAATCATACAATCACAGTCATACAATCACAATCATACAATCACAATCATACAATCACAGTCATACAATCACAATCATACAATCACAATCATACAATCACAATTATACAAACACAATCATACAATTACAATCATAGAACCACAATCGTACAATCGCAATCACACAATCACAATCATGCAATCACAATCATACAATCACAATCATACAATCACAATCATACAATCACAGTCTTACGATCACAATCATACAAACACAATCATACAATCACAGTCATACAATCACAATCATACAATCACAATCATACAATCACAATTATACAATCACATTCATACAATCATAATCGTACAATTACAATCATACAATCACAATCATAGAATCACAATCATGCAGTCACAATCACACAATCACTATCACTCAATCACAATTATACAATCAAAATCATACAATCACAATCATACAATCACAATCATACAATCACAATCATACAACCACAATCGTACAATCACAATCATACAATCACAATCATGCAATCACAATTATACAATCACAGTTATACAATCACAATCATACAATCACAGTCATACAATCACAATCATACAATCACAATCATACAATCACAATCACACAATCACAATCATACAATCACAATCATACAATCAGAACTATACATTCACATGCATACAATTACAATCATACAAACGCAATCACACAATCACAATCATACAATCACATTCATACAATTACAATCATAGAATCACAATCATAGAATCACAATCATACAATCACAATCATACAGTCACAATCACACAATCGCAATCAGACAATCGCAATCATACAATCACAATCATACAATCACAATCATACAATCACAATCATACAATCACAATCATACAATCACAATCATACAATCACAATCATACAATCACAATCATACAATCACAATCATACAATCACAATCATACAATCACAATCATACAATCACAATCATACAATCACAATCATACAATCACAATCATACAATCACAATTATACAAACACAATCATACAATTACAATCATAGAACCACAATCGTACAATCACAATCACACAATCACAATCATGCAATCACAATCATACAATCACAGTCATACAATCACAATCATATAATCACAATCATACAATCACAATCATACAATCACATTCACACAATCATAATCATACAATCGCAATCATATAAACACAATCATACAATCACAATCATACAATCACAATCATACAGTCACAATCATACAATCGCAATCATATTATCACAATCATACAATCAGAATTATACATTCACATGCATACAATTAGAATCATACAAACGCAGTCACACAATCACAATCACACAATCACAATCATACAATCACAATCATACAATCACAATCATACAATCACAATCATACAATCACAATCATACAATCACAATCATACAATCACAATCATACAATCACAATCATACAATCACAATCATACAATCACAATCATACAATCACAATTATACAAACGCAATCCCACAATCACAATGATACAATCACTATCATACAATCACAATCATACAATCACAATCATACAATCATAATCATACAATGGCAATCATACAAACACAATCATACAATCACAATCATACAATCACAATCATACAGTCACAATCATACAATCGCAATCATACAATTACAATCTTACAATCACAACCATACAATCACAATCCTACAATCGCAATCACATTATCACAAACATACAATCAGAATTATACATTCACATGCATACAATTAGCATCATACAAACGCAATCACACAATCACCATCATACAATCATAATCATGCAATCACAATCATGCAATCACAATCACACCATCACAATCATACAATAACAATCATACAATCACAATCATACAATCGCAATCATACAATCGCAATCATATTATCACAAATATACAATCAGAATTATACATTCACATGCATACAATTAGAATCATACAAACGCAATCACACAAACACAATCATACAATCACAATCACACAATCGCAATCAGACAATCGCAATTGTAAAATCACAATCCTACAATCACAATCATAGAATCACAATCATACAATCACAATCATACAATCACAATGATACAATCACAATCATACAATCACAATGATACAATCACAATCATACAATCACAATTATACAATCACAATCATACAATAACAATCATGCAATCACAATCATACAATCACAATCATACAATCACAGTCATACAGTCACAATCATATAATCACAATCATACAATCACAATCATACAATCACATTCACACAATCATAATCATACAATCGCAATCATATAAACACAATCATACAATCACAATCATACAATCACAATCATACAGTCACAATCATACAATCGCAATCATATTATCACAATCATACAATCAGAATTATACATTCACATGCATACAATTAGAATCATACAAACGCAATCACACAATCACAATCACACAATCACAATCATACAATCACAATCATACAATCACAATCATACAATCACAATCACACAATCACAATCATACAATCACAATCATACAATCAGAACTATACATTCACATGCATACAATTACAATCATACAAACGCAATCACACAATCACAATCATACAATCATATTCATACAATTACAATCATAGAATCACAATCATAGAATCACAATCATACAATCACAATCATACAATCACAATCATACAATCACAATCATACAATCATAATCATACAATCACAATCATACAATCACAATCATACAATCACAATCATACAATCACAATCATACAATCACAATCATACAATCACAATCATACAATCACAATCATCCAATCACAATTATTCAAACACAATCATACAATTACAATCATAGAACCACAATCGTACAATCACAATCACACAATCACAATCATGCAATCACAATCATACAATCACAATCATACAATCACAATCATACAATCACAATCATACAATCACAGTCTTACGATCACAATCATACAATCACAATCATACAATCACAGTCATACAATCACAATCATCCAATCGCAATCATACAATCACAATCATACAATTACATTCATACAATCACAATTATACAATCAAAATAATAGAATCACAATGACACAATTACAATCTTACAATCACAACCATACAATCACAATCCTACAATCGCAATCACATTATCACAAACATACAATCAGAATTATACATTCATATGCATACAATTAGCATCATACAAACGCAATCACACAATCACCATCATACAATCACAATCATGCAATCACAATCATGAAATCACAATCACACCATCACAATCATACAATCACAATCATACAATCACAATCATACAATCACAATCATACAATCACAATCATACAATCACAATCATACAATCACAATCATACAATCACAATCATACAATAACAATCATACAATCACAATCATACAATCGCAATCATACAATCGCAATCATATTATCACAAATATACAATCAGAATTATACATTCACATGCATACAATTAGAATCATACAAACGCAATCACACAAACACAATCATACAATCACAGTCTCACAATCGCAATCAGACAATCGCAATTGTACAATCACAATCCTACAATCACAATCATAGAATCACAATCATACAATCACAATCATACAATCACAATGATACAATCACAATCATACAATCACAATGATACAATCACAATCATACAATCACAATTATACAATCACAATCATACAATAACAATCATGCAATCACAATCATACAATCACAATCATACAATCACAATCATACAATCACATTCACACAATCATAATCATACAATCGCAATCATATAAACACAATCATACAATCACAATCATACAATCACAATCATACAGTCACAATCATACAATCGCAATCATATTATCACAATCATACAATCAGAATTATACATTCACATGCATACAATTAGAATCATACAAACGCAATCACACAATCACAATCACACAATCACCATCATACAATCACAATCATACAATCACAATCATACAATCACAATCATACAATCACAATCATACAATCACAATCATACAATCACAATCATACAATCACAATCATACAATCACAATCATACAATCACAATCATACAATCACAATTATACAAACACAATCATACAATTACAATCATAGAACCACAATCGTACAATCACAATCACACAATCACAATCATGCAATCACAATCATACAATCACAATCATACAATCACAATCATACAATCACAGTCTTACGATCACAATCATACAATCACAATCATACAATCACAGTCATACAATCACAATCATACAATCACAATCATACAATCACAATAATACAATGACAATCATACAATCACAATCATACAATCACAATCATACAATCACAATCATACAATCACAATCATACAATCACAATCATACAATCACAATCATACAATCACAATCATAGAACCACAATCGTACAATCAAAATCACACAATCACTATCATACAATCAGAATTATACAATAGCAATCTGGCAATCACAGTAACTCAAATACAATTATATATTCACAATCATACAATCACAATCACGCAAGTAGAATCATACAATCACAATCATACAATCATAATCGTACAATTACAATCAAAGAATCACAATCATAGAATCACAACCATGCAGTCACAATCACACAATCACTATCACACAATCAGAATTATACAATCAAAATCATACAATCACAATCATACAATCACAATCATACAATCACAATCATACAATCACAATCATACAATCACAATCATACAATCACAATCATACAATCACAATCATACAATCACAGTCTTACGATCACAATCATACAATCACAGTCATACAATCACAATCATACAATCGCAATCATACAATCACAATCATACAATTACATTCATACAATCACAATTATACAATCAAAATAATACAATCACAATCATACAATTACAATCTTACAATCACAACCATACAATCACAATCCTACAATCGCAATCACATTATCACAAACATACAATCAGAATTATACATTCACATGCATACAATTAGCATCATACAAACGCAATCACACAATCACCATCATACAATCACAATCATGCAATCACAATCATGCAATCACAATCACACCATTACAATCATACAATCACAATCATACAATCACAATCATACAATCACAATCATACAATCACAATCCTACAATCACAATCATACAATAACAATCATACAATCGCAATCATACAATCGCAATCATACAATCGCAATCATATTATCACAAATATACAATCAGAATTATACATTCACATGCATACAATTAGAATCATACAAACGCAATCGCACAAACACAATCATACAATCACAATCACACAATCGCAATCAGACAATCGCAATTGTACAATCACAATCCTACAATCACAATCATAGAATCACAATCATACAATCACAATCATACAATCACAATGATACAATCACAATCATACAATCACAATGATACAATCACAATCATACAATCACAATTATACAATCACAATCATACAATAACAATCATGCAATCACAATCATACAATCACAATCATACAATCACAGTCATACAATCACAATCATATAATCACAATCATACAATCACAATCATACAATCACATTCACACAATCATAATCATACAATCGCAATCATATAAACACAATCATACAATCACAATCATACAATCACAATCATACAGTCACAATCATACAATCGCATTCATATTATCACAATCATACAATCAGAATTATACATTCACATGCATACAATTAGAATCATACAAACGCAATCACACAATCACTATCACACAGTCACAATCATACAATCACAATCATACAGTCACAATCATACAATCACAATCATACAATCACAATCATACAATCACAATCATACAATCACAATCATACAATCACAATTATACAAACACAATCATACAATTACAATCATAGAACCACAATCATACAATCACAATCACACAATCACAATCATGCAATCACAATCATACAATCACAATCATACAATCACAATCATACAATCACAGTCTTACGATCACAATCATACAATCACAATCATACAATCACAGTCATACAATCACAATCATACAATCACAATCATACAATCACAATCATACTATGACAATCATACAATCACAATCATACAATCACAATCATAAAATCACAATCATACAATCACAATCATACAATCACAATCATAGAACCACAATCGTACAATCAAAATCACACAATCACTATCATACAATCAGAATTATACAATAGCAATCTGGCAATCACAGTAACTCAAATACAATTATATATTCACAATCATACAATCACAATCACGCAAGTAGAATCATACAATCACAATCATACAATCATAATCGTACAATTACAATCATACAATCACAATCATAGAATCACAACCATGCAGTCACAATCACACAATCACTATCACACAATCAGAATTATACAATCAAAATCATACAATCACAATCATACAATCACAATCATACAATCACAATCATGCAATCACAATCACACCATCACTATCATACAATCACAATCATACAATCACAATCATACAATCACAATCATACAATCACAATCATACAATCACAATCATAGAATCACAATCATACAATCACAATCATACATTCGCAATCACACAATCGCAATCAGACAATCGCAATTGTACTATCACAATCCTACAATCACAATCATAGGATCACAATCATACAATCACAATCATACAATCACAATGATACAATCACAATCACACAATCACAATCATACAATCACAGTCATACAATAACAATCATACAATCACAATCATAGAACCACAATCGTACAATCACAATCATACAGTCACTATCATACAATCAGAATTATAGCAATCCGGCAATCACAGTCACTCAAATACAATTATATATTCACAATGATACAATCACAATCACGCAAGTACAATCATACAATCACAATCATACAATCACAATCGTACAATTACAATCATACAATCACAATCATACAATAACAATCATACAATCACAATCATGCAATCGCAATCATACAATCGCAATCATACAATCGCAATCATATTATCACAAACATACAATCAGAATTATACATTCACATGCATAGAATTAGAATCATACAAACGCAATCACACAATCACAATCATACAATCACAATCACACAATCGCAATCAGACACTCGCAATTATACAATCACAATCCTACAATCACAATCATAGAATCACAATCATATAATCACAATCATACAATCACAATCATACAATCACAATCATACATTCACAATCATACAATCACAATCATACAATCACAATCATAGAATCATAATCCTACAGTCACAATCATACAATCACAATCATACAATCACAATCATACAACCACAATCATAGAATCACAATCATACATTCACAATCACACAATCGCAATCAGACAATCGCAATCATACAATCAAAATCATGCAATCACAATCATACAATTACAATCTTACAATCACAATCATACAATCACAATCCTACAATCGCAATCATATTATCACAAACATACAATCAGAATTATACATTCACATGCATACAATTAGCATCATACAAACGCAATCACACAATCACCATTATACAATCATAATCATGCAATCACAATCATGCAATCACAATCACACCATCACAATCATACAATCAGAATCATACAATCACAATCATACAATCACAATCATACAATCACAATCATACAACCACAATCGTACAATGACAATCATACAATCACAATCATGCAATCACAATTATACAATCACAATTATACAATCACAATCATACAATCACAGTCATACAATCACAATCATACAATCACAATCATACAATCACAATCACACAATCACAATCATACAATCACAATCATACAATCAGAATTATACATGCACATGCATACAATTAGAATCATACAAACGCAATCACACAATCACAATCATACAATCACAACCATAGAACCATAATCCTACAGTCACAATCATACAATCACAATCATACAATCACAATCATACAACCACAATCATACAATGACAATCATACAATCACAATCATGCAATCACAATCATACAATCACAATCATACAATCACAATCATACAATCACAATCATACAATCACAATCATACAACCACAATCATACAATCACAATGATACGATCACAATCATACAATCACAATCATACAATCACAATCATACAATCACAATCATACAATCACAATCATACAATCACAATCAAACAATCACAATCATACAGTCACAATCACACAATCGCAATCATATTATAAAAAATATACAATCAGAATTATACATTCGCATGCATACAATTAGAATCATACAAACGCCATCACACAATCACAATCATACAATCACAATCATACAATCACAATCATAAAATCACAATCATACATTCGCAATCACACAATCGCAATCAGACAATCGCAATCATACAATCACAATCATACAATCACAATCATACAATTACAATCTTACAGTCACAATCATACAATCACAATCCTACAATCGCAATCATATTATCACGAACATACAATTAGAATTATACATTCACATGCATAGAATTAGAATCATACAAACGCAATCACACAATCACAATCATACAATCACAATCACACAATCGCAATCAGACACTCGCAATTATACAATCACAATCCTACAATCACAATCATAGAATCACAATCATATAATCACAATCATACAATCACAATCATACAATCACAATCGTACAATTACAATCATACAATCACAATCATACAATAACAATCATACAATCACAATCGTACAATGACTATCATACAATCACAATCATGCAATCACAATCATACAATCACAATCATAAAATCACAATCATACAATCACAATCATACAATCACAATCATACAACCACAATCATACAATCACAATGATACAATCACAATCATAGAATCACAATCATACAATCACAATCATACAATAACAATCATACAATCACAATCATACAGTCTCAATCATACAATCGCTATCATATTATCACAAACATACAATCAGAATTATACATTCACATGCATACAATTAGAATCATACAAACGCAATCACACAATCACAATCATACGATCACAATCATACAATCACAATCAAACAATCACAATCATACAGTCACAATCACACAATCGCAATCATATTATCACAAATATACAATTAGAATTATACATTCGCATGCATACAATTAGAATCATACAAACGCCATCACACAATCACAATCATACAATCACAATCATACAATCACAATCATAGAATCATAATCCTACAGTCACAATCATACAATCACAATCATACAATCACAATCATACAACCACAATCATACAATGACAATCATACAATCACAATCATGCAATCACAATCATACAATCACAATCATACAATCACAGTCATACAATCACAATCATACAACCACAATCATACAATCACAATGATACAATCACAATCATAGAATCACAATCATACAATCACAATCATACAGTCTCAATCATACAATCGCATCATATTATCACAAACATACAATCAGAATTATACATTCACATGCATACAATTAGAATCATACAAACGCAATCACACAATCACAATCATACGATCACAATCATACAATCACATTCATACAATAACAATCATACAATCACAATCATAGAATCACAATCATACAATCACAATCATACATTCACAGTCACACAATCGCAAACATGCAATCATAATCATACATTCACAATCATACAATTACGATCATGCAATCACAATCGCATTTACACAATCTCTATCATACAGTTACAATCATACAGTCACAATCATAAAATCACAATCGTACAATCACAATCGTACAATCACAATCGTACAATCACAATCATACAGTCACAATCATACAATCACAATCATACAATCACAATTATACAAACACAATCATACAATTACAATCATAGAACCACAATCGTACAATCACAATCACACAATCACAATAATGCAATCACAATCATACAATCACAATCATACAATCACAATCATACAATCACAGTTTTACGATCACAATCATACAATCGCAATCATACAATCACAATCATACAATCACATTCATACAATCACAATCATACAATCACAATCATACAATCACAATCAAACAATCACAATCATACAGTCACAATCACACAATCGCAATCATATTATCACAAATATACAATCAGAATTATACATTCGCATGCATACAATTAGAATCATACAAACGCCATCACACAATCACAATCATACAATCACAATCATACAATCACAATCATACAATCACAATCATACAATCACAATCATACAATCACAATCATACAATCACAATCATACAATCACAATCATACAATCACAATCGTACAACCACAATCGTACAATGACAATCATACAATCACAATCATGCAATCACAATTATACAATCACAATTATACAATCACAATCATACAATCACAATCATACAATCACAATCATACAATCACAATCATACAATCACAATCACACAATCACAATCATACAATCACAATCATACAATCAGAATTATACATTCACATGCATACAATTAGAATCATACAAACGCAATCACACAATCACAATCATACAATCACAATCATACAATCACATTCATATAATTACAATCATACAATCACAATCATAGAATCACAATCATACAATCACAATCATACAGTCACAATCACACAATCGCAATCAGACAATCGCAATCATAAAATCACAATCATACAATCACAATCATACAATCACAATCATACAATCACAATCATACAATCACAATCATACAATCACAATCATACAATCACAATCATACAATCACAATCATACAATCACAATCAAACAATCACAATGGTACAATCACAATCATACAATCACAATCATACAATCACAATCATACAATCTGAATCATACAATCGCAATCATATTATCACAAACATACAATCAGAATTAGACATTCGCATGCATACAATTAGAATCATACAAACGCTATCACACAATCACAATCATACAATCACAATCATACAAGCGCAATCAGACAATCGCAATCATACAATCACAATCATACAATCACAATCATACAATTACAATCTTACAATCACAATCATACAATCACAATCCTACAATCGCAATCATATTATCACAAACATGCAATCAGAATTATACATTCACATGCATACAATTAGCATCATACAAACGCAATCACACAATCACCATTATACAATCACAATCATGCAATCACAATCATGCAATCACAATCACACCGTCACAATCATACAATCACAATCATACAATCACAATCATTCAATCACAATCATACAATCACAATCATACAATCACAATCATAGAATCACAATCATACAATAACAATCATACATTCGCAATCACACAATCGCAATCAGACAATCGCAATTGTACTATCACAATCCTACAATCACAATCATAGGATCACAATCATACAATCACAACCATACAATCACAATGATACAATTACAATCATACAATCACAATCATACAATCACAATCATACAATAACAATCATACAATCACAATCATAGAACCACAATCGTACTATCACAATCACACAGTCACTATCATACAATCAGAATTATACAATAGCAATCCGGCAATCACAGTCACTCAAATACAATTATATATTCACAATCATACAATCACAATCACGCAAGTACAATCATACAATCACAGTCATACAATCACAATCGTACAATTACAATCATACAATCACAATCATACAATAACAATCATACAATCACAATCATGCAATCGCAATCATACAATCGCAATCATATTATCACAAACATACAATCAGAATTATACATTCACATGCATAGAATTAGAATCATACAAACGCAATCACAGAATCACAATCATACAATCACAATCACACAATCGCAATCAGACACTCGCAATTATACAATCACAATCCTACAATCACAATCATAGAATCACAATCATATAATCACAATCATACAATCACAATCATACAATCACAATCATACAATCACAATCGTACAATTACAATCATACAATCACAATCATACAATAACAATCGTACAATCACAATCATACAATGACAATCATACAATCACAATCATGCAATCACAATCACACAATCACAATCATACAATCACAATCACACAATCGCAATCAGACACTCGCAATTATACAATCACAATCCTACAATCACAATCATAGAATCACAATCATATAATCACAATCATACAATCACAATCATACAATCACAATCGTACAATTACAATCATACAATCACAATCATACAATAACAATCATACAATCACAATCATACAATGACAATCATACAATCACAATCATGCAATCACAATCATACAATCACAATCATAAAATCACAATCATACAATCACAATCATACAATCACAATCATACAACCACAATCATACAATCACAATGATACAATCACAATCATAGAATCACAATCATACAATCACAATCATACAATAACAATCATACAATCACAATCATACAGTCTCAATCATACAATCGCAATCATATTATCACAAACATACAATCAGAATTATACATTCACATGCATACAATTAGAATCATACAAACGCAATCACACAATAACAATCATACGATCACAATCATACAATCACATTCATACAATAACAATCATACAATCACAATCATAGAATCACAATCATACAATCACAATCATACATTCACAGTCACACAATCGCAAACATGCAATCATAATCATACATTCACAATCATACAACTACGATCATGCAATCACAATGACATTTACACAATCTCTATCATACAGTTACAATCATACAGTCACAATCATAAAATCACAAACGTACAATCACAATCACACAATCACTATCATACAATCAGAATTTTACAATAGCAATCCGGCAATAACTGTCACTCTAATACAATTATATATTCACAATCATACAATCACAATCACGCAACTAGAATCATACAATCACAATCGTACAATTACAATCATACAATCACAATCATAGAATCACAATCATGCAGTCACAATCACACAATCGCTATCACACAATCACAATTATACAATCAAAATCATACAATCACAATCATACAATCACAATCATACAACCACAATCATACAATCACAATCATACAATCACAATCATACAATCACAATCATACAATCACAATCATACAATCACAGTCTTACGATCACAATCATACAATCGCAATCATACAATCACAATCATACAATTACATTCATACAATCACAATCATACAATCACAATCATACAATCACAATCATACAATCACAATCATACAATCACAATCATACAATCACAGTCTTACGATCACAATCATACAATCGCAATCATACAATCACAATCATACAATCACATTCATACAATCACAATCATACAATCACAATCATACAATCACAATCATACAATCACAATCATACAGTCACAATCATACAATCGCAATCATATTATCACAAACATAAAATCAGAATTATACATTCGCATGCATACAATTAGAATCATACAAACGCAATCACACAATCACAATCATACAATCACAATTATACAATCACAATCATACAATCACAATCATACAATCACAATCATACAATCACAATCATACAATCACAATCATACAATCACAATCGTACAATTACAATCATACAATCACAATCATACAATAACAATCATACAATCACAATCATGCAATCGCAATCATACAATCGCAATCATATTATCACAAACATACAATCAGAATTATACATTCACATGCATAGAATTAGAATCATACAAACGCAATCTCACAATCACAATCATACAATCACAATCACACAATCGCAATCAGACACTCGCAATTATACAATCACAATCCTACAATCACAATCATAGAATCACAATCATATAATCACAATCATACAATCACAATCATACAATGACAATCGTACAATTACAATCATACAATCACAATCATACAATCACAATCATACAATCACAATCATACAATCACAATCATACAATCACAGTCTTACGATCACAATCATACAATCGCAATCATACAATCACAATCATACAATCACATTCATACAATCACAATCATACAATCACAATCATACAATCACAATCATACAATCACAATCATACAGTCACAATCATACAATCGCAATCATATTATCACAAACATACAATCAGAATTATACATTCACATGCATACAATTAGCATCATACAAACGCAATCACACAATCACCATTATACAATCACAATCATGCAATCACAATCATGCAATCACAATCACACCGTCACAATCATACAATCACAATCATACAATCACAATCATTCAATCACAATCATACAATCACAATCATACAATCACAATCATAGAATCACAATCATACAATCACAATCATACATTCGCAATCACACAATCGCAATCAGACAATCGCAATTGTACTATCACAATCCTACAATCACAATCATAGGATCACAATCATACAATCACAACCATACAATCACAATGATACAATTACAATCATACAATCACAATCATACAATCACAATCATACAATAACAATCATACAATCACAATCATAGAACCACAATCGTACTATCACAATCACACAGTCACTATCATACAATCAGAATTATACAATAGCAATCCGGCAATCACAGTCACTCAAATACAATTATATATTCACAATCATACAATCACAATCACGCAAGTACAATCATACAATCACAGTCATACAATCACAATCGTACAATTACAATCATACAATCACAATCATACAATAACAATCATACAATCACAATCATGCAATCGCAATCATACAATCGCAATCATATTATCACAAACATACAATCAGAATTATACATTCACATGCATAGAATTAGAATCATACAAACGCAATCACAGAATCACAATCATACAATCACAATCACACAATCGCAATCAGACACTCGCAATTATACAATCACAATCCTACAATCACAATCATAGAATCACAATCATATAATCACAATCATACAATCACAATCATACAATCACAATCATACAATCACAATCGTACAATTACAATCATACAATCACAATCATACAATAACAATCATACAATCACAATCACACAATGACAATCATACAATCACAATCATGCAATCACAATCACACAATCACAATCATACAATCACAATCATACAATGACAATCATACAATCACAATCATGCAATCACAATCATACAATCACAATCATACAATCACAATCATACAATCACAGTCTTACGATCACTATCATACAATCGCAATCATACAATCACAATCATACAATTACATTCATACAATCACAATCATACAATCACAATCATACAATCACAATCAAACAATCACAATCATACAGTCACAATCACACAATGGCAATCATATTATCACAAACATACAATCAGAATTATACATTCGCATGCATACAATTAGAATCATACAAACGCAATCACACAATCACAATCATACAATCACAATCATACAATCACAATCATACAATCACAATCATACAATCACAATCATACAAACACAATCATACAATCACAATCATACAACCACAATCGTACAATGACAATCATACAATCACAATCATGCAATCACAATTATACAATCACAATTACACAATCAAAATCATACAATCACAGTCATACAATCACAATCATACAATCACAATCATACAATCACAATCATACAATCAGAATTATACATTCACATGCATACAATTAGAATCATACAAACGCAATCACACAATCCCAATCATACAATCACAGTCATACAATCACAATCATATAATCACAATCATACAATCACAATCATACAATCACAGTCTTACGATCACAATCATACAATCGCAATCATACAATCACAATCATACAATTACATTCATACAATCACAATCATACAATTACAATCATACAATCACAATAATACAATCACAATCATACAATCACAGTCTTACGATCACAATCATACAATCGCAATCATACAATCACAATCATACAATCATATTCATACAATCACAATCATACAATCACAATCATACAATCACAATCATACAATCACAATCATACAGTCACAATCATACAATCGCAATCATATTATCACAAACATACAATCAGAATTATACATTCGCATGCATACAATTAGAATCATACAAACGCAATCACACAATCACAATCATACAATCACAATCATACAATCACAATCATACAATCACAATCATACAATCACAATCATACAATCACAATCATACAATCACAATCATACAATCACAATCATACAATCACAATCATACAACCACAATCGTACAATGACAATCATACAATCACAATCATGCAATCGCAATTATACAATCACAATTATACAATCAAAATCATACAATCACAATCACACAATCACAATCATACAATCACAATCATCCAATCAGAATTATACATTCACGTGCATACAATTAGAATCATACAAACGCAATCACACAATCACAATCATACAGTCACATTCATACAATTACAATCATACAATCACAATCATAGAATCACAATCATACAATCACAATCATACAGTCACAATCACACAATCGCAATCAGACAATCGCAATCATACAATCACAATCATACAATCACAATCATACAATCACAATCATACAATCACAATCACACAATCACAATCATACAATCACAATCATACAATCACAATCATACAATCACAATCATACAATCACAATCATACAATCACAATTATACAAACACAATCATACAATTACAATCATAGACCCACAATCGTACAATCACAATCACACAATCACAATCATGCAATCACAATCATACAATCACAATCATACAATCACAATCATACAATCACAGTCTTACAATCACAATCATACAATCACAATCATACAATGACAATCATACAATCACAATCATACAATCACAATCATACAATCACAATCATACAATCACAATCATAGAACCACAATCGTACAATCAAAGTCACACAATCACTATCATACAATCAGAATTATACAATAGCAATCCGGCAATCACAGTAACTCAAATACAATTATATATTCACAATCATACAATCACAATCACGCAAGTAGAATCATACAATCACAATCATACAATCATAATCGTACAATTACAATCATACAATCACAATCATAGAATCACAATCATGCAGACACAATCATACAATCACAATCACACAATCGCAATCAGACAATCGCAATTGTACAATCACAATCCTACAATCACAATCATAGAATCACAATCATACAATCACAATCATAAAATCACAATGATACAATCACAATAATACAATCACAATTATACAATCACAATCATACAATAACAATCATGCAATCACAATCATACAATCACAATCATACAATCACAGTCATACAATCACAATCATATAATCACAATCATACAATCACAATCATACAATCACATTCACACAATCATAATCATACAATCGCAATCATACAATAACAATCATACAATCACAATCATGCAATCGCAATCATACAATCGCAATCATATTATCACAAACATACAATCAGAATTATACATTCACATGCATACAATTAGAATCATACAAACGCAATCACACAATCACAATCATACGATCACAATCATATAATCACATTCATACAATAACAATCATACAATCACAATCGTAGAATCACAATCATACAATCACAATCATACATTCACAGTCACACAATCGCAAACATGCAATCATAATCATACATTCACAATCATACAACTACGATCATGCAATCACAATCACATTTACACAATCTCTATCATACAGTTACAATCATACAGTCACAATCATAAAATCACAAACGTACAATCACAATCACACAATCACTATCATACAATCAGAATTTTACAATAGCAATCCGGCAATAACTGTCACTCTAATACAATTATATATTCACAATCATACAATCACAATCACGCAACTAGAATCATACAATCACAATCGTACAATTACAATCATACAATCACAATCATAGAATCACAATCATGCAGTCACAATCACACAATCACTATCACACAATCACAATTATACAATCAAAATCATACAATCACAATCATACAATCACAATCAAACAATCACAATCATACAGTCACAATCACACAATCGCAATCATATTATCACAAACATACAATCAGAATTATACATTCGCATGCATACAATTAGAATCATACAAACGCAATCACACAATCACAATCATACAATCACAATCATACAATCACAATCATACAATCACAATCATACAATCACAATCATACAACCACAATCGTACAATGACAATCATACAATCACAATCATGCAATCACAATTATACAATCACAATTACACAATCAAAATCATACAATCACAGTCATACAATCACAATCATACAATCACAATCATACAATCACAATCATACAATCAGAATTATACATTCACATGCATACAATTAGAATCATACAAACGCAATCACACAATCACAATCATACAATCACAATCATACAATCACAATCATACAATCACAATCATACAATCACAATCATACAATCACAGTCTTACGATCACTATCATACAATCGCAATCATACAATCACAATCATACAATTACATTCATACAATCACAATCATACAATCACAATCATACAATCACAATCAAACAATCACAATCATACAGTCACAATCACACAATCGCAATCATATTATCACAAACATACAATCAGAATTATACATTCGCATGCATACAATTAGAATCATACAAACGCAATCACACAATCACAATCATACAATCACAATCATACAATCACAATCATACAATCACAATCATACAACCACAATCGTACAATGACAATCATACAATCACAATCATGCAATCACAATTATACAATCACAATTACACAATCAAAATCATACAATCACAGTCATACAATCACAATCATACAATCACAATCATACAATCACAATCATACAATCAGAATTATACATTCACATGCATACAATTAGAATCATACAAACGCAATCACACAATCACAATCATACAATCACAATCATACAATCACAATCATACAATCACAATCATACAATCACAATCATACAATCACAATCATACAATCACAATCATACAATCACAATCATACAATCACAATCATACAACCACAATCGTACAATGACAATCATACAATCACAATCATGCAATCGCAATTATACAATCACAATTATACAATCACAATCATACAATCACAGTCATACAATCACAATCATACAATCACAATCATACAATCACAATCACACAATCACAATCATACAATCACATTCATACAATCACAATCATACAATCACAATCATACAATCACAATCATACAATCACAATCATACAGTCACAATCATACAATCGCAATCATATTATCACAAACATACAATCAGAATTATACATTCGCATGCATACAATTAGAATCATACAAACGCAATCACACAATCACAATCATACAATCACAATCATACAATCACAATCATACAATCACAATCATACAATCACAATCATACAATCACAATCATACAATCACAATCATACAACCACAATCGTACAATGACAATCATACAATCACAATCATGCAATCACAATTATACAATCACAATTATACAATCACAATCATACAATCACAGTCATACAATCACAATCATATAATCACAATCATACAATCACAATCACACAATCACAATCATACAATCACAATCATACAATCACAATCATACAATCACAATCATACAATCACAATCATACAATCACAATCATACAATCACAATCATACAATCACAATCATACAATCACAATTATACAAACACAATCATACAATTACAATCATAGAACCACAATCGTACAATCACAATCACACAATCACAATCATGCAATCACAATCATACAATCACAATCATACAATCACAATCATACAATCACAGTCTTACGATCACAATCATACAATCACAATCATACAATCACAGTCATACAATCACAATCATACAATCGCAATCATACAATCACAATCATACAATTACATTCATACAATCACAATTATACAATCAAAATAATACAATCACAATCATACAATTACAATCCTACAATCACAACCATACAATCACAATCCTACAATCGCAATCACATTATCACAAACATACACTCAGAATTATACATTCACATGCATACAATTAGCATCATACAAACGCAATCACACAATCACCATCATACAATCACAATCATGCAATCACAATCATGCAATCACAATCACACCATCACAATCATACAATCACAATCATACAATCACAATCATACAATCACAATCATACAATCACAATCATACAATCACAATCATACAATCACAATCATACAATCACAATCATACAATCACAATCATACAATAACAATCATACAATCACAATCATACAATCGCAATCATACAATCGCAATCATATTATCACAAATATACAATCAGAATTATACATTCACATGCATACAATTAGAATCATACAAACGCAATCACACAAACACAATCATACAATCACAAACACACAATCGCAATCAGACAATCGCAATTGTACAATCAGAATCCTACAATCACAATCATAGAATCACAATCATACAATCACAATCATACAATCACAATGATACAATCACAATCATACAATCACAATTATACAATCACAATCATACAATAACAATCATGCAATCACAATCATACAATCACAATCATACAATCACAGTCATACAATCACAATCATATAATCACAATCATACAATCACAATCATACAATCACATTCACACAATCATAATCATACAATCGCAATCATATAAACACAATCATACAATCACAATCATACAGTCACAATCATACAATCGCAATCATATTATCACAATCATACAATCAGAATTATACATTCACATGCATACAATTAGAATCATACAAACGCAATCACACAATCACAATCATACGATCACAATCATACAATCACAATCATACAATCACAATCATACAATCACAATCATACAATCACAATCATACAATCACAATCATACAACCACAATCGTACAATGACAATCATACAATCACAATCATGCAATCACAATTATACAATCACAATTATACAATCACAATCATACAATCACAGTCATACAATCACAATCATACAATCACAATCATACAATCACAATCACACAATCACAATCATACAATCACAATCATACAATCACAATCAGACAATCACAATCATACAATCACAATCATACAATCACAATCATACAATCACAATTATACAAACACAATCATACAATTACAATCATAGAACCACAATCGTACGATAACAATCACTCAATCACAATCATGCAATCACAATCATACAATCACAATCATCCAATCACAGTCTTACGATCACAATCATACAGTCACAATCATACAATCACAGTCATACAATCACAATCATACAATCGCAATCATATAATCACAATCATACAATTACATTCATACAATCACAATTATACAATCAAAATAATACAATCACAATCATACAATTACAATCTTACAATCACAACCATACAATCACAATCCTACAATCGCAATCACATTATCACAAACATACAATCAGAATTATACATTCACATGCATACAATTAGCATCATACAAACGCAATCACACAATCACCATCATACAATCACAATCATGCAATCACAATCGTGCAATCACAATCACACCATCACAATCATACAATCACAATCATACAATCACAATCATACAATCACAATCATACAATCACAGTCATACAATCACAATCATATAATCACAATCATACAATCACAATCATACAATCACATTCACACAATCATAATCATACAATCGCAATCATATAAACACAATCATACATTCACAATCATACAATCACAATCATAGAATCATAATCCTACAGTCACAATCATACAATCACAATCATACAAACACAATCATACAACCACAATCATACAATGACAATCATACAATCACAATCATGCAATCACAATCATACAATCACAATCATAGAATCACAATCATACAATCACAATCATACAATAACAATCATACAATCACAATCATACAGTCTCAATCATACAATCGCAATCATATTATCACAAACATACAATCAGAATTATACATTCACATGCATACAATTAGAATCATACAAACGCAATCACACAATCACAATCATACGATCACAATCATACAATCACATTCATACAATAACAATCATACAATCACAATCATAGAATCACAATCATACAATCACAATCATACATTCACAGTCACACAATCGCAAACATGCAATCATAATCATACATTCACAATCATACAACTACGATCATGCAATCACAATGACATTTACACAATCTCTATCATACAGTTACAATCATACAGTCACAATCATAAAATCACAAACGTACAATCACAATCACACAATCACTATCATACAATCAGAATTTTACAATAGCAATCCGGCAATAACTGTCACTCTAATACAATTATATATTCACAATCATACAATCACAATCATGCAACTAGAATCATACAATCACAATCGTACAATTACAATCATACAATCACAATCATAGAATCACAATCATGCAGTCACAATCACACAATCGCTATCACACAATCACAATTATACAATCAAAATCATACAATCACAATCATACAATCACAATCATACAACCACAATCATACAATCACAATCATACAATCACAATCATACAATCACAATCATACAATCACAATCATACAATCACAGTCTTACGATCACAATCATACAATCGCAATCATACAATCACAATCATACAATTACATTCATACAATCACAATCATACAATCACAATCATACAATCACAATCATACAATCACAATCATACAATCACAGTCTTACGATCACAATCATACAATCGCAATCATACAATCACAATCATACAATCACATTCATACAATCACAATCATACAATCACAATCATACAATCACAATCATACAATCACAATCATACAGTCACAATCATACAATCACAATCGTACAATTACAATCATACAATCACAATCATAGAATCACAATCATGCAGTCACAATCACACAATCACTATCACACAATCACAATTATACAATCAAAATCATACAATCACAATCATACAATAACAATCATACAACCACAATCATACAATCACAATCATACAATCACAATCATACAATCACAATCATACAATCACAATCATACAATCACAGTCTTACGATCACTATCATACAATCGCAATCATACAATCACAATCATACAATTACATTCATACAATCACAATCATACAATCACAATCATACAATCACAATCAAACAATCACAATCATACAGTCACAATCACACAATCGCAATCATATTATCACAAACATACAATCAGAATTATACATTCGCATGCATACAATTAGAATCATACAAACGCAATCACACAATCACAATCATACAATCACAATCATACAATCACAATCATACAATCACAATCATACAATCACAATCATACAATCACAATCATACAATCACAATTATACAACCACAATCGGACAATGACAATCATACAATCACAATCATGCAATCACAATTATACAATTACAATTACACAATCAAAATCATACAATCACAGTCATACAATCACAATCATACAATCACAATCATACAATCACAATCAAACAATCACAATCATACAGTCACAATCACACAATCGCAATCATATTATCACAAACATACAATCAGAATTATACATTCGCATGCATACAATTAGAATCATACAAACGCAATCACACAATCACAATCATACAATCACAATCATACAATCACAATCATACAATCACAATCATACAATCACAATCATACAACCACAATCGTACAATGACAATCATACAATCACAATCATGCAATCACAATTATACAATCACAATTACACAATCAAAATCATACAATCACAGTCATACAATCACAATCATACAATCACAATCATACAATCACAATCATACAATCAGAATTATACATTCACATGCATACAATTAGAATCATACAAACGCAATCACACAATCACAATCATACAATCACAATCATACAATCACAATCATACAATCACAATCATACAATCACAATCATACAATCACAGTCTTACGATCACTATCATACAATCGCAATCATACAATCACAATCATACAATTACATTCATACAATCACAATCATACAATCACAATCATACAATCACAATCAAACAATCACAATCATACAGTCACAATCACACAATCGCAATCATATTATCACAAACATACAATCAGAATTATACATTCGCATGCATACAATTAGAATCATACAAACGCAATCACACAATCACAATCATACAATCACAATCATACAATCACAATCATACAATCACAATCATACAACCACAATCGTACAATGACAATCATACAATCACAATCATGCAATCACAATTATACAATCACAATTACACAATCAAAATCATACAATCACAGTCATACAATCACAATCATACAATCACAATCATACAATCACAATCATACAATCAGAATTATACATTCACATGCATACAATTAGAATCATACAAACGCAATCACACAATCACAATCATACAATCACAATCATACAATCACAATCATACAATCACAATCATACAATCACAATCATACAATCACAATCATACAATCACAATCATACAATCACAATCATACAATCACAATCATACAACCACAATCGTACAATGACAATCATACAATCACAATCATGCAATCGCAATTATACAATCACAATTATACAATCACAATCATACAATCACAGTCATACAATCACAATCATACAATCACAATCATACAATCACAATCACACAATCACAATCATACAATCACATTCATACAATCACAATCATACAATCACAATCATACAATCACAATCATACAATCACAATCATACAGTCACAATCATACAATCGCAATCATATTATCACAAACATACAATCAGAATTATACATTCGCATGCATACAATTAGAATCATACAAACGCAATCACACAATCACAATCATACAATCACAATCATACAATCACAATCATACAATCACAATCATACAATCACAATCATACAATCACAATCATACAATCACAATCATACAACCACAATCGTACAATGACAATCATACAATCACAATCATGCAATCACAATTATACAATCACAATTATACAATCACAATCATACAATCACAGTCATACAATCACAATCATATAATCACAATCATACAATCACAATCACACAATCACAATCATACAATCACAATCATACAATCACAATCATACAATCACAATCATACAATCACAATCATACAATCACAATCATACAATCACAATCATACAATCACAATCATACAATCACAATTATACAAACACAATCATACAATTACAATCATAGAACCACAATCGTACAATCACAATCACACAATCACAATCATGCAATCACAATCATACAATCACAATCATACAATCACAATCATACAATCACAGTCTTACGATCACAATCATACAATCACAATCATACAATCACAGTCATACAATCACAATCATACAATCGCAATCATACAATCACAATCATACAATTACATTCATACAATCACAATTATACAATCAAAATAATACAATCACAATCATACAATTACAATCCTACAATCACAACCATACAATCACAATCCTACAATCGCAATCACATTATCACAAACATACACTCAGAATTATACATTCACATGCATACAATTAGCATCATACAAACGCAATCACACAATCACCATCATACAATCACAATCATGCAATCACAATCATGCAATCACAATCACACCATCACAATCATACAATCACAATCATACAATCACAATCATACAATCACAATCATACAATCACAATCATACAATCACAATCATACAATCACAATCATACAATCACAATCATACAATCACAATCATACAATAACAATCATACAATCACAATCATACAATCGCAATCATACAATCGCAATCATATTATCACAAATATACAATCAGAATTATACATTCACATGCATACAATTAGAATCATACAAACGCAATCACACAAACACAATCATACAATCACAAACACACAATCGCAATCAGACAATCGCAATTGTACAATCAGAATCCTACAATCACAATCATAGAATCACAATCATACAATCACAATCATACAATCACAATGATACAATCACAATCATACAATCACAATTATACAATCACAATCATACAATAACAATCATGCAATCACAATCATACAATCACAATCATACAATCACAGTCATACAATCACAATCATATAATCACAATCATACAATCACAATCATACAATCACATTCACACAATCATAATCATACAATCGCAATCATATAAACACAATCATACAATCACAATCATACAGTCACAATCATACAATCGCAATCATATTATCACAATCATACAATCAGAATTATACATTCACATGCATACAATTAGAATCATACAAACGCAATCACACAATCACAATCATACGATCACAATCATACAATCACAATCATACAATCACAATCATACAATCACAATCATACAATCACAATCATACAATCACAATCATACAACCACAATCGTACAATGACAATCATACAATCACAATCATGCAATCACAATTATACAATCACAATTATACAATCACAATCATACAATCACAGTCATACAATCACAATCATACAATCACAATCATACAATCACAATCACACAATCACAATCATACAATCACAATCATACAATCACAATCAGACAATCACAATCATACAATCACAATCATACAATCACAATCATACAATCACAATTATACAAACACAATCATACAATTACAATCATAGAACCACAATCGTACGATAACAATCACTCAATCACAATCATGCAATCACAATCATACAATCACAATCATCCAATCACAGTCTTACGATCACAATCATACAGTCACAATCATACAATCACAGTCATACAATCACAATCATACAATCGCAATCATATAATCACAATCATACAATTACATTCATACAATCACAATTATACAATCAAAATAATACAATCACAATCATACAATTACAATCTTACAATCACAACCATACAATCACAATCCTACAATCGCAATCACATTATCACAAACATACAATCAGAATTATACATTCACATGCATACAATTAGCATCATACAAACGCAATCACACAATCACCATCATACAATCACAATCATGCAATCACAATCGTGCAATCACAATCACACCATCACAATCATACAATCACAATCATACAATCACAATCATACAATCACAATCATACAATCACAGTCATACAATCACAATCATATAATCACAATCATACAATCACAATCATACAATCACATTCACACAATCATAATCATACAATCGCAATCATATAAACACAATCATACATTCACAATCATACAATCACAATCATAGAATCATAATCCTACAGTCACAATCATACAATCACAATCATACAAACACAATCATACAACCACAATCATACAATGACAATCATACAATCACAATCATGCAATCACAATCATACAATCACAATCATAGAATCACAATCATACAATCACAATCATACAATAACAATCATACAATCACAATCATACAGTCTCAATCATACAATCGCAATCATATTATCACAAACATACAATCAGAATTATACATTCACATGCATACAATTAGAATCATACAAACGCAATCACACAATCACAATCATACGATCACAATCATACAATCACATTCATACAATAACAATCATACAATCACAATCATAGAATCACAATCATACAATCACAATCATACATTCACAGTCACACAATCGCAAACATGCAATCATAATCATACATTCACAATCATACAACTACGATCATGCAATCACAATGACATTTACACAATCTCTATCATACAGTTACAATCATACAGTCACAATCATAAAATCACAAACGTACAATCACAATCACACAATCACTATCATACAATCAGAATTTTACAATAGCAATCCGGCAATAACTGTCACTCTAATACAATTATATATTCACAATCATACAATCACAATCATGCAACTAGAATCATACAATCACAATCGTACAATTACAATCATACAATCACAATCATAGAATCACAATCATGCAGTCACAATCACACAATCGCTATCACACAATCACAATTATACAATCAAAATCATACAATCACAATCATACAATCACAATCATACAACCACAATCATACAATCACAATCATACAATCACAATCATACAATCACAATCATACAATCACAATCATACAATCACAGTCTTACGATCACAATCATACAATCGCAATCATACAATCACAATCATACAATTACATTCATACAATCACAATCATACAATCACAATCATACAATCACAATCATACAATCACAATCATACAATCACAGTCTTACGATCACAATCATACAATCGCAATCATACAATCACAATCATACAATCACATTCATACAATCACAATCATACAATCACAATCATACAATCACAATCATACAATCACAATCATACAGTCACAATCATACAATCACAATCGTACAATTACAATCATACAATCACAATCATAGAATCACAATCATGCAGTCACAATCACACAATCACTATCACACAATCACAATTATACAATCAAAATCATACAATCACAATCATACAATAACAATCATACAACCACAATCATACAATCACAATCATACAATCACAATCATACAATCACAATCATACAATCACAATCATACAATCACAGTCTTACGATCACTATCATACAATCGCAATCATACAATCACAATCATACAATTACATTCATACAATCACAATCATACAATCACAATCATACAATCACAATCAAACAATCACAATCATACAGTCACAATCACACAATCGCAATCATATTATCACAAACATACAATCAGAATTATACATTCGCATGCATACAATTAGAATCATACAAACGCAATCACACAATCACAATCATACAATCACAATCATACAATCACAATCATACAATCACAATCATACAATCACAATCATACAATCACAATCATACAATCACAATTATACAACCACAATCGGACAATGACAATCATACAATCACAATCATGCAATCACAATTATACAATTACAATTACACAATCAAAATCATACAATCACAGTCATACAATCACAATCATACAATCACAATCATACAATCACAATCAAACAATCACAATCATACAGTCACAATCACACAATCGCAATCATATTATCACAAACATACAATCAGAATTATACATTCGCATGCATACAATTAGAATCATACAAACGCAATCACACAATCACAATCATACAATCACAATCATACAATCACAATCATACAATCACAATCATACAATCACAATCATACAACCACAATCGTACAATGACAATCATACAATCACAATCATGCAATCACAATTATACAATCACAATTACACAATCAAAATCATACAATCACAGTCATACAATCACAATCATACAATCACAATCATACAATCACAATCATACAATCAGAATTATACATTCACATGCATACAATTAGAATCATACAAACGCAATCACACAATCACAATCATACAATCACAATCATACAATCACAATCATACAATCACAATCATACAATCACAATCATACAATCACAATCATACAATCACAATCATACAATCACAATCATACAATCACAATCATACAACCACAATCGTACAATGACAATCATACAATCACAATCATGCAATCGCAATTATACAATCACAATTATACAATCACAATCATACAATCACAGTCATACAATCACAATCATACAATCACAATCATACAATCACAATCACACAATCACAATCATACAATCACATTCATACAATCACAATCATACAATCACAATCATACAATCACAATCATACAATCACAATCATACAGTCACAATCATACAATCGCAATCATATTATCACAAACATACAATCAGAATTATACATTCGCATGCATACAATTAGAATCATACAAACGCAATCACACAATCACAATCATACAATCACAATCATACAATCACAATCATACAATCACAATCATACAATCACAATCATACAATCACAATCATACAATCACAATCGTACAACCACAATCGTACAATGACAATCATACAATCACAATCATGCAATCACAATTATACAATCACAATTATACAATCACAATCATACAATCACAGTCATACAATCACAATCATATAATCACAATCATACAATCACAATCACACAATCACAATCATACAATCACAATCATACAATCACAATCATACAATCACAATCATACAATCACAATCATACAATCACAATCATACAATCACAATCATACAATCACAATCATACAATCACAATCATACAATCACAATTATACAAACACAATCATACAATTACAATCATAGAACCACAATCGTACAATCACAATCACACAATCACAATCATGCAATCACAATCATACAATCACAATCATACAATCACAATCATACAATCACAGTCTTACGATCACAATCATACAATCACAATCATACAATCACAGTCATACAATCACAATCATACAATCGCAATCATACAATCACAATCATACAATTACATTCATACAATCACAATTATACAATCAAAATAATACAATCACAATCATACAATTACAATCCTACAATCACAACCATACAATCACAATCCTACAATCGCAATCACATTATCACAAACATACACTCAGAATTATACATTCACATGCATACAATTAGCATCATACAAACGCAATCACACAATCACCATCATACAATCACAATCATGCAATCACAATCATGCAATCACAATCACACCATCACAATCATACAATCACAATCATACAATCACAATCATACAATCACAATCATACAATCACAATCATACAATCACAATCATACAATCACAATCATACAATCACAATCATACAATCACAATCATACAATAACAATCATACAATCACAGTCATACAATCGCAATCATACAATCGCAATCATATTATCACAAATATACAATCAGAATTATACATTCACATGCATACAATTAGAATCATACAAACGCAATCACACAAACACAATCATACAATCACAAACACACAATCGCAATCAGACAATCGCAATTGTACAATCAGAATCCTACAATCACAATCATAGAATCACAATCATACAATCACAATCATACAATCACAATGATACAATCACAATCATACAATCACAATTATACAATCACAATCATACAATAACAATCATGCAATCACAATCATACAATCACAATCATACAATCACAGTCATA
Source organism: Megachile rotundata (assembly GCF_050947335.1). Lineage (NCBI taxonomy): Eukaryota > Metazoa > Arthropoda > Insecta > Hymenoptera > Megachilidae > Megachile > Megachile rotundata. The sequence goes on along the minus strand of NW_027473345.1, from coordinate 481,447 downwards.
CAATCACAATCATATAATCACAATCATACAATCACAATCATACAATCACATTCACACAATCATAATCATACAATCGCAATCATATAAACACAATCATACAATCACAATCATACAGTCACAATCATACAATCGCAATCATATTATCACAATCATACAATCAGAATTATACATTCACATGCATACAATTAGGATCATACAAACGCAATCACACAATCACAATCATACGATCACAATCATACAATCACAATCATACAATCACAATCATACAATCACAATCATACAATCACAATCATACAATCACAATCATACAATCACAATCATACAATCACAATCATACAATCACAATCATACAATCACAATCATACAATCACAATCATGCAATCACAATCATACAATCACAATCATAAAATCACAATCATACAATCACAATCATACAATCACAATCATACAACCACAATCATACAATCACAATGATACAATCACAATCATAGAATCACAATCATACAATCACAATCATACAATAACAATCATACAATCACAATCATACAGTCTCAATCATACAATCGCAATCATATTATCACAAACATACAATCAGAATTATACATTCACATGCATACAATTAGAATCATACAAACACAATCACACAATCACAATCATACGATCACAATTATACAATCACATTCATACAATAACAATCATACAATCACAATCATAGAATCACAATCATACAATCACAATCATACATTCACAGTCACACAATCGCAAACATGCAATCATAATCATACATTCACAATCATACAACTACGATCATGCAATCACAATCACTTTTACACAATCTCTATCATACAGTTACAATCATACAGTCACAATCATAAAATCACAAACGTACAATCAAAATCACACAATCACTATCATACAATCAGAATTTTACAATAGCAATCCGGCAATAACTGTCACTCTAATACAATTATATATTCACAATCATACAATCACAATCACGCAACTAGAATCATACAATCACAATCGTACAATTACAATCATACAATCACAATCATAGAATCACAATCATGCAGTCACAATCACACAATCACTATCACACAATCACAATTATACAATCAAAATCATACAATCACAATCATACAATAACAATCATACAATCACAATCATACAATCACAATCATACAATCACAATCATACAATCACAATCATACAATCACAATCATACAATCACAGTCTTACGATCACAATCATATAATCACAATCATACAATCACAATCATACAATCACATTCACACAATCATAATCATACAATCGCAATCATATAAACACAATCATACATTCACAATCATACAATCACAATCATAGAATCATAATCCTACAGTCACAATCATACAATCACAATCATACAAACGCAATCATACAACCACAATCATACAATGACAATCATACAATCACAATCATGCAATCACAATCATACAATCACAATCATAGAATCACAATCATACAATCACAATCATACAATAACAATCATACAATCACAATCATACAGTCTCAATCATACAATCGCAATCATATTATCACAAACATACAATCAGAATTATACATTCACATGCATACAATTAGAATCATACAAACGCAATCACACAATCACAATCATACGATCACAATCATACAATCACATTCATACAATAACAATCATACAATCACAATCATAGAATCACAATCATACAATCACAATCATACATTCACAGTCACACAATCGCAAACATGCAATCATAATCATACATTCACAATCATACAACTACGATCATGCAATCACAATGACATTTACACAATCTCTATCATACAGTTACAATCATACAGTCACAATCATAAAATCACAAACGTACAATCACAATCACACAATCACTATCATACAATCAGAATTTTACAATAGCAATCCGGCAATAACTGTCACTCTAATACAATTATATATTCACAATCATACAATCACAATCATGCAACTAGAATCATACAATCACAATCGTACAATTACAATCATACAATCACAATCATAGAATCACAATCATGCAGTCACAATCACACAATCGCTATCACACAATCACAATTATACAATCAAAATCATACAATCACAATCATACCATCACAATCATACAACCACAATCATACAATCACAATCATACAATCACAATCATACAATCACAATCATACAATCACAATCATACAATCACAGTCTTACGATCACAATCATACAATCGCAATAATACAATCACAATCATACAATTACATTCATACAATCACAATCATACAATCACAATCATACAATCACAATCATACAATCACAATCATACAATCACAGTCTTACGATCACAATCATACAATCGCAATCATACAATCACAATCATACAATCACATTCATACAATCACAATCATACAATCACAATCATACAATCACAATCATACAATCACAATCATACAATCACAATCATACAGTCACAATCATACAATCACAATCGTACAATTACAATCATACAATCACAATCATAGAATCACAATCATGCAGTCACAATCACACAATCACTATCACACAATCACAATTATACAATCAAAATCATACAATCACAATCATACAATAACAATCATACAACCACAATCATACAATCACAATCATACAATCACAATCATACAATCACAATCATACAATCACAATCATACAATCACAGTCTTACGATCACTATCATACAATCGCAATCATACAATCACAATCATACAATTACATTCATACAATCACAATCATACAATCACAATCATACAATCACAATCAAACAATCACAATCATACAGTCACAATCACACAATCGCAATCATATTATCACAAACATACAATCAGAATTATACATTCGCATGCATACAATTAGAATCATACAAACGCAATCACACAATCACAATCATACAATCACAATCATACAATCACAATCATACAATCACAATCATACAATCACAATCATACAACCACAATCGTACAATGACAATCATACAATCACAATCATGCAATCACAATTATACAATCACAATTACACAATCAAAATCATACAATCACAGTCATACAATCACAATCATACAATCACAATCATACAATCACAATCATACAATCAGAATTATACATTCACATGCATACAATTAGAATCATACAAACGCAATCACACAATCACAATCATACAATCACAATCATACAATCACAATCATACAATCACAATCATACAATCACAATCATACAATCACAATCATACAATCACAATCATACAATCACAATCATACAACCACAATCGTACAATGACAATCATACAATCACAATCATGCAATCGCAATTATACAATCACAATTATACAATCACAATCATACAATCACAGTCATACAATCACAATCATACAATCACAATCATACAATCACAATCACACAATCACAATCATACAATCACATTCATACAATCACAATCATACAATCACAATCATACAATCACAATCATACAATCACAATCATACAGTCACAATCATACAATCGCAATCATATTATCACAAACATACAATCAGAATTATACATTCGCATGCATACAATTAGAATCATACAAACGCAATCACACAATCACAATCATACAATCACAATCATACAATCACAATCATACAATCACAATCATACAATCACAATCATACAATCACAATCATACAATCACAATCGTACAACCACAATCGTACAATGACAATCATACAATCACAATCATGCAATCACAATTATACAATCACAATTATACAATCACAATCATACAATCACAGTCATACAATCACAATCATATAATCACAATCATACAATCACAATCACACAATCACAATCATACAATCACAATCATACAATCACAATCATACAATCACAATCATACAATCACAATCATACAATCACAATCATACAATCACAATCATACAATCACAATCATACAATCACAATCATACAATCACAATCATACAATCACAATTATACAAACACAATCATACAATTACAATCATAGAACCACAATCGTACAATCACAATCACACAATCACAATCATGCAATCACAATCATACAATCACAATCATACAATCACAATCATACAATCACAGTCTTACGATCACAATCATACAATCACAATCATACAATCACAGTCATACAATCACAATCATACAATCGCAATCATACAATCACAATCATACAATTACATTCATACAATCACAATTATACAATCAAAATAATACAATCACAATCATACAATTACAATCCTACAATCACAACCATACAATCACAATCCTACAATCGCAATCACATTATCACAAACATACACTCAGAATTATACATTCACATGCATACAATTAGCATCATACAAACGCAATCACACAATCACCATCATACAATCACAATCATGCAATCACAATCATGCAATCACAATCACACCATCACAATCATACAATCACAATCATACAATCACAATCATACAATCACAATCATACAATCACAATCATACAATCACAATCATACAATCACAATCATACAATCACAATCATACAATCACAATCATAAAATAACAATCATACAATCACAGTCATACAATCGCAATCATACAATCGCAATCATATTATCACAAATATACAATCAGAATTATACATTCACATGCATACAATTAGAATCATACAAACGCAATCACACAAACACAATCATACAATCACAAACACACAATCGCAATCAGACAATCGCAATTGTACAATCAGAATCCTACAATCACAATCATAGAATCACAATCATACAATCACAATCATACAATCACAATGATACAATCACAATCATACAATCACAATTATACAATCACAATCATACAATAACAATCATGCAATCACAATCATACAATCACAATCATACAATCACAGTCATACAATCACAATCATATAATCACAATCATACAATCACAATCATACAATCACATTCACACAATCATAATCATACAATCGCAATCATATAAACACAATCATACAATCACAATCATACAGTCACAATCATACAATCGCAATCATATTATCACAATCATACAATCAGAATTATACATTCACATGCATACAATTAGAATCATACAAACGCAATCACACAATCACAATCATACGATCACAATCATACAATCACAATCATACAATCACAATCATACAATCACAATCATACAATCACAATCATACAATCACAATCATACAATCACAATCATACAACCACAATCGTACAATGACAATCATACAATCACAATCATGCAATCACAATTATACAATCACAATTATACAATCACAATCATACAATCACAGTCATACAATCACAATCATACAATCACAATCATACAATCACAATCACACAATCACAATCATACAATCACAATCATACAATCACAATCATACAATCACAATCATACAATCACAATCATACAATCACAATCATGCAATCACAATCATACAATCACAATCATAAAATCACAATCATACAATCACAATCATACAATCACAATCATACAACCACAATCATACAATCACAATGATACAATCACAATCATAGAATCACAATCATACAATCACAATCATACAATAACAATCATACAATCACAATCATACAGTCTCAATCATACAATCGCAATCATATTATCACAAACATACAATCAGAATTATACATTCACATGCATACAATTAGAATCATACAAACGCAATCACACAATCACAATCATACGATCACAATTATACAATCACATTCATACAATAACAATCATACAATCACAATCATAGAATCACAATCATACAATCACAATCATACATTCACAGTCACACAATCGCAAACATGCAATCATAATCATACATTCACAATCATACAACTACGATCATGCAATCACAATCACATTTACACAATCTCTATCATACAGTTACAATCATACAGTCACAATCATAAAATCACAAACGTACAATCAAAATCACACAATCACTATCATACAATCAGAATTTTACAATAGCAATCCGGCAATAACTGTCACTCTAATACAATTATATATTCACAATCATACAATCACAATCACGCAACTAGAATCATACAATCACAATCGTACAATTACAATCATACAATCACAATCATAGAATCACAATCATGCAGTCACAATCACACAATCACTATCACACAATCACAATTATACAATCAAAATCATACAATCACAATCATACAATAACAATCATACAACCACAATCATACAATCACAATCATACAATCACAATCATACAATCACAATCATACAATCACAATCATACAATCACAGTCTTACGATCACTATCATACAATCGCAATCATACAATCACAATCATACAATTACATTCATACAATCACAATCATACAATCACAATCATACAATCACAATCAAACAATCACAATCATACAGTCACAATCACACAATCGCAATCATATTATCACAAACATACAATCAGAATTATACATTCGCATGCATACAATTATAATCATACAAACGCAATCACACAATCACAATCATACAATCACAATCATACAATCACAATCATACAATCACAATCATACAATCACAATCATACAATCACAATTATACAACCACAATCGTACAATGACAATCATACAATCACAATCATGCAATCACAATTATACAATCACAATTACACAATCAAAATCATACAATCACAGTCATACAATCACAATCATACAATCACAATCATACAATCACAATCATACAATCACAATCATACAATCAGAATTATACATTCACATGCATACAATTAGAATCATACAAACGCAATCACACAATCCCAATCATACAATCACAGTCATACAATCACAATCATATAATCACAATCATACAATCACAATCATACAATCACAGTCTTACGATCACAATCATACAATCGCAATCATACAATCACAATCATACAATTACATTCATACAATCACAATCATACAATCACAATCATACAATCACAATAATACAATCACAATCATACAATCACAGTCTTACGATCACAATCATACAATCGCAATCATACAATCACAATCATACAATCACATTCATACAATCACAATCATACAATCACAATCATACAATCACAATCATACAATCACAATCATACAGTCACAATCATACAATCGCAATCATATTATCACAAACATACAATCAGAATTATACATTCGCATGCATACAATTAGAATCATACAAACGCAATCACACAATCACAATCATACAATCACAATCATACAATCACAATCATACAATCACAATCATACAATCACAATCATACAATCACAATCATACAATCACAATCATACAATCACAATCATACAATCACAATCATACAATCACAATCATACAACCACAATCGTACAATGACAATCATACAATCACAATCATGCAATCGCAATTATACAATCACAATTATACAATCACAATCATACAATCACAGTCATACAATCACAATCATACAATCACAATCATACAATCACAATCACACAATCACAATCATACAATCACAATCATCCAACCAGAATTATACATTCACATGCATACAATTAGAATCATACAAACGCAATCACACAATCACAATCATACAGTCACATTCATACAATTACAATCATACAATCACAATCATAGAATCACAATCATACAATCACAATCATGCTGTCACAATCACACAATCGCAATCAGACAATCGTAATCATACAATCACAATCATACAATCACAATCATACAATCACAATCATACAATCACAATCACACAATCACAATCATACAATCACAATCATACAATCACAATCATACAATCACAATCATACAATCACAATCATACAATCACAATTATACAAACACAATCATACAATTACAATCATAGAACCACAATCGTACAATCACAATCACACAATCACAATCATGCAATCACAATCATACAATCACAATCATACAATCACAATCATACAATCACAGTCTTACAATCACAATCATACAATCACAATCATACAATGACAATCATACAATCACAATCATACAATCACAATCATACAATCACAATCATACAATCACAATCATACAATCACAATCATACAATCACAATCATAGAACCACAATCGTACAATCAAAGTCACACAATCACTATCATACAATCAGAATTATACAATAGCAATCCGGCAATCACAGTAACTCAAATACAATTATATATTCACAATCATACAATCACAATCACGCAAGTAGAATCATACAATCACAATCATACAATCACAATCATGCAATCACAATTATACAATCACAATTATACAATCACAATCATACAATCACAGTCATACAATCACAATCATATAATCACGATCATACAATCACAATCACACAATCACAATCATACAATCACAATCATACAATCACAATCATACAATCACAATCATACAATCACAATCATACAATCACAATCATACAATCACAATCATACAATCACAATCATACAATCACAATCATACAATCACAATTATACAAACACAATCATACAATTACAATCATAGAACCACAATCGTACAATCACAATCACACAATCACAATCATGCAATCACAATCATACAATCACAATCATACAATCACAATCATACAATCACAGTCTTACGATCACAATCATACAATCACAATCATACAATCACAGTCATACAATCACAATCATACAATCGCAATCATACAATCACAATCATACAATTACATTCATACAATCACAATTATACAATCAAAATAATACAATCACAATCATACAATTACAATCCTACAATCACAACCATACAATCACAATCCTACAATCGCAATCACATTATCACAAACATACACTCAGAATTATACATTCACATGCATACAATTAGCATCATACAAACGCAATCACACAATCACCATCATACAATCACAATCATGCAATCACAATCATGCAATCACAATCACACCATCACAATCATACAATCACAATCATACAATCACAATCATACAATCACAATCATACAATCACAATCATACAATCACAATCATACAATCACAATCATACAATAACAATCATACAATCACAATCATACAATCGTAATCATACAATCGCAATCATATTATCACAAATATACAATCAGAATTATACATTCACATGCATACAATTAGAATCATACAAACGCAATCACACAAACACAATCATACAATCACAAACACACAATCGCAATCAGACAATCGCAATTGTACAATCAGAATCCTACAATCACAATCATAGAATCACAATCATACAATCACAATCATACAATCACAATGATACAATCACAATCATACAATCACAATTATACAATCACAATCATACAATAACAATCATGCAATTACAATCATACAATCACAATCATACAATCACAGTCATACAATCACAATCATATAATCACAATCATACAATCACAATCATACAATCACATTCACACAATCATAATCATACAATCGCAATCATATAAACACAATCATACAATCACAATCATACAGTCACAATCATACAATCGCAATCATATTATCACAATCATACAATCAGAATTATACATTCACATGCATACAATTAGAATCATACAAACGCAATCACACAATCACAATCATACGATCACAATAATACAATCACAATCATACAATCACAATCATACAATCACAATCATACAATCACAATCATACAATCACAATCATACAATCACAATCATACAACCACAATCGTACAATGACAATCATACAATCACAATCATGCAATCACAATTATACAATCACAATTATACAATCACAATCATACAATCACAGTCATACAATCACAATCATACAATCACAATCATACAATCACAATCACACAATCACAATCATACAATCACAATCATACAATCACAATCAGACAATCACAATCATACAATCACAATCATACAATCACAATCATACAATCACAATTATACAAACACAATCATACAATTACAATCATAGAACCACAATCGTACGATCACAATCACTCAATCACAATCATGCAATCACAATCATACAATCACAATCATACAATCACAGTCTTACGATCACAATCATACAGTCACAATCATACAATCACAGTCATACAATCACAATCATACAATCGCAATCATATAATCACAATCATACAATTACATTCATACAATCACAATTATACAATCAAAATAATACAATCACAATCATACAATTACAATCTTACAATCACAACCATACAATCACAATCCTACAATCGCAATCACATTATCACAAACATACAATCAGAATTATACATTCACATGCATACAATTAGCATCATACAAACGCAATCACACAATCACCATCATACAATCACAATCATGCAATCACAATCATGCAATCACAATCACACCATCACAATCATACAATCACAATCATACAATCATACAATCACAATCATACAATCACAATCATACAATCACAATCATACAATCACAGTCATACAATCACAATCATATAATCACAATCATACAATCACAATCATACAATCACATTCACACAATCATAATCATACAATCGCAATCATATAAACACAATCATACATTCACAATCATACAATCACAATCATAGAATCATAATCCTACAGTCACAATCATACAATCACAATCATACAAACACAATCATACAACCACAATCATACAATGACAATCATACAATCACAATCATGCAATCACAATCATACAATCACAATCATACAATCACAATCATACAATCACAATCATACAATCACAATCATACAATCACAATCATACAATCACAATCATACAACCACAATCGTACAATGACAATCATACAATCACAATCATACAATCACAATTATACAATCACAATTATACAATCACAATCATACAATCACAGTCATACAATCACAATCATACAATCACAATCATACAATCACAGTCATACAATCACAATCATATAATCACAATCATACAATCACAATCATACAATCACATTCACACAATCATAATCATACAATCGCAATCATATAAACACAATCATACATTCACAATCATACAATCACAATCATAGAATCATAATCCTACAGTCACAATCATACAATCACAATCATACAAACACAATCATACAATCACAATCATACAACCACAATCGTACAATGACAATCATACAATCACAATCATGCAATCGCAATTATACAATCACAATTATACAATCACAATCATACAATCACAGTCATACAATCACAATCATACAATCACAATCATACAATCACAATCACACAATCACAATCATACAATCACATTCATACAATCACAATCATACAATCACAATCATACAATCACAATCATACAATCACAATCATACAGTCACAATCATACAATCGCAATCATATTATCACAAACATACAATCAGAATTATACATTCGCATGCATACAATTAGAATCATACAAACGCAATCACACAATCACAATCATACAATCACAATCATACAATCACAATCATACAATCACAATCATACAATCACAATCATACAATCACAATCATACAATCACAATCGTACAACCACAATCGTACAATGACAATCATACAATCACAATCACATTATCACAAACATACACTCAGAATTATACATTCACATGCATACAATTAGCATCATACAAACGCAATCACACAATCACCATCATACAATCACAATCATGCAATCACAATCATGCAATCACAATCATACAATCACAATCATACAACCACAATCGTACAATGACAATCATACAATCACAATCATGCAATCACAATTATACAATCACAATCATACAATAACAATCATACAATCACAGTCATACAATCGCAATCATACAATCGCAATCATATTATCACAAATATACAATCAGAATTATACATTCACATGCATACAATTAGAATCATACAAACGCAATCACACAAACACAATCATACAATCACAAACACACAATCGCAATCAGACAATCGCAATTGTACAATCAGAATCCTACAATCACAATCATAGAATCACAATCATACAATCACAATCATACAATCACAATGATACAATCACAATCATACAATCACAATTATACAATCACAATCATACAATAACAATCATGCAATCACAATCATACAATCACAATCATACAATCACAGTCATACAATCACAATCATATAATCACAATCATACAATCACAATCATACAATCACATTCACACAATCATAATCATACAATCGCAATCATATAAACACAATCATACAATCACAATCATACAGTCACAATCATACAATCGCAATCATATTATCACAATCATACAATCAGAATTATACATTCACATGCATACAATTAGAATCATACAAACGCAATCACACAATCACAATCATACGATCACAATCATACAATCACAATCATACAATCACAATCATACAATCACAATCATACAATCACAATCATACAATCACAATCATACAATCACAATCATACAACCACAATCGTACAATGACAATCATACAATCACAATCATGCAATCACAATTATACAATCACAATTATACAATCACAATCATACAATCACAGTCATACAATCACAATCATACAATCACAATCATACAATCACAATCACACAATCACAATCATACAATCACAATGATACAATCACAATCATAGAATCACAATCATACAATCACAATCATACAATAACAATCATACAATCACAATCATACAGTCTCAATCATACAATCGCAATCATATTATCACAAACATACAATCAGAATTATACATTCACATGCATACAATTAGAATCATACAAACGCAATCACACAATCACAATCATACGATCACAATTATACAATCACATTCATACAATAACAATCATACAATCACAATCATAGAATCACAATCATACAATCACAATCATACATTCACAGTCACACAATCGCAAACATGCAATCATAATCATACATTCACAATCATACAACTACGATCATGCAATCACAATCACTTTTACACAATCTCTATCATACAGTTACAATCATACAGTCACAATCATAAAATCACAAACGTACAATCAAAATCACACAATCACTATCATACAATCAGAATTTTACAATAGCAATCCGGCAATAACTGTCACTCTAATACAATTATATATTCACAATCATACAATCACAATCACGCAACTAGAATCATACAATCACAATCGTACAATTACAATCATACAATCACAATCATAGAATCACAATCATGCAGTCACAATCACACAATCACTATCACACAATCACAATTATACAATCAAAATCATACAATCACAATCATACAATAACAATCATACAACCACAATCATACAATCACAATCATACAATCACAATCATACAATCACAATCATACAATCACAATCATACAATCACAGTCTTACGATCACAATCATATAATCACAATCATACAATCACAATCATACAATCACATTCACACAATCATAATCATACAATCGCAATCATATAAACACAATCATACATTCACAATCATACAATCACAATCATAGAATCATAATCCTACAGTCACAATCATACAATCACAATCATACAAACACAATCATACAACCACAATCATACAATGACAATCATACAATCACAATCATGCAATCACAATCATACAATCACAATCATAGAATCACAATCATACAATCACAATCATACAATAACAATCATACAATCACAATCATACAGTCTCAATCATACAATCGCAATCATATTATCACAAACATACAATCAGAATTATACATTCACATGCATACAATTAGAATCATACAAACGCAATCACACAATCACAATCATACGATCACAATCATACAATCACAATCATACATTCACAGTCACACAATCGCAAACATGCAATCATAATCATACATTCACAATCATACAACTACGATCATGCAATCACAATGACATTTACACAATCTCTATCATACAGTTACAATCATACAGTCACAATCATAAAATCACAAACGTACAATCACAATCACACAATCACTATCATACAATCAGAATTTTACAATAGCAATCCGGCAATAACTGTCACTCTAATACAATTATATATTCACAATCATACAATCACAATCATGCAACTAGAATCATACAATCACAATCGTACAATTACAATCATACAATCACAATCATAGAATCACAATCATGCAGTCACAATCACACAATCGCTATCACACAATCACAATTATACAATCAAAATCATACAATCACAATCATACAATCACAATCATACAACCACAATCATACAATCACAATCATACAATCACAATCATACAATCACAATCATACAATCACAATCATACAATCACAGTCTTACGATCACAATCATACAATCGCAATAATACAATCACAATCATACAATTACATTCATACAATCACAATCATACAATCACAATCATACAATCACAATCATACAATCACAATCATACAATCACAGTCTTACGATCACAATCATACAATCGCAATCATACAATCACAATCATACAATCACATTCATACAATCACAATCATACAATCACAATCATACAATCACAATCATACAATCACAATCATACAGTCACAATCATACAATCACAATCGTACAATTACAATCATACAATCACAATCATAGAATCACAATCATGCAGTCACAATCACACAATCACTATCACACAATCACAATTATACAATCAAAATCATACAATCACAATCATACAATAACAATCATACAACCACAATCATACAATCACAATCATACAATCACAATCATACAATCACAATCATACAATCACAATCATACAATCACAGTCTTACGATCACTATCATACAATCGCAATCATACAATCACAATCATACAATTACATTCATACAATCACAATCATACAATCACAATCATACAATCACAATCAAACAATCACAATCATACAGTCACAATCACACAATCGCAATCATATTATCACAAACATACAATCAGAATTATACATTCGCATGCATACAATTAGAATCATACAAACGCAATCACACAATCACAATCATACAATCACAATCATACAATCACAATCATACAATGACAATCATACAATCACAATCATACAATCACAATTATACAACCACAATCGGACAATGACAATCATACAATCACAATCATGCAATCACAATTATACAATCACAATTACACAATCAAAATCATACAATCACAGTCATACAATCACAATCATACAATCACAATCATACAATCACAATCAAACAATCACAATCATACAGTCACAATCACACAATCGCAATCATATTATCACAAACATACAATCAGAATTATACATTCGCATGCATACAATTAGAATCATACAAACGCAATCACACAATCACAATCATACAATCACAATCATACAATCACAATCATACAATCACAATCATACAATCACAATCATACAACCACAATCGTACAATGACAATCATACAATCACAATCATGCAATCACAATTATACAATCACAATTACACAATCAAAATCATACAATCACAGTCATACAATCACAATCATACAATCACAATCATACAATCACAATCATACAATCAGAATTATACATTCACATGCATACAATTAGAATCATACAAACGCAATCGCACAATCACAATCATACAATCACAATCATACAATCACAATCATACAATCACAATCATACAATCACAATCATACAATCACAATCATACAATCACAATCATACAATCACAATCATACAATCACAATCATACAATCACAATCATACAATCACAATCATACAACCACAATCGTACAATGACAATCATACAATCACAATCATGCAATCGCAATTATACAATCACAATTATACAATCACAATCATACAATCACAGTCATACAATCACAATCATACAATCACAATCATACAATCACAATCACACAATCACAATCATACAATCACATTCATACAATCACAATCATACAATCACAATCATACAATCACAATCATACAATCACAATCATACAGTCACAATCATACAATCGCAATCATATTATCACAAACATACAATCAGAATTATACATTCGCATGCATACAATTAGAATCATACAAACGCAATCACACAATCACAATCATACAATCACAATCATACAATCACAATCATACAATCACAATCATACAATCACAATCATACAATCACAATCATACAATCACAATCGTACAACCACAATCGTACAATGACAATCATACAATCACAATCATGCAATCACAATTATACAATCACAATTATACAATCACAATCATACAATCACAGTCATACAATCACAATCATATAATCACAATCATACAATCACAATCACACAATCACAATCATACAATCACAATCATACAATCACAATCATACAATCACAATCATACAATCACAATCATACAATCACAATCATACAATCACAATCATACAATCACAATCATACAATCACAATCATACAATCACAATTATACAAACACAATCATACAATTACAATCATAGAACCACAATCGTACAATCACAATCACACAATCACAATCATGCAATCACAATCATACAATCACAATCATACAATCACAATCATACAATCACAATTATACAATCACAATCATACAATAACAATCATGCAATCACAATCATACAATCACAATCATACAATCACTGTCATACAATCACAATCATATAATCACAATCATACAATCACAATCATACAATCACATTCACACAATCATAATCATACAATCGCAATCATATAAACACAATCATACAATCACAATCATACAGTCACAATCATACAATCGCAATCATATTATCACAATCATACAATCAGAATTATACATTCACATGCATACAATTAGAATCATACAAACGCAATCACACAATCACAATCATACGATCACAATCATACAATCACAATCATACAATCACAATCATACAATCACAATCATACAATCACAATCATACAATCACAATCATACAATCACAATCATACAACCACAATCGTACAATGACAATCATACAATCACAATCATGCAATCACAATTATACAATCACAATTATACAATCACAATCATACAATCACAGTCATACAATCACAATCATACAATCACAATCATACAATCACAATCACACAATCACAATCATACAATCACAATCATACAATCACAATCATACAATCACAATCATACAATCACAATCATACAATCACAATCATGCAATCACAATCATACAATCACAATCATACAATCACAGTCTTACGATCACAATCATACAGTCACAATCATACAATCACAGTCATACAATCACAATCATACAATCGCAATCATATAATCACAATCATACAATTACATTCATACAATCACAATTATACAATCAAAATAATACAATCACAATCATACAATTACAATCTTACAATCACAACCATACAATCACAATCCTACAATCGCAATCACATTATCACAAACATACAATCAGAATTATACATTCACATGCATACAATTAGCATCATACAAACGCAATCACACAATCACCATCATACAATCACAATCATGCAATCACAATCATGCAATCACAATCACACCATCACAATCATACAATCACAATCATACAATCACAATCATACAATCACAATCATACAATCACAGTCATACAATCACAATCATATAATCACAATCATACAATCACAATCATACAATCACATTCACACAATCATAATCATACAATCGCAATCATATAAACACAATCATACATTCACAATCATACAATCACAATCATAGAATCATAATCCTACAGTCACAATCATACAATCACAATCATACAAACACAATCATACAACCACAATCATACAATGACAATCATACAATCACAATCATGCAATCACAATCATACAATCACAATCATACAATCACAATCATACAATCACAATCATACAATCACAATCATACAATCACAATCATACAATCACAATCATACAACCACAATCGTACAATGACAATCATACAATCACAATCATACAATCACAATTATACAATCACAATTATACAATCACAATCATACAATCACAGTCATACAATCACAATCATACAATCACAATCATACAATCACAGTCATACAATCACAATCATATAATCACAATCATACAATCACAATCATACAATCACATTCACACAATCATAATCATACAATCGCAATCATATAAACACAATCATACATTCACAATCATACAATCACAATCATAGAATCATAATCCTACAGTCACAATCATACAATCACAATCATACAAACACAATCATACAATCACAATCATACAACCACAATCGTACAATGACAATCATACAATCACAATCATGCAATCGCAATTATACAATCACAATTATACAATCACAATCATACAATCACAGTCATACAATCACAATCATACAATCACAATCATACAATCACAATCACACAATCACAATCATACAATCACATTCATACAATCACAATCATACAATCACAATCATACAATCACAATCATACAATCACAATCATACAGTCACAATCATAGAATCATAATCCTACAGTCACAATCATACAATCACAATCATACAAACACAATCATACAACCACAATCATACAATGACAATCATACAATCACAATCATGCAATCACAATCATACAATCACAATCATACAATCACAATCATACAATCACAATCATACAATCACAATCATACAATCACAATCATACAATCACAATCATACAACCACAATCGTACAATGACAATCATACAATCACAATCATACAATCACAATTATACAATCACAATTATACAATCACAATCATACAATCACAGTCATACAATCACAATCATACAATCACAATCATACAATCACAGTCATACAATCACAATCATATAATCACAATCATACAATCACAATCATACAATCACATTCACACAATCATAATCATACAATCGCAATCATATAAACACAATCATACATTCACAATCATACAATCACAATCATAGAATCATAATCCTACAGTCACAATCATACAATCACAATCATACAAACACAATCATACAATCACAATCATACAACCACAATCGTACAATGACAATCATACAATCACAATCATGCAATCGCAATTATACAATCACAATTATACAATCACAATCATACAATCACAGTCATACAATCACAATCATACAATCACAATCATACAATCACAATCACACAATCACAATCATACAATCACATTCATACAATCACAATCATACAATCACAATCATACAATCACAATCATACAATCACAATCATACAGTCACAATCATACAATCGCAATCATATTATCACAAACATACAATCAGAATTATACATTCGCATGCATACAATTAGAATCATACAAACGCAATCACACAATCACAATCATACAATCACAATCATACAATCACAATCATACAATCACAATCATACAATCACAATCATACAATCACAATCATACAATCACAATCGTACAACCACAATCGTACAATGACAATCATACAATCACAATCACATTATCACAAACATACACTCAGAATTATACATTCACATGCATACAATTAGCATCATACAAACGCAATCACACAATCACCATCATACAATCACAATCATGCAATCACAATCATGCAATCACAATCATACAATCACAATCATACAACCACAATCGTACAATGACAATCATACAATCACAATCATGCAATCACAATTATACAATCACAGTCATACAATAACAATCATACAATCACAGTCATACAATCGCAATCATACAATCGCAATCATATTATCACAAATATACAATCAGAATTATACATTCACATGCATACAATTAGAATCATACAAACGCAATCACACAAACACAATCATACAATCACAAACACACAATCGCAATCAGACAATCGCAATTGTACAATCAGAATCCTACAATCACAATCATAGAATCACAATCATACAATCACAATCATACAATCACAATGATACAATCACAATCATACAATCACAATTATACAATCACAATCATACAATAACAATCATGCAATCACAATCATACAATCACAATCATACAATCACAGTCATACAATCACAATCATATAATCACAATCATACAATCACAATCATACAATCACATTCACACAATCATAATCATACAATCGCAATCATATAAACACAATCATACAATCACAATCATACAGTCACAATCATACAATCGCAATCATATTATCACAATCATACAATCAGAATTATACATTCACATGCATACAATTAGAATCATACAAACGCAATCACACAATCACAATCATACGATCACAATCATACAATCACAATCATACAATCACAATCATACAATCACAATCATACAATCACAATCATACAATCACAATCATACAATCACAATCATACAACCACAATCGTACAATGACAATCATACAATCACAATCATGCAATCACAATTATACAATCACAATTATACAAACACAATCATACAATCACAGTCATACAATCACAATCATACAATCACAATCATACAATCACAATCACACAATCACAATCATACAATCACAATCATACAATCACAATCATACAATCACAATCATACAATCACAATCATACAATCACAATCATGCAATCACAATCATACAATCACAATCATAAAATCACAATCATACAATCACAATCATACAATCACAATCATACAACCACAATCATACAATCACAATGATACAATCACAATCATAGAATCACAATCATACAATCACAATCATACAATAACAATCATACAATCACAATCATACAGTCTCAATCATACAATCGCAATCATATTATCACAAACATACAATCAGAATTATACATTCACATGCATACAATTAGAATCATACAAACGCAATCACACAATCACAATCATACGATCACAATTATACAATCACATTCATACAATAACAATCATACAATCACAATCATAGAATCACAATCATACAATCACAATCATACATTCACAGTCACACAATCGCAAACATGCAATCATAATCATACATTCACAATCATACAACTACGATCATGCAATCACAATCACTTTTACACAATCTCTATCATACAGTTACAATCATACAGTCACAATCATAAAATCACAAACGTACAATCAAAATCACACAATCACTATCATACAATCAGAATTTTACAATAGCAATCCGGCAATAACTGTCACTCTAATACAATTATATATTCACAATCATACAATCACAATCACGCAACTAGAATCATACAATCACAATCGTACAATTACAATCATACAATCACAATCATAGAATCACAATCATGCAGTCACAATCACACAATCACTATCACACAATCACAATTATACAATCAAAATCATACAATCACAATCATACAATAACAATCATTCAACCACAATCATACAATCACAATCATACAATCACAATCATACAATCACAATCATACAATCACAATCATACAATCACAGTCTTACGATCACAATCATATAATCACAATCATACAATCACAATCATACAATCACATTCACACAATCATAATCATACAATCGCAATCATATAAACACAATCATACATTCACAATCATACAATCACAATCATAGAATCATAATCCTACAGTCACAATCATACAATCACAATCATACAAACACAATCATACAACCACAATCATACAATGACAATCATACAATCACAATCATGCAATCACAATCATACAATCACAATCATAGAATCACAATCATACAATCACAATCATACAATAACAATCATACAATCACAATCATACAGTCTCAATCATACAATCGCAATCATATTATCACAAACATACAATCAGAATTATACATTCACATGCATACAATTAGAATCATACAAACGCAATCACACAATCACAATCATACGATCACAATCATACAATCACATTCATACAATAACAATCATACAATCACAATCATAGAATCACAATCATACAATCACAATCATACATTCACAGTCACACAATCGCAAACATGCAATCATAATCATACATTCACAATCATACAACTACGATCATGCAATCACAATGACATTTACACAATCTCTATCATACAGTTACAATCATACAGTCACAATCATAAAATCACAAACGTACAATCACAATCACACAATCACTATCATACAATCAGAATTTTACAATAGCAATCCGGCAATAACTGTCACTCTAATACAATTATATATTCACAATCATACAATCACAATCATGCAACTAGAATCATACAATCACAATCGTACAATTACAATCATACAATCACAATCATAGAATCACAATCATGCAGTCACAATCACACAATCGCTATCACACAATCACAATTATACAATCAAAATCATACAATCACAATCATACAATCACAATCATACAACCACAATCATACAATCACAATCATACAATCACAATCATACAATCACAATCATACAATCACAATCATACAATCACAGTCTTACGATCACAATCATACAATCGCAATAATACAATCACAATCATACAATTACATTCATACAATCACAATCATACAATCACAATCATACAATCACAATCATACAATCACAATCATACAATCACAGTCTTACGATCACAATCATACAATCGCAATCATACAATCACAATCATACAATCACATTCATACAATCACAATCATACAATCACAATCATACAATCACAATCATACAATCACAATCATACAGTCACAATCATACAATCACAATCGTACAATTACAATCATACAATCACAATCATAGAATCACAATCATGCAGTCACAATCACACAATCACTATCACACAATCACAATTATACAATCAAAATCATACAATCACAATCATACAATAACAATCATACAACCACAATCATACAATCACAATCATACAATCACAATCATACAATCACAATCATACAATCACAATCATACAATCACAGTCTTACGATCACTATCATACAATCGCAATCATACAATCACAATCATACAATTACATTCATACAATCACAATCATACAATCACAATCATACAATCACAATCAAACAATCACAATCATACAGTCACAATCACACAATCGCAATCATATTATCACAAACATACAATCAGAATTATACATTCGCATGCATACAATTAGAATCATACAAACGCAATCACACAATCACAATCATACAATCACAATCATACAATCACAATCATACAATGACAATCATACAATCACAATCATACAATCACAATTATACAACCACAATCGGACAATGACAATCATACAATCACAATCATGCAATCACAATTATACAATCACAATTACACAATCAAAATCATACAATCACAGTCATACAATCACAATCATACAATCACAATCATACAATCACAATCAAACAATCACAATCATACAGTCACAATCACACAATCGCAATCATATTATCACAAACATACAATCAGAATTATACATTCGCATGCATACAATTAGAATCATACAAACGCAATCACACAATCACAATCATACAATCACAATCATACAATCACAATCATACAATCACAATCATACAATCACAATCATACAACCACAATCGTACAATGACAATCATACAATCACAATCATGCAATCACAATTATACAATCACAATTACACAATCAAAATCATACAATCACAGTCATACAATCACAATCATACAATCACAATCATACAATCACAATCATACAATCAGAATTATACATTCACATGCATACAATTAGAATCATACAAACGCAATCACACAATCACAATCATACAATCACAATCATACAATCACAATCATACAATCACAATCATACAATCACAATCATACAATCACAATCATACAATCACAATCATACAATCACAATCATACAATCACAATCATACAATCACAATCATACAATCACAATCATACAACCACAATCGTACAATGACAATCATACAATCACAATCATGCAATCGCAATTATACAATCACAATTATACAATCACAATCATACAATCACAGTCATACAATCACAATCATACAATCACAATCATACAATCACAATCACACAATCACAATCATACAATCACATTCATACAATCACAATCATACAATCACAATCATACAATCACAATCATACAATCACAATCATACAGTCACAATCATACAATCGCAATCATATTATCACAAACATACAATCAGAATTATACATTCGCATGCATACAATTAGAATCATACAAACGCAATCACACAATCACAATCATACAATCACAATCATACAATCACAATCATACAATCACAATCATACAATCACAATCATACAATCACAATCATACAATCACAATCGTACAACCACAATCGTACAATGACAATCATACAATCACAATCATGCAATCACAATTATACAATCACAATTATACAATCACAATCATACAATCACAGTCATACAATCACAATCATATAATCACAATCATACAATCACAATCACACAATCACAATCATACAATCACAATCATACAATCACAATCATACAATCACAATCATACAATCACAATCATACAATCACAATCATACAATCACAATCATACAATCACAATCATACAATCACAATCATACAATCACAATTATACAAACACAATCATACAATTACAATCATAGAACCACAATCGTACAATCACAATCACACAATCACAATCATGCAATCACAATCATACAATCACAATCATACAATCACAATCATACAATCACAATTATACAATCACAATCATACAATAACAATCATGCAATCACAATCATACAATCACAATCATACAATCACTGTCATACAATCACAATCATATAATCACAATCATACAATCACAATCATACAATCACATTCACACAATCATAATCATACAATCGCAATCATATAAACACAATCATACAATCACAATCATACAGTCACAATCATACAATCGCAATCATATTATCACAATCATACAATCAGAATTATACATTCACATGCATACAATTAGAATCATACAAACGCAATCACACAATCACAATCATACGATCACAATCATACAATCACAATCATACAATCACAATCATACAATCACAATCATACAATCACAATCATACAATCACAATCATACAATCACAATCATACAACCACAATCGTACAATGACAATCATACAATCACAATCATGCAATCACAATTATACAATCACAATTATACAATCACAATCATACAATCACAGTCATACAATCACAATCATACAATCACAATCATACAATCACAATCACACAATCACAATCATACAATCACAATCATACAATCACAATCATACAATCACAATCATACAATCACAATCATACAATCACAATCATGCAATCACAATCATACAATCACAATCATAAAATCACAATCATACAATCACAATCATACAATCACAATCATACAACCACAATCATACAATCACAATGATACAATCACAATCATAGAATCACAATCATACAATCACAATCATACAATAACAATCATACAATCACAATCATACAGTCTCAATCATACAATCGCAATCATATTATCACAAACATACAATCAGAATTATACATTCACATGCATACAATTAGAATCATACAAACGCAATCACACAATCACAATCATACGATCACAATTATACAATCACATTCATACAATAACAATCATACAATCACAATCATAGAATCACAATCATACAATCACAATCATACATTCACAGTCACACAATCGCAAACATGCAATCATAATCATACATTCACAATCATACAACTACGATCATGCAATCACAATCACATTTACACAATCTCTATCATACAGTTACAATCATACAGTCACAATCATAAAATCACAAACGTACAATCAAAATCACACAATCACTATCATACAATCAGAATTTTACAATAGCAATCCGGCAATAACTGTCACTCTAATACAATTATATATTCACAATCATACAATCACAATCACGCAACTAGAATCATACAATCACAATCGTACAATTACAATCATACAATCACAATCATAGAATCACAATCATGCAGTCACAATCACACAATCACTATCACACAATCACAATTATACAATCAAAATCATACAATCACAATCATACAATAACAATCATACAACCACAATCATACAATCACAATCATACAATCACAATCATACAATCACAATCATACAATCACAATCATACAATCACAGTCTTACGATCACTATCATACAATCGCAATCATACAATCACAATCATACAATTACATTCATACAATCACAATCATACAATCACAATCATACAATCACAATCAAACAATCACAATCATACAGTCACAATCACACAATCGCAATCATATTATCACAAACATACAATCAGAATTATACATTCGCATGCATACAATTATAATCATACAAACGCAATCACACAATCACAATCATACAATCACAATCATACAATCACAATCATACAATCACAATCATACAATCACAATCATACAATCACAATTATACAACCACAATCGTACAATGACAATCATACAATCACAATCATGCAATCACAATTATACAATCACAATTACACAATCAAAATCATACAATCACAGTCATACAATCACAATCATACAATCACAATCATACAATCACAATCATACAATCAGAATTATACATTCACATGCATACAATTAGAATCATACAAACGCAATCACACAATCCCAATCATACAATCACAGTCATACAATCACAATCATATAATCACAATCATACAATCACAATCATACAATCACAGTCTTACGATCACAATCATACAATCGCAATCATACAATCACAATCATACAATTACATTCATACAATCACAATCATACAATCACAATCATACAATCACAATAATACAATCACAATCATACAATCACAGTCTTACGATCACAATCATACAATCGCAATCATACAATCACAATCATACAATCACATTCATACAATCACAATCATACAATCACAATCATACAATCACAATCATACAATCACAATCATACAGTCACAATCATACAATCGCAATCATATTATCACAAACATACAATCAGAATTATACATTCGCATGCATACAATTAGAATCATACAAACGCAATCACACAATCACAATCATACAATCACAATCATACAATCACAATCATACAATCACAATCATACAATCACAATCATACAATCACAATCATACAATCACAATCATACAATCACAATCATACAATCACAATCATACAATCACAATCATACAATCACAATCATACAACCACAATCGTACAATGACAATCATACAATCACAATCATGCAATCGCAATTATACAATCACAATTATACAATCACAATCATACAATCACAGTCATACAATCACAATCATACAATCACAATCATACAATCACAATCACACAATCACAATCATACAATCACAATCATCCAATCAGAATTATACATTCACATGCATACAATTAGAATCATACAAACGCAATCACACAATCACAATCATACAGTCACATTCATACAATTACAATCATACAATCACAATCATAGAATCACAATCATACAATCACAATCATGCTGTCACAATCACACAATCGCAATCAGACAATCGTAATCATACAATCACAATCATACAATCACAATCATACAATCACAATCATACAATCACAATCACACAATCACAATCATACAATCACAATCATACAATCACAATCATACAATCACAATCATACAATCACAATCATACAATCACAATTATACAAACACAATCATACAATTACAATCATAGAACCACAATCGTACAATCACAATCACACAATCACAATCATGCAATCACAATCATACAATCACAATCATACAATCACAATCATACAATCACAGTCTTACAATCACAATCATACAATCACAATCATACAATGACAATCATACAATCACAATCATACAATCACAATCATACAATCACAATCATACAATCACAATCATACAATCACAATCATAGAACCACAATCGTACAATCAAAGTCACACAATCACTATCATACAATCAGAATTATACAATAGCAATCCGGCAATCACAGTAACTCAAATACAATTATATATTCACAATCATACAATCACAATCACGCAAGTAGAATCATACAATCACAATCATACAATCATAATCGTACAATTACAATCATACAATCACAATCCTACAATCACAATCATAGAATCACAATCATACAATCACAATCATAAAATCACAATGATACAATCACAATAATACAATCACAATTATACAATCACAATCATACAATAACAATCATGCAATCACAATCATACAATCACAATCATACAATCACAGTCATACAATCACAATCATATAATCACAATCATACAATCACAATCATACAATCACATTCACACAATCATAATCATACAATCGCAATCATACAATAACAATCATACAATCACAATCATGCAATCGCAATCATACAATCACAATCATACAATCACAATCATACAATCACAATCATACAATCACAATCATACAATCACAATCATACAATCACAATCATACAATCACAATCATACAACCACAATCGTACAATGACAATCATACAATCACAATCATGCAATCGCAATTATACAATCACAATTATACAATCACAATCATACAATCACAGTCATACAATCACAATCATACAATCACAATCATAGAATCAGAATCATACAATCACAATCATACATTCACAGTCACACAATCGCAAACATGCAATCATAATCATACATTCACAATCATACAACTACGATCATGCAATCACAATCACATTTACACAATCTCTATCATACAGTTACAATCATACAGTCACAATCATAAAATCACAAACGTACAATCACAATCACACAATCACTATCATACAATCAGAATTTTACAATAGCAATCCGGCAATAACTGTCACTCTAATACAATTATATATTCACAATCATACAATCACAATCACGCAACTAGAATCATACAATCACAATCGTACAATTACAATCATACAATCACAATCATAGAATCACAATCATGCAGTCACAATCACACAATCACAATCATACAACCACAATCGTACAATGACAATCATACAATCACAATCATGCAATCACAATTATACAATCACAATTACACAATCAAAATCATACAATCACAGTCATACAATCACAATCATACAATCACAATCATACAATCACAATCATACAATCAGAATTATACATTCACATGCATACAATTAGAATCATACAAACGCAATCACACAATCACAATCATACAATCACAATCATACAATCACAATCATACAATCACAATCATACAATCACAATCATACAATCACAATCATACAATCACAATCATACAATCACAATCATACAATCACAATCATACAATCACAATCATACAATCACAATCATACAACCACAATCGTACAATGACAATCATACAATCACAATCATGCAATCGCAATTATACAATCACAATTATACAATCACAATCATACAATCACAGTCATACAATCACAATCATACAATCACAATCATACAATCACAATCACACAATCACAATCATACAATCACATTCATACAATCACAATCATACAATCACAATCATACAGTCACAATCATACAATCGCAATCATATTATCACAAACATACAATCAGAATTATACATTCGCATGCATACAATTAGAATCATACAAACGCAATCACACAATCACAATCATACAATCACAATCATACAATCACAATCATACAATCACAATCATACAATCACAATCATACAATCACAATCATACAATCACAATCATACAACCACAATCGTACAATGACAATCATACAATCACAATCATGCAATCACAATTATACAATCACAATTATACAATCACAATCATACAATCACAGTCATACAATCACAATCATATAATCACGATCATACAATCACAATCACACAATCACAATCATACAATCACAATCATACAATCACAATCATACAATCACAATCATACAATCACAATCATACAATCACAATCATACAATCACAATCATACAATCACAATCATACAATCACAATCATACAATCACAATCATACAATCACAATTATACAAACACAATCATACAATTACAATCATAGAACCACAATCGTACAATCACAATCACACAATCACAATCATGCAATCACAATCATACAATCACAATCATACAATCACAATCATACAATCACAGTCTTACGATCACAATCATACAATCACAATCATACAATCACAGTCATACAATCACAATCATACAATCGCAATCATACAATCACAATCATACAATTACATTCATACAATCACAATTATACAATCAAAATAATACAATCACAATCATACAATTACAATCCTACAATCACAACCATACAATCACAATCCTACAATCGCAATCACATTATCACAAACATACACTCAGAATTATACATTCACATGCATACAATTAGCATCATACAAACGCAATCACACAATCACCATCATACAATCACAATCATGCAATCACAATCATGCAATCACAATCACACCATCACAATCATACAATCACAATCATACAATCACAATCATACAATCACAATCATACAATCACAATCATACAATCACAATCATACAATCACAATCATACAATCACAATCATACAATCACAATCATACAATCACAATCATACAATAACAATCATACAATCACAATCATACAATCGTAATCATACAATCGCAATCATATTATCACAAATATACAATCAGAATTATACATTCACATGCATACAACTAGAATCATACAAACGCAATCACACAAACACAATCATACAATCACAAACACACAATCGCAATCAGACAATCGCAATTGTACAATCAGAATCCTACAATCACAATCATAGAATCACAATCATACAATCACAATCATACAATCACAATGATACAATCACAATCATACAATCACAATTATACAATCACAATCATACAATAACAATCATGCAATTACAATCATACAATCACAATCATACAATCACAGTCATACAATCACAATCATATAATCACAATCATACAATCACAATCATACAATCACATTCACACAATCATAATCATACAATCGCAATCATATAAACACAATCATACAATCACAATCATACAGTCACAATCATACAATCGCAATCATATTATCACAATCATACAATCAGAATTATACATTCACATGCATACAATTAGAATCATACAAACGCAATCACACAATCACAATCATACGATCACAATAATACAATCACAATCATACAATCACAATCATACAATCACAATCATACAATCACAATCATACAATCACAATCATACAATCACAATCATACAACCACAATCGTACAATGACAATCATACAATCACAATCATGCAATCACAATTATACAATCACAATTATACAATCACAATCATACAATCACAGTCATACAATCACAATCATACAATCACAATCATACAATCACAATCACACAATCACAATCATACAATCACAATCATACAATCACAATCAGACAATCACAATCATACAATCACAATCATACAATCACAATCATACAATCACAATTATACAAACACAATCATACAATTACAATCATAGAACCACAATCGTACGATCACAATCACTCAATCACAATCATGCAATCACAATCATACAATCACAATCATACAATCACAGTCTTACGATCACAATCATACAGTCACAATCATACAATCACAGTCATACAATCACAATCATACAATCGCAATCATATAATCACAATCATACAATTACATTCATACAATCACAATTATACAATCAAAATAATACAATCACAATCATACAATTACAATCTTACAATCACAACCATACAATCACAATCCTACAATCGCAATCACATTATCACAAACATACAATCAGAATTATACATTCACATGCATACAATTAGCATCATACAAACGCAATCACACAATCACCATCATACAATCACAATCATGCAATCACAATCATGCAATCACAATCACACCATCACAATCATACAATCACAATCATACAATCACAATCATACAATCACAATCATACAATCACAGTCATACAATCACAATCATATAATCACAATCATACAATCACAATCATACAATCACATTCACACAATCATAATCATACAATCGCAATCATATAAACACAATCATACATTCACAATCATACAATCACAATCATAGAATCATAATCCTACAGTCACAATCATACAATCACAATCATACAAACACAATCATACAACCACAATCATACAATGACAATCATACAATCACAATCATGCAATCACAATCATACAATCACAATCATACAATCACAATCATACAATCACAATCATACAATCACAATCATACAATCACAATCATACAATCACAATCATACAACCACAATCGTACAATGACAATCATACAATCACAATCATGCAATCACAATTATACAATCACAATTATACAATCACAATCATACAATCACAGTCATACAATCACAATCATACAATCACAATCATACAATCACAATCACACAATCACAATCATACAATCACAATCATACAATCACAATCAGACAATCACAATCATACAATCACAATCATACAATCACAATCATACAATCACAATTATACAAACACAATCATACAATTACAATCATAGAACCACAATCGTACGATCACAATCACTCAATCACAATCATGCAATCACAATCATACAATCACAATCATCCAATCACAGTCTTACGATCACAATCATACAGTCACAATCATACAATCACAGTCATACAATCACAATCATACAATCGCAATCATATAATCACAATCATACAATTACATTCATACAATCACAATTATACAATCAAAATAATACAATCACAATCATACAATTACAATCTTACAATCACAACCATACAATCACAATCCTACAATCGCAATCACATTATCACAAACATACAATCAGAATTATACATTCACATGCATACAATTAGCATCATACAAACGCAATCACACAATCACCATCATACAATCACAATCATGCAATCACAATCATGCAATCACAATCACACCATCACAATCATACAATCACAATCATACAATCACAATCATACAATCACAATCATACAATCACAGTCATACAATCACAATCATATAATCACAATCATACAATCACAATCATACAATCACATTCACACAATCATTATCATACAATCGCAATCATATAAACGCAATCATACATTCACAATCATACAATCACAATCATAGAATCATAATCCTACAGTCACAATCATACAATCACAATCATACAAACACAATCATACAACCACAATCATACAATGACAATCATACAATCACAATCATGCAATCACAATCATACAATCACAATCATAGAATCACAATCATACAATCACAATCATACAATAACAATCATACAATCACAATCATACAGTCTCAATCATACAATCGCAATCATATTATCACAAACATACAATCAGAATTATACATTCACATGCATACAATTAGAATCATACAAACGCAATCACACAATCACAATCATACGATCACAATCATACAATCACATTCATACAATAACAATCATACAATCACAATCATAGAATCACAATCATACAATCACAATCATACATTCACAGTCACACAATCGCAAACATGCAATCATAATCATACATTCACAATCATACAACTACGATCATGCAATCACAATGACATTTACACAATCTCTATCATACAGTTACAATCATACAGTCACAATCATAAAATCACAAACGTACAATCACAATCACACAATCACTATCATACAATCAGAATTTTACAATAGCAATCCGGCAATAACTGTCACTCTAATACAATTATATATTCACAATCATACAATCACAATCATGCAACTAGAATCATACAATCACAATCGTACAATTACAATCATACAATCACAATCATAGAATCACAATCATGCAGTCACAATCACACAATCGCTATCACACAATCACAATTATACAATCAAAATCATACAATCACAATCATACAATCACAATCATACAACCACAATCATACAATCACAATCATACAATCACAATCATACAATCACAATCATACAATCACAATCATACAATCACAGTCTTACGATCACAATCATACAATCGCAATCATACAATCACAATCATACAATTACATTCATACAATCACAATCATACAATCACAATCATACAATCACAATCATACAATCACAATCATACAATCACAGTCTTACGATCACAATCATACAATCGCAATCATACAATCACAATCATACAATCACATTCATACAATCACAATCATACAATCACAATCATACAATCACAATCATACAATCACAATCATACAGTCACAATCATACAATCACAATCGTACAATTACAATCATACAATCACAATCATAGAATCACAATCATGCAGTCACAATCACACAATCACTATCACACAATCACAATTATACAATCAAAATCATACAATCACAATCATACAATAACAATCATACAACCACAATCATACAATCACAATCATACAATCACAATCATACAATCACAATCATACAATCACAATCATACAATCACAGTCTTACGATCACTATCATACAATCGCAATCATACAATCACAATCATACAATTACATTCATACAATCACAATCATACAATCACAATCATACAATCACAATCAAACAATCACAATCATACAGTCACAATCACACAATCGCAATCATATTATCACAAACATACAATCAGAATTATACATTCGCATGCATACAATTAGAATCATACAAACGCAATCACACAATCACAATCATACAATCACAATCATACAATCACAATCATACAATCACAATCATACAATCACAATCATACAATCACAATTATACAACCACAATCGGACAATGACAATCATACAATCACAATCATGCAATCACAATTATACAATCACAATTACACAATCAAAATCATACAATCACAGTCATACAATCACAATCATACAATCACAATCATACAATCACAATCAAACAATCACAATCATACAGTCACAATCACACAATCGCAATCATATTATCACAAACATACAATCAGAATTATACATTCGCATGCATACAATTAGAATCATACAAACGCAATCACACAATCACAATCATACAATCACAATCATACAATCACAATCATACAATCACAATCATACAATCACAATCATACAACCACAATTGTACAATGACAATCATACAATCACAATCATGCAATCACAATTATACAATCACAATTACACAATCAAAATCATACAATCACAGTCATACAATCACAATCATACAATCACAATCATACAATCACAATCATACAATCAGAATTATACATTCACATGCATACAATTAGAATCATACAAACGCAATCACACAATCACAATCATACAATCACAATCATACAATCACAATCATACAATCACAATCATACAATCACAATCATACAATCACAATCATACAATCACAATCATACAATCACAATCATACAATCACAATCATACAACCACAATCGTACAATGACAATCATACAATCACAATCATGCAATCGCAATTATACAATCACAATTATACAATCACAATCATACAATCACAGTCATACAATCACAATCATACAATCACAATCATACAATCA
The DNA here is from genome assembly GCF_050947335.1 of Megachile rotundata. Lineage (NCBI taxonomy): Eukaryota > Metazoa > Arthropoda > Insecta > Hymenoptera > Megachilidae > Megachile > Megachile rotundata. The sequence goes on along the minus strand of NW_027473345.1, from coordinate 445,575 downwards.
CAATCACACAATCACAATCATACAATCACATTCATACAATCACAATCATACAATCACAATCATACAATCACAATTATACAAACACAATCATACAATTACAATCATAGAACCACAATCGTACAATCACAATCACACAATCACAATCATGCAATCACAATCATACAATCACAATCATACAATCACAATCATACAATCACAGTCTTACGATCACAATCATACAATCACAATCATACAATCACAGTCATACAATCACAATCATACAATCGCAATCATACAATCACAATCATACAATTACATTCATACAATCACAATTATACAATCAAAATAATACAATCACAATCATACAATTACAATCCTACAATCACAACCATACAAACACAATCCTACAATCGCAATCACATTATCACAAACATACACTCAGAATTATACATTCACATGCATACAATTAGCATCATACAAACGCAATCACACAATCACCATCATACAATCACAATCATGCAATCACAATCATGCAATCACAATCATACCATCACAATCATACAATCACAATCATACAATCACAATCATACAATCACAATCATACAATCACAATCATACAATCACAATCATACAATCACAATCATACAATCACAATCATACAATCACAATCATACAATAACAATCATACAATCACAGTCATACAATCGCAATCATACAATCGCAATCATATTATCACAAATATACAATCAGAATTATACATTCACATGCATACAATTAGAATCATACAAACGCAATCACACAAACACAATCATACAATCACAAACACACAATCGCAATCAGACAATCGCAATTGTACAATCAGAATCCTACAATCACAATCATAGAATCACAATCATACAATCACAATCATACAATCACAATGATACAATCACAATCATACAATCACAATTATACAATCACAATCATACAATAACAATCATGCAATCACAATCATACAATCACAATCATACAATCACAGTCATACAATCACAATCATATAATCACAATCATACAATCACAATCATACAATCACATTCACACAATCATAATCATACAATCGCAATCATATAAACACAATCATACAATCACAATCATACAGTCACAATCATACAATCGCAATCATATTATCACAATCATACAATCAGAATTATACATTCACATGCATACAATTAGAATCATACAAACGCAATCACACAATCACAATCATACGATCACAATCATACAATCACAATCATACAATCACAATCATACAATCACAATCATACAATCACAATCATACAATCACAATCATACAATCACAATCATACAACCACAATCGTACAATGACAATCATACAATCACAATCATGCAATCACAATTATACAATCACAATTATACAATCACAATCATACAATCACAGTCATACAATCACAATCATACAATCACAATCATACAATCACAATCACACAATCACAATCATACAATCACAATCATACAATCACAATCATACAATCACAATCATACAATCACAATCATACAATCACAATCATGCAATCACAATCATACAATCACAATCATAAAATCACAATCATACAATCACAATCATACAATCACAATCATACAACCACAATCATACAATCACAATGATACAATCACAATCATAGAATCACAATCATACAATCACAATCATACAATAACAATCATACAATCACAATCATACAGTCTCAATCATACAATCGCAATCATATTATCACAAACATACAATCAGAATTATACATTCACATGCATACAATTAGAATCATACAAACGCAATCATACAATCACAATCATACAATCACATTCATACAATCACAATCATACAATCACAATCATACAATCACAATCATACAATCACAATCATACAGTCACAATCATACAATCACAATCGTACAATTACAATCATACAATCACAATCATAGAATCACAATCATGCAGTCACAATCACACAATCACTATCACACAATCACAATTATACAATCAAAATCATACAATCACAATCATACAATAACAATCATACAACCACAATCATACAATCACAATCATACAATCACAATCATACAATCACAATCATACAATCACAATCATACAATCACAGTCTTACGATCACTATCATACAATCGCAATCATACAATCACAATCATACAATTACATTCATACAATCACAATCATACAATCACAATCATACAATCACAATCAAACAATCACAATCATACAGTCACAATCACACAATCGCAATCATATTATCACAAACATACAATCAGAATTATACATTCGCATGCATACAATTAGAATCATACAAACGCAATCACACAATCACAATCATACAATCACAATCATACAATCACAATCATACAATCACAATCATACAATCACAATCATACAATCACAATTATACAACCACAATCGGACAATGACAATCATACAATCACAATCATGCAATCACAATTATACAATCACAATTACACAATCAAAATCATACAATCACAGTCATACAATCACAATCATACAATCACAATCATACAATCACAATCAAACAATCACAATCATACAGTCACAATCACACAATCGCAATCATATTATCACAAACATACAATCAGAATTATACATTCGCATGCATACAATTAGAATCATACAAACGCAATCACACAATCACAATCATACAATCACAATCATACAATCACAATCATACAATCACAATCATACAATCACAATCATACAACCACAATCGTACAATGACAATCATACAATCACAATCATGCAATCACAATTATACAATCACAATTACACAATCAAAATCATACAATCACAGTCATACAATCACAATCATACAATCACAATCATACAATCACAATCATACAATCAGAATTATACATTCACATGCATACAATTAGAATCATACAAACGCAATCACACAATCACAATCATACAATCACAATCATACAATCACAATCATACAATCACAATCATACAATCACAATCATACAATCACAATCATACAATCACAATCATACAATCACAATCATACAATCACAATCATACAACCACAATCGTACAATGACAATCATACAATCACAATCATGCAATCGCAATTATACAATCACAATTATACAATCACAATCATACAATCACAGTCATACAATCACAATCATACAATCACAATCATACAATCACAATCACACAATCACAATCATACAATCACATTCATACAATCACAATCATACAATCACAATCATACAATCACAATTATACAAACACAATCATACAATTACAATCATAGAACCACAATCGTACAATCACAATCACACAATCACAATCATGCAATCACAATCATACAATCACAATCATACAATCACAATCATACAATCACAGTCTTACGATCACAATCATACAATCACAATCATACAATCACAGTCATACAATCACAATCATACAATCGCAATCATACAATCACAATCATACAATTACATTCATACAATCACAATTATACAATCAAAATAATACAATCACAATCATACAATTACAATCCTACAATCACAACCATACAAACACAATCCTACAATCGCAATCACATTATCACAAACATACACTCAGAATTATACATTCACATGCATACAATTAGCATCATACAAACGCAATCACACAATCACCATCATACAATCACAATCATGCAATCACAATCATGCAATCACAATCACACCATCACAATCATACAATCACAATCATACAATCACAATCATACAATCACAATCATACAATCACAATCATACAATCACAATCATACAATCACAATCATACAATCACAATCATACAATCACAATCATACAATAACAATCATACAATCACAGTCATACAATCGCAATCATACAATCGCAATCATATTATCACAAATATACAATCAGAATTATACATTCACATGCATACAATTAGAATCATACAAACGCAATCACACAAACACAATCATACAATCACAAACACACAATCGCAATCAGACAATCGCAATTGTACAATCAGAATCCTACAATCACAATCATAGAATCACAATCATACAATCACAATCATACAATCACAATGATACAATCACAATCATACAATCACAATTATACAATCACAATCATACAATAACAATCATGCAATCACAATCATACAATCACAATCATACAATCACAGTCATACAATCACAATCATATAATCACAATCATACAATCACAATCATACAATCACATTCACACAATCATAATCATACAATCGCAATCATATAAACACAATCATACAATCACAATCATACAGTCACAATCATACAATCGCAATCATATTATCACAATCATACAATCAGAATTATACATTCACATGCATACAATTAGAATCATACAAACGCAATCACACAATCACAATCATACGATCACAATCATACAATCACAATCATACAATCACAATCATACAATCACAATCATACAATCACAATCATACAATCACAATCATACAATCACAATCATACAACCACAATCGTACAATGACAATCATACAATCACAATCATGCAATCACAATTATACAATCACAATTATACAATCACAATCATACAATCACAGTCATACAATCACAATCATACAATCACAATCATACAATCACAATCACACAATCACAATCATACAATCACAATCATACAATCACAATCATACAATCACAATCATACAATCACAATCATACAATCACAATCATGCAATCACAATCATACAATCACAATCATAAAATCACAATCATACAATCACAATCATACAATCACAATCATACAACCACAATCATACAATCACAATGATACAATCACAATCATAGAATCACAATCATACAATCACAATCATACAATAACAATCATACAATCACAATCATACAGTCTCAATCATACAATCGCAATCATATTATCACAAACATACAATCAGAATTATACATTCACATGCATACAATTAGAATCATACAAACGCAATCACACAATCACAATCATACGATCACAATTATACAATCACATTCATACAATAACAATCATACAATCACAATCATAGAATCACAATCATACAATCACAATCATACATTCACAGTCACACAATCGCAAACATGCAATCATAATCATACATTCACAATCATACAACTACGATCATGCAATCACAATCACATTTACACAATCTCTATCATACAGTTACAATCATACAGTCACAATCATAAAATCACAAACGTACAATCAAAATCACACAATCACTATCATACAATCAGAATTTTACAATAGCAATCCGGCAATAACTGTCACTCTAATACAATTATATATTCACAATCATACAATCACAATCACGCAACTAGAATCATACAATCACAATCGTACAATTACAATCATACAATCACAATCATAGAATCACAATCATGCAGTCACAATCACACAATCACTATCACACAATCACAATTATACAATCAAAATCATACAATCACAATCATACAATAACAATCATACAACCACAATCATACAATCACAATCATACAATCACAATCATACAATCACAATCATACAATCACAATCATACAATCACAGTCTTACGATCACTATCATACAATCGCAATCATACAATCACAATCATACAATTACATTCATACAATCACAATCATACAATCACAATCATACAATCACAATCAAACAATCACAATCATACAGTCACAATCACACAATCGCAATCATATTATCACAAACATACAATCAGAATTATACATTCGCATGCATACAATTATAATCATACAAACGCAATCACACAATCACAATCATACAATCACAATCATACAATCACAATCATACAATCACAATCATACAATCACAATCATACAATCACAATTATACAACCACAATCGTACAATGACAATCATACAATCACAATCATGCAATCACAATTATACAATCACAATTACACAATCAAAATCATACAATCACAGTCATACAATCACAATCATACAATCACAATCATACAATCACAATCATACAATCAGAATTATACATTCACATGCATACAATTAGAATCATACAAACGCAATCACACAATCCCAATCATACAATCACAGTCATACAATCACAATCATATAATCACAATCATACAATCACAATCATACAATTACAGTCTTACGATCACAATCATACAATCGCAATCATACAATCACAATCATACAATTACATTCATACAATCACAATCATACAATCACAATCATACAATCACAATAATACAATCACAATCATACAATCACAGTCTTACGATCACAATCATACAATCGCAATCATACAATCACAATCATACAATCACATTCATACAATCACAATCATACAATCACAATCATACAATCACAATCATACAATCACAATCATACAGTCACAATCATACAATCGCAATCATATTATCACAAACATACAATCAGAATTATACATTCGCATGCATACAATTAGAATCATACAAACGCAACCACACAATCACAATCATACAATCACAATCATACAATCACAATCATACAATCACAATCATACAATCACAATCATACAATCACAATCATACAATCACAATCATACAATCACAATCATACAATCACAATCATACAACCACAATCGTACAATGACAATCATACAATCACAATTATACAATCACAATCATACAATAACAATCATGCAATTACAATCATACAATCACAATCATACAATCACAGTCATACAATCACAATCATATAATCACAATCATACAATCACAATCATACAATCACATTCACACAATCATAATCATACAATCGCAATCATATAAACACAATCATACAATCACAATCATACAGTCACAATCATACAATCACAGTCATACAATCACAATCATATAATCACAATCATACAATCACAATCATACAATCACATTCACACAATCATAATCATACAATCGCAATCATATAAACACAATCATACATTCACAATCATACAATCACAATCATAGAATCATAATCCTACAGTCACAATCATACAATCACAATCATACAAACACAATCATACAACCACAATCATACAATGACAATCATACAATCACAATCATGCAATCACAATCATACAATCACAATCATACAATCACAATCATACAATCACAATCATACAATCACAATCATACAATCACAATCATACAATCACAATCATACAACCACAATCGTACAATGACAATCATACAATCACAATCATACAATCACAATTATACAATCACAATTATACAATCACAATCATACAATCACAGTCATACAATCACAATCATACAATCACAATCATACAATCACAATCACACAATCACAATCATACAATCACTATCATACAATCACAATCATACAATCACAATCATACAATCACAATCATACAATCACAATCATACAATCACAATCATACAATCACAATCATACAATCACAATCATACAATCACAATCATACAATCACAATCATACAATCACAATTATACAAACACAATCATACAATTACAATCATAGAACCACAATCGTACAATCACAATCACACAATCACCATCATGCAATCACAATCATACAATCACAATCATACAATCACAGTCTTACGATCACAATCATACAATCACAATCATACAATCACAGTCATACAATCACAATCATACAATCGCAATCATACAATCACAATCATACAATTACATTCATACAATCACAATTATACAATCAAAATAATACAATCACAATCATACAATTACAATCTTACAATCACGACCATACAATCACAATCCTACAATAACAATCATACAATCACAATCATACAATCGCAATCATACAATCGCAATCATATTATCACAAATATACAATCAGAATTATACATTCACATGCATACAATTAGAATCATACAAACGCAATCACACAAACACAATCATACAATCACAATCACACAATCGCAATCAGATAATCGCAATCATACAATCACAATCATACAATCACAATCATACAACCACAATCGTACAATGACAATCATACAATCACAATCATGCAATCACAATTATACAATCACAATTACACAATCACAATCATACAATCACAGTCATACAATCGCAATCATATAAACACAATCATACAATCACAATCATACAATCACAATCATACAATCACAATCATACAATAACAATCATACAATCACAATCATACAATCGCAATCATACAATCGCAATCATATTATCACAAATATACAATCAGAATTATACATTCACATGCATACAATTAGAATCATACAAACGCAATCACACAAACACAATCATACAATCACAATCACACAATCGCAATCAGATAATCGCAATCATACAATCACAATCATACAATCACAATCATACAACCACAATCGTACAATGACAATCATACAATCACAATCATGCAATCACAATTATACAATCACAATTACACAATCACAATCATACAATCACAGTCATACAATCGCAATCATATAAACACAATCATACAATCACAATCATACAGTCACAATCATACAATCGCAATCATATTATCACAATCATACAATCAGAATTATACATTCACATGCATACAATTATAATCATACAAACGCAATCACATAATCACAATCATACAATCACAATCATACAATCACAATCATACAATCACAATCATGCAATCACAATTATACAATCACAATTATACAATCACAATCATACAATCACAGTCATACAATCACAATCATACAATCACAATCATACAATCACAATCACACAATCACAATCATACAATCACAATCATACAATCAGAATTATACATTCACATGCATACAATTAGAATCATACAAACGCAATCACACAATCACAATCATACAGTCACATTCATACAATTACAATCATAAAATCACAATCATAGAATCACAATCATACAATCACAATCATACAGTCACAATCGCACAATCGCAATCAGACAATCGCAATCATACAATCACAATTATACAATCACAATCATACAATCACAATCATACAATCACAATCATACAATCACAATCATACAATCACAATCATACAATCACAATCATACAATCACAATCATACAATCACAATCATACAATCACAATTATACAAACACAATCATACAATTACAATCATAGAACCACAATCGTACAATCACAATCATACAATCACAATCATACAATCACAATCATACAATCACAATCATACAATCACAATTATACAAACACAATCATACAATTACAATCATAGAACCACAATCGTACAATCACAATCACACAATCACAATCATGCAATCAGAATCATACAATCACAATCATACAATCACAATCATACAATCACAGTCTTACAATCACAATCATACAATCACAATCATACAATGACAATCATACAATCACAATCATACAATCACAGTCATACAATCACAATCATATAATCACAATCTTACAATCACAATCATACAATCACATTCACACAATCATAATCATACAATCGCAATCATACAATAACAATCATACAATCACAATCATGCAATCGCAATCATACAACCACAATCATACAATCACAATGATACAATCACAATCATAGAATCACAATCATACAATCACAATCATACAATAACAATCATACAATCACAATGATACAATCACAATCATAGAATCACAATCATACAATCACAATCATACAATAACAATCATACAATCACAATCATACAGTCTCGATCATACAATCGCAATCATATTATCACAAACATACAATCAGAATTATACATTCACATGCGTACAATTGGAATCATACAAACGCAATCACACAATCACAATCATACGATCACAATCATACAATGACATTCATACAATAACAATCATACAATCACAATCATAAAATCACAATCATACAATCACAATCATACATTCACAGTCACACAATCACAAACATGCAATCATAATCATACATTCACAATCATACAACTACGATCATGCAATCACAATCACATTTACACAATCTCTATCATACAGTTACAATCATACAGTCACAATCATAAAATCACAAACGTACAATCACAATCACACAATCACTATCATACAATCAGAATTATACAATAGCAATCCGGCAATAACTGTCACTCTAATACAATAATATATTCACAATCATACAATCACAATCACGCAACTAGAATCATACAATCACAATCATACAATCACAATCGTACAATTACAATCATACAATCACAATCATAGAATCACAATCATGCAGTCACAATCACACAATCACTATCACACAATCACAATTATACAATCAAAATCATACAATCACAATCATACAATCACAATCATACAATCACAATCATACAATCACAATCATACAATCACAATCATACAACCACAATCGTACAATGACAATCATACAATCACAACCATACAATCACAATCATGCAATCACAATTATACAATCACAATTATACAATCACAATCATACAATCACAGTCATACAATCACAATCATACAATCACAATCATACAATCACAATCACACAATCACAATCATACAATCACAATCATACAATCACAATTATACAATCACAATCATACAATCACAATCATACAATCACAATCATACAATCACAATTATACAAACACAATCATACAATTACAATCATAGAACCACAATCGTACGATCACAATCACTCAATCACAATCATGCAATCACAATCATACAATCACAATCATACAATCACAGTCTTACGATCACAATCATACAGTCACAATCATACAATCACAGTCATACAATCACAATCATACAATCGCAATCATACAATCACAATCATACAATTACATTCATACAATCACAATTATACAATCAAAATAATACAATCACAATCATACAATTACAATCTTACAATCACAACTATACAATCACAATCCTACAATCGCAATCACATTATCACAAACATACAATCAGAATTATACATTCACATGCATACAATTAGCATCATACAAACGCAATCACACAATCACCATCATACAATCACAATCATGCAATCACAATCATACAATCACAATCATACAATCACAATCGTACAATTACAATCATACAATCACAATCATAGAATCACAATCATGCAGTCACAATCACACAATCACTATCACACAATCACAATTATACAATCAAAATCATACAATCACAATCATACAATCACAATCATACAATCACAATCATACAATCACAATCATACAATCACATTCACACAATCATAATCATACAATCGCAATCATATAAACACAATCATACAATCACAATCATACAGTCACAATCATACAATCGCAATCATATTATCACAATCATACAATCAGAATTATACATTCACATGCATACAATTAGAATCATACAAACGCAATCACACAATCACAAACATACAATCACAATCATACAATCACAATCATACAATCACAATCATACAATCACAATCATACAATCACAATCATACAATCACAATCATACAATCACAATCATACAATCACAATCATACAATCACAATCATACAATCACAATCATACAATCACAATCATACAACCACAATCGTACAATGTCAATCATACAATCACAATCATGCAATCACAATTATACAATCACAATTATATAATCACAATCATACAATCACAGTCATACAATCACAATCATACAATCACAATCATACAATCACAATCACACAATCACAATCATACAATCACAATCATACAATCACAATCATACAATCACAATCATACAATCACAATCATACAATCACAATCATACAATCACAATTATACAAACACAATCATACAATTACAATCATAGAACCACAATCGTACGATCACAATCACTCAATCACAATCATGCAATCACAATCATACAATCACAATCATACAATCACAGTCTTACGATCACAATCATACAATCACAATCATACAATCACAGTCATACAATCACAATCATACAATCGCAATCATACAATCACACTCATACAATCACAATCATACAATTACATTCATACAATCACAATTATACAATCAAAATAATACAATCACAATCATACAATTACAATCTTACAATCACAACCATACAATCACAATCCTACAATCGCAATCACATTATCACAAACATACAATCAGAATTATACATTCACATGCATACAATTAGCATCATACAAACGCAATCACACAATCACCATCATACAATCACAATCATGCAATCACAATCATGCAATCACAATTGTACAATCAGAATCCTACAATCACAATCATAGAATCACAATCATACAATCACAATCATACAATCACAATGATACAATCACAATCATACAATCACAATTTTACAATCACAATCATACAATAACAATCATGCAATCACAATCATACAATCACAATCATACAATCACAGTCATACAATCGCAACCATATAAACACAATCATACAATCACAATCATACAGTCACAATCATACAATCGCAATCATATTATCACAATCATACAATCAGAATTATACATTCACATGCATACAATTAGAATCATACAAACGCAATCACACAATCACAATCATACAATCACAATCATACAATCACAATCATACAATCACAATCATACAATCACAATCATACAATCACAATCATACAATCACAATCATACAATCACAATCATACAATCACAATCATACAACCACAATCGTACAATGACAATCATACAATCACAATCATGCAATCACAATTATACAATCACAATTATACAATCACAATCATACAATCACAGTCATACAATCACAATCATACAATCACAATCATACAATCACAATCACACAATCACAATCATACAATCACGATCATACAATCAGAATTATACATTCACATGCATACAATTAGAATCATACAAACGCAATCACACAATCACAATCATACAGTCACATTCATACAATTACAATCATACAATCACAATCATAGAATCACAATCATACAATCACAATCATACAGTCACAATCACACAATCGCAATCAGACAATCGCAATCATACAATCACAATCATACAATCACAATCATACAATCACAATCATACAATCACAATCATACAATCACAATCATACAATCACAATCATACAATCACAATCATACAATCACAATCATACAATCACAATTATACAAACACAATCATACAATTACAATCATAGAACCACAATCGTACAATCACAATCACACAATCACAATCATGCAATCACAATCATACAATCACAATCATACAATCACAATCATACAATCACAATCATACAATCACAGTCTTACAGTCACAATCATACAATCACAATCATACAATGACAATCATACAATCACAATCATACAATCACAGTCATACAATCACAATCATATAATCACAATCATACAATCACAATCATACAATCACATTCACACAATCATAATCATACAATCGCAATCATACAATAACAATCATACAATCACAATCATGCAATCGCAATCATACAACCACAATCATACAATCACAATGATACAATCACAATCATAGAATCACAATCATACAATCACAATCATACAATAACAATCATACAATCACAATCATACAGTCTCAATCATACAATCGCAATCATATTATCACAAACATACAATCAGAATTATACATGCACATGCATACAATCGCAATCATACAATCACAATCACACAATCCCAATCATACAATCACAGTCATACAATCACAATCATATAATCACAATCATACAATCACAATCATACAATCACAGTCTTACGATCACAATCATACAATCGCAATCATACAATCACAATCATACAATTACATTCATACAATCACAATCATACAATCACAATCCTACAATCACAATAATACAATCACAATCATACAATCACAGTCTTACGATCACAATCATACAATCGCAATCATACAATCACAATCATACAATCACATTCATACAATCACAATCATACAATCACAATCATACAATCACAATCATACAATCACAATCATACAGTCACAATCATACAATCGCAATCATATTATCACAAACATACAATCAGAATTATACATTCGCATGCATACAATTAGAATCATACAAACGCAATCACACAATCACAATCATACAATCACAATCATACAATCACAATCATACAATCACAATCATACAATCACAATCATACAATCACAATCATACAATCACAATCATACAATCACAATCATACAATCACAATCATACAATCACAATCATACAACCACAATCGTACAATGACAATCATACAATCACAATCATGCAATCGCAATTATACAATCACAATTATACAATCACAATCATACAATCACAGTCATACAATCACAATCATACAATCACAATCATACAATCACAATCACACAATCACAATCATACAATCACAATCATCCAATCAGAATTATACATTCACATGCATACAATTAGAATCATACAAACGCAATCACACAATCACAATCATACAGTCACATTCATACAATTACAATCATACAATCACAATCATAGAATCACAATCATACAATCACAATCATACAGTCACAATCACACAATCGCAATCAGACAATCGCAATCATACAATCACAATCATACAATCACAATCATACAATCACAATCATACAATCACAATTATACAAACACAATCATACAATTACAATCATAGAACCACAATCGTACAATCACAATCACACAATCACAATCATGCAATCACAATCATACAATCACAATCATACAATCACAATCATACAATCACAGTCTTACAATCACAATCATACAATCACAATCATACAATGACAATCATACAATCACAATCATACAATCACAATCATACAATCACAATCATACAATCACAATCATACAATCACAATCATAGAACCACAATCGTACAATCAAAGTCACACAATCACTATCATACAATCAGAATTATACAATAGCAATCCGGCAATCACAGTAACTCAAATACAATTATATATTCACAATCATACAATCACAATCACGCAAGTAGAATCATACAATCACAATCATACAATCATAATCGTACAATTACAATCATACAATCACAATCCTACAATCACAATCATAGAATCACAATCATACAATCACAATCATAAAATCACAATGATACAATCACAATAATACAATCACAATTATACAATCACAATCATACAATAACAATCATGCAATCACAATCATACAATCACAATCATACAATCACAGTCATACAATCACAATCATATAATCACAATCATACAATCACAATCATACAATCACATTCACACAATCATAATCATACAATCGCAATCATACAATAACAATCATACAATCACAATCATGCAATCGCAATCATACAATCGCAATCATATTATCACAAACATACAATCAGAATTATACATTCACATGCATACAATTAGAATCATACAAACGCAATCACACAATCACAATCATACGATCACAATCATACAATCACATTCATACAATAACAATCATACAATCACAATCATAGAATCACAATCATACAATCACAATCATACATTCACAGTCACACAATCGCAAACATGCAATCATAATCATACATTCACAATCATACAACTACGATCATGCAATCACAATCACATTTACACAATCTCTATCATGCAGTTACAATCATACAGTCACAATCATAAAATCACAAACGTACAATCACAATCACACAATCACTATCATACAATCAGAATTTTACAATAGCAATCCGGCAATAACTGTCACTCTAATACAATTATATATTCACAATCATACAATCACAATCACGCAACTAGAATCATACAATCACAATCGTACAATTACAATCATACAATCACAATCATAGAATCACAATCATGCAGTCACAATCACACAATCACTATCACACAATCACAATTATACAATCAAAATCATACAATCACAATCATACAATCACAATCATACAACCACAATCATACAATCACAATCATACAATCACAATCATACAATCACAATCATACAATCACAATCATACAATCACAATCATACAATCACAGTCTTACGATCACTATCATACAATCGCAATCATACAATCACAATCATACAATTACATTCATACAATCACAATCATACAATCACAATCATACAATCACAATCAAACAATCACAATCATACAGTCACAATCACACAATCGCAATCATATTATCACAAACATACAATCAGAATTATACATTCGCATGCATACAATTAGAATCATACAAACGCAATCACACAATCACAATCATACAATCACAATCATACAATCACAATCATACAATCACAATCATACAATCACAATCATACAACCACAATCGTACAATGACAATCATACAATCACAATCATGCAATCACAATTATACAATCACAATTACACAATCAAAATCATACAATCACAGTCATACAATCACAATCATACAATCACAATCATACAATCACAATCATACAATCAGAATTATACATTCACATGCATACAATTAGAATCATACAAACGCAATCACACAATCACAATCATACAATCACAATCATACAATCACAATCATACAATCACAATCATACAATCACAATCATACAATCACAATCATACAATCACAATCATACAATCACAATCATACAATCACAATCATACAATCACAATCATACAATCACAATCATACAATCACAATTATACAAACACAATCATACAATTACAATCATAGAACCACAATCGTACAATCACAATCACACAATCACAATCATGCAATCACAATCATACAGTCACAATCATACAATAACAATCATACAATCACAATCATACAATCGCAATCATACAATCGCAATCATATTATCACAAATATACAATCAGAATTATACATTCACATGCATACAATTAGAATCATACAAACGCAATCACACAAACACAATCATACAATCACAAACACACAATCGCAATCAGACAATCGCAATTGTACAATCAGAATCCTACAATCACAATCATAGAATCACAATCATACAATCACAATCATACAATCACAATGATACAATCACAATCATACAATCACAATTATACAATCACAATCATACAATAACAATCATGCAATTACAATCATACAATCACAATCATACAATCACAGTCATACAATCACAATCATATGATCACAATCATACAATCACAATCATACAATCACATTCACACAATCATAATCATACAATCGCAATCATATAAACACAATCATACAATCACAATCATACAGTCACAATCATACAATCGCAATCATATTATCACAATCATACAATCAGAATTATACATTCACATGCATACAATTAGAATCATACAAACGCAATCACACAATCACAATCATACGATCACAATAATACAATCACAATCATACAATCACAATCATACAATCACAATCATACAATCACAATCATACAATCACAATCATACAATCACAATCATACAATCACAATCATACAACCACAATCGTACAATGACAATCATACAATCACAATCATGCAATCACAATTATACAATCACAATTATACAATCACAATCATACAATCACAGTCATACAATCACAATCATACAATCACAATCATACAATCACAATCACACAATCACAATCATACAATCACAATCATACAATCACAATCAGACAATCACAATCATACAATCACAATCATACAATCACAATCATACAATCACAATTATACAAACACAATCATACAATTACAATCATAGAACCACAATCGTACGATCACAATCACTCAATCACAATCATGCAATCACAATCATACAATCACAATCATACAATCACAGTCTTACGATCACAATCATACAGTCACAATCATACAATCACAGTCATACAATCACAATCATACAATCGCAATCATATAATCACAATCATACAATTACATTCATACAATCACAATTATACAATCAAAATAATACAATCACAATCATACAATTACAATCTTACAATCACAACCATACAATCACAATCCTACAATCGCAATCACATTATCACAAACATACAATCAGAATTATACATTCACATGCATACAATTAGCATCATACAAACGCAATCACACAATCACCATCATACAATCACAATCATGCAATCACAATCATGCAATCACAATCACACCATCACAATCATACAATCACAATCATACAATCACAATCATACAATCACAATCATACAATCACAGTCATACAATCACAATCATATAATCACAATCATACAATCACAATCATACAATCACATTCACACAATCATAATCATACAATCGCAATCATATAAACACAATCATACATTCACAATCATACAATCACAATCATAGAATCATAATCCTACAGTCACAATCATACAATCACAATCATACAAACACAATCATACAACCACAATCATACAATGACAATCATACAATCACAATCATGCAATCACAATCATACAATCACAATCATACAATCACAATCATACAATCACAATCATACAATCACAATCATACAATCACAATCATACAATCACAATCGTACAACCACAATCGTACAATGACAATCATACAATCACAATCATACAATCACAATCATACAATCACAATCATACAATCACAGTCTTACGATCACAATCATACAATCACAATCATACAATCACAGTCATACAATCACAATCATACAATCGCAATCATACAATCACAATCATACAATTACATTCATACAATCACAATTATACAATCAAAATAATACAATCACAATCATACAATTACAATCTTACAATCACGACCATACAATCACAACCCTACAATCGCAATCACATTATCACAAACATACAATCAGAATTATACATTCACATGCATACAATTAGCATCATACAAACGCAATCACACAATCACCATCATACAATCACAACCATGCAATCACAATCATGCAATCACAATCACACCAACACAATCATACAATCACAATCATACAATCACAATCATACAATCACAATCATACAATCACAATCATACAATCACAATCATACAATAACAATCATACAATCACAATCATACAATCGCAATCATACAATCGCAATCATATTATCACAAATATACAATCAGAATTATACATTCACATGCATACGATTAGAATCATACAAACGCAATCACACAAACACAATCATACAATCACAATCACACAATCGCAATCAGATAATCGCAATCATACAATCACAATCATACAATCACAATCATACAACCACAATCGTACAATGACAATCATACAATCACAATCATGCAATCACAATTATACAATCACAATTATACAATCACAATCATACAATCACAGTCATACAATCGCAATCATATAAACACAATCATACAATCACAATCATACAGTCACAATCATACAATCGCAATCATATTATCACAATCATACAATCAGAATTATACATTCACATGCATACAATTAGAATCATACAAACGCAATCACATAATCACAATCATACAATCACAATCATACAATCACAATCATACAATCACAATCATGCAATCACAATTATACAATCACAATTATACAATCACAATCATACAATCACAGTCATACAATCACAATCATACAATCACAATCATACAATCACAATCACACAATCACAATCATACAATCACAATTATACAAACACAATCATACAATTACAATCATAGAACCACAATCGTACAATCACAATCACACAATCACAATCATGCAATCAGAATCATACAATCACAATCATACAATCACAATCATACAATCACAGTCTTACAATCACAATCATACAATCACAATCATACAATGACAATCATACAATCACAATCATACAATCACAGTCATACAATCACAATCATATAATCACAATCATACAATCACAATCATACAATCACATTCACACAATCATAATCATACAATCGCAATCATACAATAACAATCATACAATCACAATCATGCAATCGCAATCATACAACCACAATCATACAATCACAATGATACAATCACAATCATAGAATCACAATCATACAATCACAATCATACAATAACAATCATACAATCACAATGATACAATCACAATCATAGAATCACAATCATACAATCACAATCATACAATAACAATCATACAATCACAATCATACAGTCTCGATCATACAATCGCAATCATATTATCACAAACATACAATCAGAATTATACATTCACATGCGTACAATTGGAATCATACAAACGCAATCACACAATCACAATCATACGATCACAATCATACAATGACATTCATACAATAACAATCATACAATCACAATCATAAAATCACAATCATACAATCACAATCATACATTCACAGTCACACAATCACAAACATGCAATCATAATCATACATTCACAATCATACAACTACGATCATGCAATCACAATCACATTTACACAATCTCTATCATACAGTTACAATCATACAGTCACAATCATAAAATCACAAACGTACAATCACAATCACACAATCACTATCATACAATCAGAATTATACAATAGCAATCCGGCAATAACTGTCACTCTAATACAATTATATATTCACAATCATACAATCACAATCACGCAACTAGAATCATACAATCACAATCATACAATCACAATCGTACAATTACAATCATACAATCACAATCATAGAATCACAATCATGCAGTCACAATCACACAATCACTATCACACAATCACAATTATACAATCAAAATCATACCATCACAATCATACAATCACAATCATACAATCACAATCATACAATCACAATCATACAATCACAATCATACAACCACAATCGTACAATGACAATCATACAATCACAATCATACAATCACAATCATGCAATCACAATTATACAATCACAATTATACAATCACAATCATACAATCACAGTCATACAATCACAATCATACAATCACAATCATACAATCACAATCACACAATCACAATCATACAATCACAATCATACAATCACAATCATACAATCACAGTCTTACAGTCACAATCATACAATCACATTCATACAATTACAATAATACAATCACAATCATACAATCACAATCATACATTCGCAATCACACAATAGCAATCAGACAATCGCAATTGTACTATCACAATCCTACAATCACAATCATAGGATCACAATCATACAATCACAATCATACAATCACAATGATACAATCACAATCATACAATCACAATCATACAATCACAATCATACAATAACAATCATACAATCACAATCATAGAACCACAATCGTACAATCACAATCACACAGTCACTATCATACAATCAGAATTATACAATAGCAATCCGGCAATCACAGTCACTCAAATACAATTATATATTCACAATCATACAATCACAATCACGCAAGTACAATCATACAATCACAATCATACAATCACAATCGTACAATTACAATCATACAATCACAATCATACAATAACTATCATACAATCACAATCATGCAATCGCAATCATACAATCGCAATCATATTATCACAAACATACAATCAGAATTATACATTCACATGCATAGAATTAGAATCATACAAACGCAATCACACAATCACAATCATACAATCACAATCACACAATCGCAATCAGACACTCGCAATTATACAATCACAATCCTACAATCACAATCATAGAATCACAATCATATAATCACAATCATACAATCACAATCATACAATCACAATCATACATTCACAATCATACAATCACAATCATACAACCACAATCATAGAATCACAATCATACAATCACAATCATACAATCACAATCATACAATCACAATCATACAACCACAATCATACAATCACAATGATACAATCACAATCATAGAATCACAATCATACAATCACAATCATACAATAACAATCATACAATCACAATCATACAGTCTCGATCGTACAATCGCAATCATATTATCACAAACATACAATCAGAATTATACATTCACATGCATACAATTGGAATCATACAAACGCAATCACACAATCACAATCATACGATCACAATCATACAATCACATTCATACAATAACAGTCATACAATCACAATCATAAAATCACAATCATACAATCACAATCATACATTCACAGTCACACAATCGCAAACATGCAATCATAATCATACATTCACAATCATACAACTACGATCATGCAATCACAATCACATTTACAGAATCTCAATCATACAGTTACAATCATACAGTCACAATCATAAAATCACAGACGTACAATCACAATCACACAATCACTATCATACAATCAGAATTATACAATAGCAATCCGGCAATAACTGTCACTCTAATACAATTATATATTCACAATCATACAATCACAATCACGCAACTAGAATCATACAATCACAATCATACAATCACAATCGTACAATTACAATCATACAATCACAATCATAGAATCACAATCATGCAGTCACAATCACACCATCACTATCACACAATCACAATTATACAATCAAAATCATACAATCACAATCATACAATCACAATCATACAATCACAATCATACAATCACAATCATACAATCACAATCATACAAACGCAATCACACAATCACAATCATACAATCACAATCGTACAATCACAATCATACAGTCACAATCATACAATCACAATCATACAAGCACAATCATACAATCACAATTATACAAACACAATCATACAATTACAATCATAGAATCACAATCATATAATCACAATCATACAATCACAATCATACAATCACAATCATACATTCACAATCATACAATCACAATCATAGAATCATAATCCTACAGTCAAAATCATACAATCACAATCATACAAACACAATCATACAACCACAATCATACAATGACAATCATACAATCACAATCATGCAATCACAATCATACAATCACAATCATACAATCACAATCATACAATCATAATCATACAACCACAATCATACAATCACAATGATACAATCACAATCATACAATCACAATCATACAATAACAATCATACAATCACAATCATACAGTCTCAATCATACAATCGCAATCATATTATCACAAACATACAATCAGAATTATACATTCACATGCATACAATTAGAATCATACAAACGCAATCACACAATCACAATCATACGATCACAATCATACAATCACATTCATACAATAACAATCATACAATCATAATCATAGAATCACAATCATGCAGTCACAATCACACAATCACTATCACACAATCACAATTATACAATCAAAATAATACAATCACAATCATACAATTACCATCTTACAATCACAACCATACAATCACAACCCTACAATCGCAATCACATTATCACAAACATACAATCAGAATTATACATTCACATGCATACAATTAGCATGATACAAACGCAATCACACAATCACCATCATACAATCACAATCATGCAATCACAATCATGCAATCACAATCACACCATCACAATCATACAATCACAATCACACAATCGCAATCAGACAATCGCAATTGTACAATCACAATCCTACAATCACAATCATAGAATCACAAGCATACAATCACAATCATACAATCACAATGATACAATCACAATCATACAATCACAATTATATAATCACAATCATACAATAACAATCATGCAATCACAATCATACAATCACAATCATGCAATCACAGTCATACAATCACAATCATATAATCACAATCATACAATCACAATCATACAATCACATTCACACAATCATAATCATACAATCGCAATCATATAAACACAATCATACAATCACAATCATACAATCACAATCATACAATCACAGTCATACAATCACAATCATACAATCACAATTATACAATCACAATCATACAATAACAATCATGCAATCACAATCATACAATCACAATCATACAATCACAATCATACAATCACAGTCATACAATCACAATCATATAATCACAATCATACAATCACAATCATACAATCACATTCACACAATCATAATCATACAATCGCAATCATATAAACACAATCATACAATCACAATCATACAGTCACAATCATACAATCGCAATCATATTATCACAATCATACAATCAGAATTATACATTCACATGCATACAATTAGAATCATACAAACGCAATCACACAATCACAAACATACAATCACAATCATACAATCACAATCATACAATCACAATCATACAATCACAATCATACAATCACAATCATACAATCACAATCATACAATCACAATCATACAATCACAATCATACAATCACAATCATACAATCACAATCATACAATCACAATCATACAACCACAATCGTACAATGTCAATCATACAATCACAATCATGCAATCACAATTATACAATCACAATTATACAATCACAATCATACAATCACAGTCATACAATCACAATCATACAATCACAATCATACAATCACAATCATACAATCACAATCATACAACCACAATCGTACAATGACAATCATACAATCACAATCATGCAATCACAATTATACAATCACAATTATACAATCACAATCATACAATCACAGTCATACAATCACAGTCATACAATCACAATCATATAATCACAATCATACAATCACAATCATACAATCACATTCACACAATCATAATCATACAATCGCAATCATATAAACACAATCATACAACCACAATCATACAGTCACAATCATACAATCGCACTCATATTATCACAATCATACAATCAGAATTATACATTCACATGCATACAATTAGAATCATACAAACGCAATCACACAATCACAATCATACAATCACAATCATACAATCACAATCATGCAATCACAATCATACAATCACAATCATACAATCACAATCATACAATCACAATCATACAATCACAATCATACAACCACAATCGTACAATGACAATCATACAATCACAATCATGCAATCACAATTATACAATCACAATTATACAATCACAATCATACAATCACAGTCATACAATCACAATCATACAATCACAATCATACAATCACAATCACACAATCACAATCATACAATCACAATCATACAATCACAATCATACAATCACAATCATACAATCACAATCATACAATCACAATCATACAATCACAATCATACAATCACAATTATACAAACACAATCATACAATTACAATCATAGAACCACAATCGTACAATCACAATCACACAATCACAATCATGCAATCACAATCATACAATCACAATCATACAATCACAGTCTTACGATCACAATCATACAATCACAATCATACAATCACAGTCATACAATCACAATCATACAATCGCAATCATACAATCACAATCATACAATCACAATTATACAAACACAATCATACAATTACAATCATAGAACCACAATCGTACGATCACAATCACTCAATCACAATCATGCAATCACAATCATACAATCACAATCATACAATCACAGTCTTACGATCACAATCATACAGTCACAATCATACAATCACAGTCATACAATCACAATCATACAATCGCAATCATACAATCACAATCATACAATTACATTTATACAATCACAATTATACAATCAAAATAATACAATCACAATCATACAATTACAATCTTACAATCACAACTATACAATCACAATCCTACAATCGCAATCACATTATCACAAACATACAATCAGAATTATACATTCACATGCATACAATTAGCATCATACAAACGCAATCACACAATCACCATCATACAATCACAATCATGCAATCACAATCATGCAATCACAATCACACCATCACAATCATACAATCACAATCATACAATCACAATCATACAATCACAATCATACAATCACAGTCATACAATCACAATCATATAATCACAATCATACAATCACAATCATACAATCACATTCACACAATCATAATCATACAACCACAATCATACAATCACAATGATACAATCACAATCATACAATCACAATCATACAATCACAATCATACAATAACAATCATACAATCACAATCATACAGTCTCAATCGTACAATCGCAATCATATTATCACAAACATACAATCAGAATTATACATTCACATGCATACAATTAGAATCATACAAACGCAATCACACAATCACAATCATACAATCACAGTCATACAATCACAATCATATAATCACAATCATACAATCACAATCATACAATCACATTCACACAATCATAATCATACAATCGCAATCATATAAACACAATCATACAATCACAATCATACAGTCACAATCATACAATCGCAATCATATTATCACAATCATACAATCAGAATTATACATTCACATGCATACAATTAGAATCATACAAACGCAATCACACAATCACAAACATACAATCACAATCATACAATCACAATCATACAATCACAATCATACAATCACAATCATACAGTCACAATCATACAATCACAATCATACAATCACAATCATACAATCACAATCATACAATCACAATCATACAATCACAATCATACAACCACAATCGTACAATGTCAATCATACAATCACAATCATGCAATCACAATTATACAATCACAATTATACAATCACAATCATACAATCACAGTCATACAATCACAATCATACAATCACAATCATACAATCACAATCACACAATCACAATCATACAATCACAATCATACAATCACAATCATACAGTCACAATCATACAATCACAATCATACAATCACAATCATACAATCACAATTATACAAACACAATCATACAATTACAATCATAGAACCACAATCGTACGATCACAATCACTCAATCACAATCATGCAATCACAATCATACAATCACAATCATACAATCACAGTCTTACGATCACAATCATACAGTCACAATCATACAATCACAGTCATACAATCACAATCATACAATCGCAATCATACAATCACAATCATACAATTACATTCATACAATCACAATTATACAATCAAAATAATACAATCACAATCATACAATTACAATCTTACAATCACAACTATACAATCACAATCCTACAATCGCAATCACATTATCACAAACATACAATCAGAATTATACATTCACATGCATACAATTAGCATCATACAAACGCAATCACACAATCACCATCATACAATCACAATCATGCAATCACAATCATGCAATCACAATCACACCATCACAATCATACAATCACAATCATACAATCACAATCATACAATCACAGTCATACAATCACAATCATATAATCACAATCATACAATCACAATCATACAATCACATTCACACAATCATAATCATACAATCGCAATCATATAAACACAATCATACAATCACAATCATACAGTCACAATCATACAATCGCACTCATATTATCACAATCATACAATCAGAATTATACATTCACATGCATACAATTAGAATCATACAAACGCAATCACACAATCACAATCATACAATCACAATCATACAATCACAATCATACAATCACAATCATACAATCACAATCATACAATCACAATCATACAATCACAATCATACAATCACAATCATACAACCACAATCGTACAATGACAATCATACAATCACAATCATGCAATCACAATTATACAATCACAATTATACAATCACAATCATACAATCACAGTCATACAATCACAATCATACAATCACAATCATACAATCACAATCACACAATCACAATCATACAATCACAATCATACAATCACAATCATACAATCACAATCATACAATCACAATCATACAATCACAATCATACAATCACAATCATACAATCACAATCATACAATCACAATCATACAATCACAATTATACAAACACAATCATACAATTACAATCATAGAACCACAATCGTACAATCACAATCACACAATCACAATCATGCAATCACAATCATACAATCACAATCATACAATCACAGTCTTACGATCACAATCATACAATCACAATCATACAATCACAGTCATACAATCACAATCATACAATCGCAATCATACAATCACAATCATACAATCACAATTATACAAACACAATCATACAATTACAATCATAGAACCACAATCGTACGATCACAATCACTCAATCACAATCATGCAATCACAATCATACAATCACAATCATACAATCACAGTCTTACGATCACAATCATACAGTCACAATCATACAATCACAGTCATACAATCACAATCATACAATCGCAATCATACAATCACAATCATACAATTACATTTATACAATCACAATTATACAATCAAAATAATACAATCACAATCATACAATTACAATCTTACAATCACAACTATACAATCACAATCCTACAATCGCAATCACATTATCACAAACATACAATCAGAATTATACATTCACATGCATACAATTAGCATCATACAAACGCAATCACACAATCACCATCATACAATCACAATCATGCAATCACAATCATGCAATCACAATCACACCATCACAATCATACAATCACAATCATACAATCACAATCATACAATCACAGTCATACAATCACAATCATATAATCACAATCATACAATCACAATCATACAATCACATTCACACAATCATAATCATACAACCACAATCATACAATCACAATGATACAATCACAATCATACAATCACAATCATACAATCACAATCATACAATAACAATCATACAATCACAATCATACAGTCTCAATCATACAATCGCAATCATATTATCACAAACATACAATCAGAATTATACATTCACATGCATACAATTAGAATCATACAAACGCAATCACACAATCACAATCATACGATCACAATCATACAATCACATTCATACAATAACAATCATACAATCATAATCATAGAATCACAATCATACAATCACAATCATACATTCACAATCATAGAATCACAATCATGCAGTCACAATCACACAATCACTATCACACAATCACAATTATACAATCAAAATAATACAATCACAATCATACAATTACCATCTTACAATCACAACCATACAATCACAACCCTACAATCGCAATCACATTATCACAAACATACAATCAGAATTATACATTCACATGCATACAATTAGCATGATACAAACGCAATCACACAATCACCATCATACAATCACAATCATGCAATCACAATCATGCAATCACAATCACACCATCACAATCATACAATCACAATCATACAATCACAATCATACAATCACAATCATACAATCACAATCATACAATCACAATCATACAATAACAATCATACAATCACAATCATACAATCGCAATCATACAATCGCAATCATATTATCACAAATATACAGTCAGAATTATACATTCACATGCATACAATTAGAATCATACAAACGCAATCACACAAACACAATCATACAATCACAATCACACAATCGCAATCAGACAATCGCAATTGTACAATCACAATCCTACAATCACAATCATAGAATCACAATCATACAATCACAATCATACAATCACAATGATACAATCACAATCATACAATCACAATTATACAATCACAATCATACAATAACAATCATGCAATCACAATCATACAATCACAATCATGCAATCACAGTCATACAATCACAATCATACAATCACAATCATACAATCACAATCATACAATCACAGTCATACAATCACAATCATACAATCACAATCATACAATAACAATCATACAATCACAATCATACAATCGCAATCATACAATCGCAATCATATTATCACAAATATACAATCAGAATTATACATTCACATGCATACAATTAGAATCATACAAACGCAATCACACAAACACAATCATACAATCACAATCACACAATCGCAATCAGACAATCGCAATTGTACAATCACAATCCTACAATCACAATCATAGAATCACAATCATACAATCACAATCATACAATCACAATGATACAATCACAATCATACAATCACAATTATACAATCACAATCATACAATTACAATCATGCAATCACAATCATACAATCACAATCATGCAATCACAGTCATACAATCACAATCATAGAATCACAATCATACAATCACAATCATACAATCACAATGATACAATCACAATCATACAATCACAATCATACAATCACAATCATACAATCACAATCATACAATCACAATCATACAATCACAATCATACAATCACAATCATACAATCACAATCATACAATCACAATCATACAATCACAATCATACAACCACAATCGTACAATGTCAATCATACAATCACAATCATGCAATCACAATTATACAATCACAATTATACAATCACAATCATACAATCACAGTCATACAATCACAATCATACAATCACAATCATACAATCACAATCATACAATCACAATCATACAATCACAATCATACAATAACAATCATACAATCACAATCATACAATCGCAATCATACAATCGCAATCATATTATCACAAATATACAATCAGAATTATACATTCACATGCATACAATTAGAATCATACAAACGCAATCACACAAACACAATCATACAATCACAATCACACAATCGCAATCAGACAATCGCAATTGTACAATCACAATCCTACAATCACAATCATAGAATCACAATCATACAATCACAATCATACAATCACAATGATACAATCACAATCATACAATCACAATTATACAATCACAATCATACAATTACAATCATGCAATCACAATCATACAATCACAATCATGCAATCACAGTCATACAATCACAATCATATAATCACAATCATACAATCACAATCATACAATCACAATCATACAAACACAATCATACAATTACAATCATACAATCACAATCATACAATCACAATCATACAGTCACAATCATACAATCACAATCATACAATCACAATCATACAATCACAATTATACAAACACAATCATACAATTACAATCATAGAACCACAATCGTACGATCACAATCACTCAATCACAATCATGCAATCACAATCATACAATCACAATCATACAATCACAGTCTTACGATCACAATTATACAGTCACAATCATACAATCACAGTCATACAATCACAATCATACAATCGCAATCATACAATCACAATCCTACAATTACATTCATACAATCACAATTATACAATCAAAATAATACAATCACAATCATACAATTACAATCTTACAATCACAACTATACAATCACAATCCTACAATCGCAATCACATTATCACAAACATACAATCAGAATTATACATTCACATGCATACAATTAGCATCATACAAACGCAATCACACAATCACCATCATACAATCACAATCATGCAATCACAATCATGCAATCACAATCACACCATCACAATCATACAATCACAATCATACAATCACAATCATACAATCACAATCATACAATCACAGTCATACAATCACAATCATATAATCACAATCATACAATCACAATCATACAATCACATTCACACAATCATAATCATACAATCGCAATCATATAAACACAATCATACAATCACAATCATACAGTCACAATCATACAATCGCACTCATATTATCACAATCATACAATCAGAATTATACATTCACATGCATACAATTAGAATCATACAAACGCAATCACACAATCACAATCATACAATCACAATCATACAATCACAATCATACAATCACAATCATACAATCACAATCATACAATCACAATCATACAATCACAATCATA
The DNA here is from genome assembly GCF_050947335.1 of Megachile rotundata. NCBI lineage: Eukaryota > Metazoa > Arthropoda > Insecta > Hymenoptera > Megachilidae > Megachile > Megachile rotundata. Next base: position 413,715 of record NW_027473345.1, on the reverse strand, counting down.
CAATCACAATCATACAACCACAATCGTACAATGACAATCATACAATCACAATCATGCAATCACAATTATACAATCACAATTATACAATCACAATCATACAATCACAGTCATACAATCACAATCATACAATCACAATCATACAGTCACAATCACACAATCACAATCATACAATCACAATCATACTATCACAATCATACAATCACAATCATACAATCACAATCATACAATCACAATCATACAATCACAATTATACAAACACAATCATACAATTACAATCATAGAACCACAATCGTACAATCACAAACACACAATCACAATCATGTAATCACAATCATACAATCACAATCATACAATCACAGTCTTACGATCACAATCATACAATCACAATCATACAATCACAGTCATACAATCACAATCATACAATCGCAATCATACAATCACAATCATACAATCACAATCATACAATCACAATCATACAATCACAATCATACAATTACATTCATACAATCACAATTATACAATCAAAATAATACAATCACAATCATACAATTACAATCTTACAATCACAACCATACAATCACAATCCTACAATCGCAATCACATTATCACAAACATACAATCAGAATTATACATTCACATGCATACAATTAGCATCATACAAACGCAATCACACAATCACCATCATACAATCACAATCATACAATCACAATCATACAATCACAATCATACAATCACAATCATACAATCACAATCATACAATCACAATCATACAATCACAATCATACAATCACAATCATACAATCACAATCATACAATCACAATCATACAACCACAATCGTACAATGTCAATCATACAATCACAATCATGCAATCACAATTATACAATCACAATTATACAATCACAATCATACAATCACAGTCATACAATCACAATCATACAATCACAATCATACAATCACAATCACACAATCACAATCATACAATCACAATCATACAATCACAATCATACAATCACAATCATACAATCACAATCATACAATCACAATCATACAATCACAATTATACAAACACAATCATACAATTACAATCATAGAACCACAATCGTACAATCACAATCACAAAATCACAATCATGCAATCACAATCATACAATCACAATCATACAATCACAGTCTTACGATCACAATCATACAATCACAATCATACAATCACAGTCATACAATCACAATCATACAATCGCAATCATACAATCACAATCATACAATCACAATTATACAAACACAATCATACAATTACAATCATAGAACCACAATCGTACGATCACAATCACTCAATCACAATCATGCAATCACAATCATACAATCACAATCATACAATCACAGTCTTACGATCACAATCATACAGTCACAATCATACAATCACAGTCATACAATCACAATCATACAATCGCAATCATACAATCACAATCATACAATTACATTTATACAATCACAATTATACAATCAAAATAATGCAATCACAATCATACAATTACAATCTTACAATCACAACTATACAATCAAAATCCTACAATCGCAATCACATTATCAGAAACATACAATCAGAATTATACATTCACATGCATACAATTAGCATCATACAAACGCAATCACACAATCACCATCATACAATCACAATCATGCAATCACAATCATGCAATCACAATCACACCATCACAATCATACAATCACAATCATACAATCACAATCATACAATCACAATCATACAATCACAGTCATACAATCACAATCATATAATCACAATCATACAATCACAATCATACAATCACATTCACACAATCATAATCATACAACCACAATCATACAATCACAATGATACAATCACAATCATACAATCACAATCATACAATCACAATCATACAATAACAATCATACAATCACAATCATACAGTCTGAGTCATACAATCGCAATCATATTATCACAAACATACAATCAGAATTATACATTCACATGCATACAATTAGAATCATACAAACGCAATCACACAATCACAATCATACGATCACAATCATACAATCACATTCATACAATAACAATCATACAATCATAATCATAGAATCACAATCATACAATCACAATCATACATTCACAATCATAGAATCACAATCATGCAGTCGCAATCACACAATCACTATCACACAATCACAATTATACAATCAAAATAATACAATCACAATCATACAATTACCATCTTACAATCACAACCATACAATCACAACCCTACAATCGCAATCACATTATCACAAACATACAATCAGAATTATACATTCACATGCATACAATTAGCATGATACAAACGCAATCACACAATCACCATCATACAATCACAATCATGCAATCACAATCATGCAATCACAATCACACCATCACAATCATACAATCACAATCATACAATCACAATCATACAATCACAATCATACAATCACAATCATACAATCACAATCATACAATCACAATCATACAATAACAATCATACAATCACAATCATACAATCGCAATCATACAATCGCAATCATATTATCACAAATATACAATCAGAATTATACATTCACATGCATACAATTAGAATCATACAAACGCAATCACACAAACACAATCATACAATCACAATCACACAATCGCAATCAGACAATCGCAATTGTACAATCACAATCCTACAATCACAATCATAGAATCACAATCATACAATCACAATCATACAATCACAATGATACAATCACAATCATACAATCACAATTATACAATCACAATCATACAATAACAATCATGCAATCACAATCATACAATCACAATCATGCAATCACAGTCATACAATCACAATCATATAATCACAATCATACAATCACAATCATACAATCACAATCATACAATCACAATCATACAATCACAATCATACAATCACAATCATACAATCACAATCATACAGTCACAATCATACAATCACAATCATACAATCACAATCATACAATCACAATTATACAAACACAATCATACAATTACAATCATAGAACCACAATCGTACGATCACAATCACTCAATCACAATCATGCAATCACAATCATACAATCACAATCATACAATCACAGTCTTACGATCACAATCATACAGTCACAATCATACAATCACAGTCATACAATCACAATCATACAATCGCAATCATACAATCGCAATCATACAATCACAATCCTACAATTACATTCATACAATCACAATTATACAATCAAAATAATACAATCACAATCATACAATTACAATCTTACAATCACAACTATACAATCACAATCCTACAATCGCAATCACATTATCACAAACATACAATCAGAATTATACATTCACATGCATACAATTAGCATCATACAAACGCAATCACACAATCACCATCATACAATCACAATCATGCAATCACAATCATGCAATCACAATCACACCATCACAATCATACAATCACAATCATACAATCACAATCATACAATCACAATCATACAATCACAATCATACAATCACAATCATACAATCACAATCATACAATCACAATCATACAATCACAATCATACAATCACAATCATACAATCACAATCATACAATCACAATCATACAATCACAATCATACAACCACAATCGTACAATGACAATCATACAATCACAATCATGCAATCACAATTATACAATCACAATTATACAATCACAATCATACAATCACAGTCATACAATCACAATCATACAATCACAATCATACAGTCACAATCACACAATCACAATCATATAATCACAATCATACAATCACAATCATACAATCACAATCATACAATCACAATCATACAATCACAATCAGACAATCACAATCATACAATCACAATTATACAAACACAATCATACAATTACAATCATAGAACCACAATCGTACAATCACAATCACACAATCACAATCATGTAATCACAATCATACAATCACAATCATACAATCACAGTCTTACGATCACAATCATACAATCACAATCATACAATCACAGTCATACAATCACAATCATACAATCGCAATCATACAATCACAATCATACAATCACAATCATACAATCACAATCATACAATTACATTCATACAATCACAATTATACAATCAAAATAATACAATCACAATCATACAATTACAATCTTACAATCACAACCATACAATCACAATCCTACAATCGCAATCACATTATCACAAACATACAATCAGAATTATACATTCACATGCATACAATTAGCATCATACAAACGCAATCACACAATCACCATCATACAATCACAATCATACAATCACAATCATACAATCACAATCATACAATCACAATCATACAATCACAATCATACAATCACAATCATACAATCACAATCATACAATCACAATCATACAATCACAATCATACAATCACAATCATACAACCACAATCGTACAATGTCAATCATACAATCACAATCATGCAATCACAATTATACAATCACAATTATACAATCACAATCATACAATCACAGTCATACAATCACAATCATACAATCACAATCATACAATCACAATCACACAATCACAATCATACAATCACAATCATACAATCACAATCATACAATCACAATCATACAATCACAATCATACAATCACAATCATACAATCACAATTATACAAACACAATCATACAATTACAATCATAGAACCACAATCGTACGATCACAATCACTCAATCACAATCATGCAATCACAATCATACAATCACAATCATACAATCACAGTCTTACGATCACAATCATACAGTCACAATCATACAATCACAGTCATACAATCACAATCATACAATCGCAATCATACAATCACAATCATACAATTACATTCATACAATCACAATTATACAATCAAAATAATACAATCACAATCATACAATTACAATCTTACAATCACAACTATACAATCACAATCCTACAATCGCAATCACATTATCACAAACATACAATCAGAATTATACATTCACATGCATACAATTAGCATCATACAAACGCAATCACACAATCACCATCATACAATCACAATCATGCAATCACAATCATGCAATCACAATCATGCAATCACAATCACACCATCACAATCATACAATCACAATCATACAATCACAATCATACAATCACAATCATACAATCACAGTCATACAATCACAATCATATAATCACAATCATACAATCACAATCATACAATCACATTCACACAATCATAATCATACAACCACAATCATACAATCACAATGATACAATCACAATCATACAATCACAATCATACAATCACAATCATACAATAACAATCATACAATCACAATCATACAGTCTCAATCATACAATCGCAATCATATTATCACAAACATACAATCAGAATTATACATTCACATGCATACAATTAGAATCATACAAACGCAATCACACAATCACAATCATACGATCACAATCATACAATCACATTCATACAATAACAATCATACAATCATAATCATAGAATCACAATCATACAATCACAATCATACATTCACAATCATAGAATCACAATCATGCAGTCACAATCACACAATCACTATCACACAATCACAATTATACAATCAAAATAATACAATCACAATCATACAATTACCATCTTACAATCACAACCATACAATCACAACCCTACAATCGCAATCACATTATCACAAACATACAATCAGAATTATACATTCACATGCATACAATTAGCATGATACAAACGCAATCACACAATCACCATCATACAATCACAATCATGCAATCACAATCATGCAATCACAATCACACCATCACAATCATACAATCACAATCATACCATCACAATCATACAATCACAATCATACAATCACAATCATACAATCACAATCATACAATAACAATCATACAATCACAGTCATACAATCGCAATCATACAATCGCAATCATACAATCGCAATCATATTATCACAAATATACAATCAGAATTATACATTCACATGCATACAATTAGAATCATACAAACGCAATCACACAAACACAATCATACAATCACAATCACACAATCGCAATCAGACAATCGCAATTGTACAATCACAATCCTACAATCACAATAATAGAATCACAATCATACAATCACAATCATACAATCACAATGATACAATCACAATCATACAATCACAATTATACAATCACAATCATACAATAACAATCATGCAATCACAATCATACAATCACAATCATACAATCACAATCATATAATCACAATCATACAATCACAATCATACAATCACATTCACACAATCATCATCATACAATCGCAATCATATAAACACAATCATACAATCACAATCATACAGTCACAATCATACAATCGCAATCATATTATCACAATCATACAATCAGAATTATACATTCACATGCATACAATTAGAATCATACAAACGCAATCACACAATCACAAACATACAATCACAATCATACAATCACAATCATACAATCACAATCATACAATCACAATCATACAATCACAATCATACAATCACAATCATACAATCACAATCATACAATCACAATCATACAATCACAATCATACAATCACAATCATACAATCACAATCGTACAACCACAATCGTACAATGTCAATCATACAATCACAATCATGCAATCACAATTATACAATCACAATTATACAATCACAATCATACAATCACAGTCATACAATCACAATCATACAATCACAATCATACAATCACAATCATACAACCACAATCGTACAATGTCAATCATACAATCACAATCATGCAATCACAATTATACAATCACAATTATACAATCACAATCATACAATCACAGTCATACAATCACAATCATACAATCACAATCATACAATCACAATCACACAATCACAATCATACAATCACAATCATACAATCACAATCATACAATCACAATCATACAATCACAATCATACAATCACAATCATACAATCACAATTATACAAACACAATCATACAATTACAATCATAGAACCACAATCGTACGATCACAATCACTCAATCACAATCATGCAATCACAATCATACAATCACAATCATACAATCACAGTCTTACGATCACAATCATACAATGACAATCATACAATCACAGTCATACAATCACAATCATACAATCGCAATCATACAATCACAATCATACAATCACAATCATACAATGACATTCATACAATCACAATTATACAATCAAAATAATACAATCACAATCATACAATTACAATCTTACAATCACAACCATACAATCACAATCCTAGAATCGCAATCACATTATCACAAACATACAATCAGAATTATACATTCACATGCATACAATTAGCACCATACAAACGCAATCACACAATCACCATCATACAATCACAATCATGCAATCACAATCATGCAATCACAATCACACCATCGCAATCATACAATCACAATCATACAATCACAATCATACAATCACAATCATACAATCACAATTATACAATCACAATCATACAATAACAATCATGCAATCACAATCATACAATCACAATCATGCAATCACAGTCATACAATCACAATCATATAATCACAATCATACAATCACAATCATACAATCACATTCACACAATCATAATCATACAATCGCAATCATATAAACACAATCATACAATCACAATCATACAATCACAATCATACAATCACAGTCATACAATCACAATCATACAATCACAATTATACAATCACAGTCATACAATAACAATCATGCAATCACAATCATACAATCACAATCATACAATCACAGTCATACAATCACAATCATATAATCACAATCATACAATCACAATCATACAATCACATTCACACAATCATAATCATACAATCGCAATCATATAAATACAATCATACAATCACAATCATACAGTCACAATCATACAATCGCAATCATATTATCACAATCATACAATCAGAATTATACATTCACATGCATACAATTAGAATCATACAAACGCAATCACACAATCACAAACATACAATCACAATCATACAATCACAATCATACAATCACAATCATACAATCACAATCATACAATCACAATCATACAACCACAATCGTACAATGTCAATCATACAATCACAATCATGCAATCACAATTATACAATCACAATTATACAATCACAATCATACAATCACAGTCATACAATCACAATCATACAATCACAATCATACAATCACAATCACACAATCACAATCATACAATCACAATCATACAATCACAATCATACAATCACAATCATACAATCACAATCATACAATCACAATCATACAATCACAATCATACAATCACAATTATACAAACACAATCATACAATTACAATCATAGAACCACAATCGTACGATCACAATCACTCAATCACAATCATGCAATCACAATCATACAATCACAATCATACAATCACAGTCTTACGATCACAATCATACAATGACAATCATACAATCACAGTCATACAATCACAATCATACAATCGCAATCATACAATCACAATCATACAATCACCATCATACAATTACATTCATACAATCACAATTATACAATCAAAATAATACAATCACAATCATACAATTACAATCTTACAATCACAACCATACAATCACAATCCTACAATCGCAATCACATTATCACAAACATACAATCAGAATTATACATTCACATGCATACAATTAGCATCATACAAACGCAATCACACAATCACCATCATACAATCACAATCATGCAATCACAATCATGCAATCACAATCACACCATCGCAATCATACAATCACAATCATACAATCACAATGATACAATCACAATCATACAATCACAATTATACAATCACAATCATACAATAACAATCATGCAATCACAATCATACAATCACAATCATACAATCACAATCATATAATCACAATCATACAATCACAATCATACAATCACATTCACACAATCATCATCATACAATCGCAATCATATAAACACAATCATACAATCACAATCATACAGTCACAATCATACAATCGCAATCATATTATCACAATCATACAATCAGAATTATACATTCACATGCATACAATTAGAATCATACAAACGCAATCACACAATCACAAACATACAATCACAATCATACAATCACAATCATACAATCACAATCATACAATCACAATCATACAATCACAATCATACAATCACAATCATACAATCACAATCATACAATCACAATCATACAATCACAATCATACAATCACAATCATACAATCACAATCGTACAACCACAATCGTACAATGTCAATCATACAATCACAATCATGCAATCACAATTATACAATCACAATTATACAATCACAATCATACAATCACAGTCATACAATCACAATCATACAATCACAATCATACAATCACAATCATACAACCACAATCGTACAATGTCAATCATACAATCACAATCATGCAATCACAATTATACAATCACAATTATACAATCACAATCATACAATCACAGTCATACAATCACAATCATACAATCACAATCATACAATCACAATCACACAATCACAATCATACAATCACAATCATACAATCACAATCATACAATCACAATCATACAATCACAATCATACAATCACAATCATACAATCACAATTATACAAACACAATCATACAATTACAATCATAGAACCACAATCGTACGATCACAATCACTCAATCACAATCATGCAATCACAATCATACAATCACAATCATACAATCACAGTCTTACGATCACAATCATACAATGACAATCATACAATCACAGTCATACAATCACAATCATACAATCGCAATCATACAATCACAATCATACAATCACAATCATACAATGACATTCATACAATCACAATTATACAATCAAAATAATACAATCACAATCATACAATTACAATCTTACAATCACAACCATACAATCACAATCCTAGAATCGCAATCACATTATCACAAACATACAATCAGAATTATACATTCACATGCATACAATTAGCACCATACAAACGCAATCACACAATCACCATCATACAATCACAATCATGCAATCACAATCATGCAATCACAATCACACCATCGCAATCATACAATCACAATCATACAATCACAATCATACAATCACAATCATACAATCACAATTATACAATCACAATCATACAATAACAATCATGCAATCACAATCATACAATCACAATCATGCAATCACAGTCATACAATCACAATCATATAATCACAATCATACAATCACAATCATACAATCACATTCACACAATCATAATCATACAATCGCAATCATATAAACACAATCATACAATCACAATCATACAATCACAATCATACAATCACAGTCATACAATCACAATCATACAATCACAATTATACAATCACAGTCATACAATAACAATCATGCAATCACAATCATACAATCACAATCATACAATCACAGTCATACAATCACAATCATATAATCACAATCATACAATCACAATCATACAATCACATTCACACAATCATAATCATACAATCGCAATCATATAAATACAATCATACAATCACAATCATACAGTCACAATCATACAATCGCAATCATATTATCACAATCATACAATCAGAATTATACATTCACATGCATACAATTAGAATCATACAAACGCAATCACACAATCACAAACATACAATCACAATCATACAATCACAATCATACAATCACAATCATACAATCACAATCATACAATCACAATCATACAACCACAATCGTACAATGTCAATCATACAATCACAATCATGCAATCACAATTATACAATCACAATTATACAATCACAATCATACAATCACAGTCATACAATCACAATCATACAATCACAATCATACAATCACAATCACACAATCACAATCATACAATCACAATCATACAATCACAATCATACAATCACAATCATACAATCACAATCATACAATCACAATCATACAATCACAATCATACAATCACAATTATACAAACACAATCATACAATTACAATCATAGAACCACAATCGTACGATCACAATCACTCAATCACAATCATGCAATCACAATCATACAATCACAATCATACAATCACAGTCTTACGATCACAATCATACAATGACAATCATACAATCACAGTCATACAATCACAATCATACAATCGCAATCATACAATCACAATCATACAATCACCATCATACAATTACATTCATACAATCACAATTATACAATCAAAATAATACAATCACAATCATACAATTACAATCTTACAATCACAACCATACAATCACAATCCTACAATCGCAATCACATTATCACAAACATACAATCAGAATTATACATTCACATGCATACAATTAGCATCATACAAACGCAATCACACAATCACCATCATACAATCACAATCATGCAATCACAATCATGCAATCACAATCACACCATCGCAATCATACAATCACAATCATACAATCACAATCATACAATCACAATCATACAATCACAATCATACAATCACAATCATACAATCACAATCATACAATAACAATCATACAATCACAATCATACAATCGCAATCATACAATCGCAATCATATTATCACAAATATACAATCAGAATTATACATTCACATGCATACAATTAGAATCATACAAACGCAATCACACAAACACAATCATACAATCACAATCATACAATCACAATCATACAATCACAATCATACAATCACAATCATACAATCACAATCATACAATCACAATCATACAATCACAATCATACAATCACAATCATACAACCACAATCGTACAATGACAATCATACAATCACAATCATGCAATCACAATTATACAATCACAATTATACAATCACAATCATACAATCACAGTCATACAATCACAATCATACAATCACAATCATACAATCACAATCATACAATCACAATTTTACAATCACAATCATACAATAACAATCATGCAATCACAATCATACAATCACAATCATACAATCACAGTCATACAATCGCAACCATATAAACACAATCATACAATCACAATCATACAGTCACAATCATACAATCGCAATCATATTATCACAATCATACAATCAGAATTATACATTCACATGCATACAATTAGAATCATACAAACGCAATCACACAATCACAATCATACAATCACAATCATACAAACACAATCATACAATCACAATCATACAATCACAATCATACAATCACAATCATACAATCACAATCATACAATCACAATCATACAATCACAATCATACAATCACAATCATACAACCACAATCGTACAATGACAATCATACAAGCACAATCATGCAATCACAATTATACAATCACAATTATACAATCACAATCATACAATCACAGTCATACAATCACAATCATACAATCACAATCATACAATCACAATCACACAATCACAATCATACAATCACGATCATACAATCAGAATTATACATTCACATGCATACAATTAGAATCATACAAACGCAATCACACAATCACAATCATACAGTCACATTCATACAATTACAATCATACAATCACAATCATAGAATCACAATCATACAATCACAATCATACAGTCACAATCACACAATCGCAATCAGACAATCGCAATCATACAATCACAATCATACAATCACAATCATACAATCACAATCATACAATCACAATCATACAATCACAATCATACAATCACAATCATACAATCACAATCATAGAACCACAATCGTACAATCACAATCACACAATCACAATCATGCAATCACAATCATACAATCACAATCATACAATCACAATCATACAATCACAGTCTTACAATCACAATCATACAATCACAATCATACAATGACAATCATACAATCACAATCATACAATCACAGTCATACAATCACAATCATATAATCACAATCATACAATCACAATCATACAATCACATTCACACAATCATAATCATACAATCGCAATCATACAATAACAATCATACAATCACAATCATGCAATCGCAATCATACAACCACAATCATACAATCACAATGATACAATCACAATCATAGAATCACAATCATACAATCACAATCATACAATAACAATCATACAATCACAATCATACAGTCTCAATCATACAATCGCAATCATATTATCACAAACATACAATCAGAATTATACATTCACATGCATACAATCGCAATCATACAATCACAATCATACAATCACAATCATACGATCACTATCGTACAACCACAAACGTACAATGACAATCATACAATCACAATCATGCAATCACAATTATACAATCACAATTATACAATCACAATCATACAATCACAGTCATACAATCACAATCATACAATCACAATCATACAATCACAATCACACAATCACAATCATACAATCACAATCATACAATCAGAATTATACATACACATGCATACAATTAGAATCATACAAACGCAATCACACAATCACAATCATACAATCACAATCACACAATCACAATCATACAATCACAATCATACAATCACAATCATACAATCACAATCATACAATCACAATCATACAACCACAATCGTACAATGACAATCATACAATCACAATCATGCAATCACAATTATACAATCACAATTATACAATCACAATCATACAATCACAGTCATACAATCACAATCATACAATCACAATCATACAGTCACAATCACACAATCACAATCATATAATCACAATCATACAATCACAATCATACAATCACAATCATACAATCACAATCATACAATCACAATCAGACAATCACAATCATACAATCACAATTATACAAACACAATCATACAATTACAATCATAGAACCACAATCGTACAATCACAATCACACAATCACAATCATGTAATCACAATCATACAATCACAATCATACAATCACAGTCTTACGATCACAATCATACAATCACAATCATACAATCACAGTCATACAATCACAATCATACAATCGCAATCATACAATCACAATCATACAATCACAATCATACAATCACAATCATACAATTACATTCATACAATCACAATTATACAATCAAAATAATACAATCACAATCATACAATTACAATCTTACAATCACAACCATACAATCACAATCCTACAATCGCAATCACATTATCACAAACATACAATCAGAATTATACATTCACATGCATACAATTAGCATCATACAAACGCAATCACACAATCACCATCATACAATCACAATCATACAATCACAATCATACAATCGCAATCATACAATCACAATCATACAATCACAATCGTACAATCACAATCATACAATCACAATCATACAATCACAATCATACAATCACAATCATACAATCACAATCATACAATCACAATCATACAACCACAATCGTACAATGTCAATCATACAATCACAATCATGCAATCACAATTATACAATCACAATTATACAATCACAATCATACAATCACAGTCATACAATCACAATCATACAATCACAATCATACAATCACAATCACACAATCACAATCATACAATCACAATCATACAATCACAATCATACAATCACAATCATACAATCACAATCATACAATCACAATCATACAATCACAATTATACAAACACAATCATACAATTACAATCATAGAACCACAATCGTACGATCACAATCACTCAATCACAATCATGCAATCACAATCATACAATCACAATCATACAATCACAGTCTTACGATCACAATCATACAGTCACAATCATACAATCACAGTCATACAATCACAATCATACAATCGCAATCATACAATCACAATCATACAATTACATTCATACAATCACAATTATACAATCAAAATAATACAATCACAATCATACAATTACAATCTTACAATCACAACTATACAATCACAATCCTACAATCGCAATCACATTATCACAAACATACAATCAGAATTATACATTCACATGCATACAATTAGCATCATACAAACGCAATCACACAATCACCATCATACAATCACAATCATGCAATCACAATCATGCAATCACAATCATGCAATCACAATCACACCATCACAATCATACAATCACAATCATACAATCACAATCATACAATCACAATCATACAATCACAGTCATACAATCACAATCCTATAATCACAATCATACAATCACAATCATACAATCACATTCACACAATCATAATCATACAACCACAATCATACAATCACAATGATACAATCACAATCATACAATCACAATCATACAATCACAATCATACAATAACAATCATACAATCACAATCATACAGTCTCAATCATACAATCGCAATCATATTATCACAAACATACAATCAGAATTATACATTCACATGCATACAATTAGAATCATACAAACGCAATCACACAATCACAATCATACGATCACAATCATACAATCACATTCATACAATAACAACCATACAATCATAATCATAGAATCACAATCATACAATCACAATCATACATTCACAATCATAGAATCACAATCATGCAGTCACAATCACACAATCACTATCACACAATCACAATTATACAATCAAAATAATACAATCACAATCATACAATTACCATCTTACAATCACAACCATACAATCACAACCCTACAATCGCAATCACATTATCACAAACATACAATCAGAATTATACATTCACATGCATACAATTAGCATGATACAAACGCAATCACACAATCACCATCATACAATCACAATCATGCAATCACAATCATGCAATCACAATCACACCATCACAATCATACAATCACAATCATACCATCACAATCATACAATCACAATCATACAATCACAATCATACAATCACAATCATACAATAACAATCATACAATCACAGTCATACAATCGCAATCATACAATCGCAATCATACAATCGCAATCATATTATCACAAATATACAATCAGAATTATACATTCACATGCATACAATTAGAATCATACAAACGCAATCACACAAACACAATCATACAATCACAATCACACAATCGCAATCAGACAATCGCAATTGTACAATCACAATCCTACAATCACAATAATAGAATCACAATCATACAATCACAATCATACAATCACAATGATACAATCACAATCATACAATCACAATTATACAATCACAATCATACAATAACAATCATGCAATCACAATCATACAATCACAATCATGCAATCACAGTCATACAATCACAATCATATAATCACAATCATACAATCACAATCATACAATCACATTCACACAATCATAATCATACAATCGCAATCATATAAACACAATCATACAATCACAATCATACAATCACAATCATACAATCACAGTCATACAATCACAATCATACAATCACAATTATACAATCACAATCATACAATAACAATCATGCAATCACAATCATACAATCACAATCATACAATCACAGTCATACAATCACAATCATATAATCACAATCATACAATCACAATCATACAATCACATTCACACAATCATAATCATACAATCGCAATCATATAAACACAATCATACAATCACAATCATACAGTCACAATCATACAATCGCAATCATATTATCACAATCATACAATCAGAATTATACATTCACATGCATACAATTAGAATCATACAAACGCAATCACACAATCACAAACATACAATCACAATCATACAATCACAATCATACAATCACAATCATACAATCACAATCATACAATCACAATCATACAATCACAATCATACAATCACAATCATACAATCACAATCATACAATCACAATCATACAATCACAATCGTACAACCACAATCGTACAATGTCAATCATACAATCACAATCATGCAATCACAATTATACAATCACAATTATACAATCACAATCATACAATCACAGTCATACAATCACAATCATACAATCACAATCATACAATCACAATCATACAACCACAATCGTACAATGTCAATCATACAATCACAATCATGCAATCACAATTATACAATCACAATTATACAATCACAATCATACAATCACAGTCATACAATCACAATCATACAATCACAATCATACAATCACAATCACACAATCACAATCATACAATCACAATCATACAATCACAATCATACAATCACAATCATACAATCACAATCATACAATCACAATCATACAATCACAATCATACAATCACAATTATACAAACACAATCATACAATTACAATCATAGAACCACAATCGTACGATCACAATCACTCAATCACAATCATGCAATCACAATCATACAATCACAATCATACAATCACAGTCTTACGATCACAATCATACAATGACAATCATACAATCACAGTCATACAATCACAATCATACAATCGCAATCATACAATCACAATCATACAATCACAATCATACAATGACATTCATACAATCACAATTATACAATCAAAATAATACAATCACAATCATACAATTACAATCTTACAATCACAACCATACAATCACAATCCTAGAATCGCAATCACATTATCACAAACATACAATCAGAATTATACATTCACATGCATACAATTAGCATCATACAAACGCAATCACACAATCACCATCATACAATCACAATCATGCAATCACAATCATGCAATCACAATCACACCATCGCAATCATACAATCACAATCATACAATCACAATCATACAATCACAATCATACAATCACAATTATACAATCACAATCATACAATAACAATCATGCAATCACAATCATACAATCACAATCATGCAATCACAGTCATACAATCACAATCATATAATCACAATCATACAATCACAATCATACAATCACATTCACACAATCATAATCATACAATCGCAATCATATAAACACAATCATACAATCACAATCATACAATCACAATCATACAATCACAGTCATACAATCACAATCATACAATCACAATTATACAATCACAGTCATACAATAACAATCATGCAATCACAATCATACAATCACAATCATACAATCACAGTCATACAATCACAATCATATAATCACAATCATACAATCACAATCATACAATCACATTCACACAATCATAATCATACAATCGCAATCATATAAATACAATCATACAATCACAATCATACAGTCACAATCATACAATCGCAATCATATTATCACAATCATACAATCAGAATTATACATTCACATGCATACAATTAGAATCATACAAACGCAATCACACAATCACAAACATACAATCACAATCATACAATCACAATCATACAATCACAATCATACAATCACAATCATACAATCACAATCATACAACCACAATCGTACAATGTCAATCATACAATCACAATCATGCAATCACAATTATACAATCACAATTATACAATCACAATCATACAATCACAGTCATACAATCACAATCATACAATCACAATCATACAATCACAATCACACAATCACAATCATACAATCACAATCATACAATCACAATCATACAATCACAATCATACAATCACAATCATACAATCACAATCATACAATCACAATCATACAATCACAATTATACAAACACAATCATACAATTACAATCATAGAACCACAATCGTACGATCACAATCACTCAATCACAATCATGCAATCACAATCATACAATCACAATCATACAATCACAGTCTTACGATCACAATCATACAATGACAATCATACAATCACAGTCATACAATCACAATCATACAATCGCAATCATACAATCACAATCATACAATCACCATCATACAATTACATTCATACAATCACAATTATACAATCAAAATAATACAATCACAATCATACAATTACAATCTTACAATCACAACCATACAATCACAATCCTACAATCGCAATCACATTATCACAAACATACAATCAGAATTATACATTCACATGCATACAATTAGCATCATACAAACGCAATCACACAATCACCATCATACAATCACAATCATGCAATCACAATCATGCAATCACAATTACACCATCGCAATCATACAATCACAATCATACAATCACAATCATACAATCACAATCATACAATCACAATCATACAATCACAATCATACAATCACAATCATACAATAACAATCATACAATCACAATCATACAATCGCAATCATACAATCGCAATCATATTATCACAAATATACAATCAGAATTATACATTCACATGCATACAATTAGAATCATACAAACGCAATCACACAAACACAATCATACAATCACAATCATACAATCACAATCATACAATCACAATCATACAATCACAATCATACAATCACAATCATACAATCACAATCATACAATCACAATCATACAATCACAATCATACAATCACAATCATACAACCACAATCGTACAATGACAATCATACAATCACAATCATGCAATCACAATTATACAATCACAATTATACAATCACAATCATACAATCACAGTCATACAATCACAATCATACAATCACAATCATACAATCACAATCATACAATCACAATTTTACAATCACAATCATACAATAACAATCATGCAATCACAATCATACAATCACAATCATACAATCACAGTCATACAATCGCAACCATATAAACACAATCATACAATCACAATCATACAGTCACAATCATACAATCGCAATCATATTATCACAATCATACAATCAGAATTATACATTCACATGCATACAATTAGAATCATACAAACGCAATCACACAATCACAATCATACAATCACAATCATACAAACACAATCATACAATCACAATCATACAATCACAATCATACAATCACAATCATACAATCACAATCATACAATCACAATCATACAATCACAATCATACAATCACAATCATACAACCACAATCGTACAATGACAATCATACAATCACAATCATGCAATCACAATTATACAATCACAATTATACAATCACAATCATACAATCACAGTCATACAATCACAATCATACAATCACAATCATACAATCACAATCACACAATCACAATCATACAATCACGATCATACAATCAGAATTATACATTCACATGCATACAATTAGAATCATACAAACGCAATCACACAATCACAATCATACAGTCACATTCATACAATTACAATCATACAATCACAATCATAGAATCACAATCATACAATCACAATCATACAGTCACAATCACACAATCGCAATCAGACAATCGCAATCATACAATCACAATCATACAATCACAATCATACAATCACAATCATACAATCACAATCATACAATCACAATCATACAATCACAATCATACAATCACAATCATAGAACCACAATCGTACAATCACAATCACACAATCACAATCATGCAATCACAATCATACAATCACAATCATACAATCACAATCATACAATCACAGTCTTACAATCACAATCATACAATCACAATCATACAATGACAATCATACAATCACAATCATACAATCACAGTCATACAATCACAATCATATAATCACAATCATGCAATCACAATCATACAATCACATTCACACAATCATAATCATACAATCGCAATCATACAATAACAATCATACAATCACAATCATGCAATCGCAATCATACAACCACAATCATACAATCACAATGATACAATCACAATCATAGAATCACAATCATACAATCACAATCATACAATAACAATCATACAATCACAATCATACAGTCTCAATCATACAATCGCAATCATATTATCACAAACATACAATCAGAATTATACATTCACATGCATACAATCGCAATCATACAATCACAATCATACAATCACAATCATACGATCACTATCGTACAACCACAAACGTACAATGACAATCATACAATCACAATCATGCAATCACAATTATACAATCACAATTATACAATCACAATCATACAATCACAGTCATACAATCACAATCATACAATCACAATCATACAATCACAATCACACAATCACAATCATACAATCACAATCATACAATCAGAATTATACATACACATGCATACAATTAGAATCATACAAACGCAATCACACAATCACAATCATACAATCACAATCATACAATCACATTCATACAATTACAATCATACAATCACAATCATACTATCACAATCATACATTCGCAATCACACAATCGCAATCAGACACTCGCAATTATACAATCACAATCCTACAATCACAATCATAGAATCACAATCATATAATCACAATCATACAATCACAATCATACAATCACAATCATACATTCACAATCATACAATCACAATCATACAATCACAATCATAGAATCATATTCCTACAGTCACCATCATACAATCACAATCATACAATCACAATCATACAACCAGAATCATACAATGACAATCATACAATCACAATCATGCAATCACAATCATACAATCACAATCATACAATCACAATCATACAATCACAATCATACAATCACAATCATAGAATCACAATCATGTGGTCACAATCACACAATCACTATCACACAATCACAATTATACAATCAAAATCATACAATCACAATCATACAATCACAATCATACAATCACAATCATACAATCACAATCATACAATCACAAACATACAATCACAATCATACAATCACAATCATACAATCACAATCATACAATCACAATCATACAATCACAATCATACAGTCACAATCATACAATCACAATCATACAATCACAATCATACAATCACAATCATACAATAACAATCATACAATCACAATCATACAATCGCAATCATACAATCGCAAACATATTATCACAAACATACAATCAGAATTGTACATTCACATGCATACAATTAGCATCATACAAACGCAATCGCACAATCACCATCATACAATCACAATCATACAATCACAGTCATACAATCACAATCATATAATCACTATCATACAATCACAATCATACAATCACATTCACACAATCATAATCATACAATCGCAATCATACAAACAGAATCATACAATCACAATCATACAATCACAGTCATACAGTCACAATCATACAATCGCAATCATATTATCACACACATACAATCAGAATTATACATTCACATGCATACAATTAGAATCATACAAACGCAATCACACAATCACAATGATACAATCACAATCATACAATCACAATCATACAATCACAAACATACAATCACAATCATACAATCACAATCATACAATCACAATCATACAATCACAATCATACAATCACAATCATACAATCACAATCATACAATCACAATCATAGAACCACAATCGTACAATCAAAATCACACAATCACTATCATACAATCAGAATTATACAATAGCAATCCGGCAATCACAGTAACTCAAATAAAATTATATATTCACAATCATACAATCACAATCACGCAAGTAGAATCATACAATCACAATCATACAATCATAATCGTACAATTACAATCATACAATCACAATCATAGAATCACAATCATGCGGTCACAATCACACAATCACTATCACACAATCACAATTATACAATCAAAATCATACAATCACAATCATACAATCACAATCATACAATCACAATCATACAATCACAATCATACAATCACAATCATACAATCACAATCATAGAATCACAATCATGCAATCACAATCATACATTCACAATCACACAATCGCAATCAGACAATCGCAATCATCAATCATAATCATACAATCACAATCATACAATCACAATCATACAATCACAATCATACAATCACAGTCATACAATCACAATCATACAATCACAATCATACAATCACAATCACACAATCACAATCATACAATCACAATCATACAATCAGAATTATACATACACATGCATACAATTAGAATCATACAAACGCAATCACACAATCACAATCATACAATCACAATCATACAATCACATTCATACAATTACAATCATACAATCACAATCATACTATCACAATCATACATTCGCAATCACACAATCGCAATCAGACACTCGCAATTATACAATCACAATCCTACAATCACAATCATAGAATCACAATCATATAATCACAATCATACAATCACAATCATACAATCACAATCATACATTCACAATCATACAATCACAATCATACAATCACAATCATAGAATCATATTCCTACAGTCACCATCATACAATCACAATCATACAATCACAATCATACAACCACAATCATACAATGACAATCATACAATCACAATCATGCAATCACAATCATACAATCACAATCATACAATCACAATCATACAATCACAATCATACAATCACAATCATACAATCACAATCATAGAATCACAATCATGTGGTCACAATCACACAATCACTATCACACAATCACAATTATACAATCAAAATCATACAATCACAATCATACAATCACAATCATACAATCACAATCATACAATCACAATCATACAATCACAAACATACAATCACAATCATACAATCACAATCATACAATCACAATCATACAATCACAATCATACAATCACAATCATACAGTCACAATCATACAATCACAATCATACAATCACAATCATACAATCACAATCATACAATAACAATCATACAATCACAATCATACAATCGCAATCATACAATCGCAAACATATTATCACAAACATACAATCAGAATTGTACATTCACATGCATACAATTAGCATCATACAAACGCAATCACACAATCACCATCATACAATCACAATCATACAATCACAGTCATACAATCACAATCATATAATCACTATCATACAATCACAATCATACAATCACATTCACACAATCATAATCATACAATCGCAATCATACAAACAGAATCATACAATCACAATCATACAATCACAGTCATACAGTCACAATCATACAATCGCAATCATATTATCACACACATACAATCAGAATTATACATTCACATGCATACAATTAGAATCATACAAACGCAATCACACAATCACAATGATACAATCACAATCATACAATCACAATCATACAATCACAAACATACAATCACAATCATACAATCACAATCATACAATCACAATCATACAATCACAATCATACAATCACAATCATACAATCACAATCATACAATCACAATCATAGAACCACAATCGTACAATCAAAATCACACAATCACTATCATACAATCAGAATTATACAATAGCAATCCGGCAATCACAGTAACTCAAATAAAATTATATATTCACAATCATACAATCACAATCACGCAAGTAGAATCATACAATCACAATCATACAATCATAATCGTACAATTACAATCATACAATCACAATCATAGAATCACAATCATGCGGTCACAATCACACAATCACTATCACACAATCACAATTATACAATCAAAATCATACAATCACAATCATACAATCACAATCATACAATCACAATCATACAATCACAATCATACAATCACAATCATACAATCACAATCATAGAATCACAATCATGCAATCACAATCATACATTCACAATCACACAATCGCAATCAGACAATCGCAATCATCAATCATAATCATACAATCACAATCATACAATCACAATCATACAATCACAATCATACAATCACAGTCATACAATCACAATCATACAATCACAATCATACAATCACAATCACACAATCAGAATCATACAATCACAATCATACAATCAGAATTATACATTCACATGCATACAATTAGAATCATACAAACGCAATCACAGAATCACAATCATACAATCACAATCATACAATCACATTCATACAATTACAATCATACAATC
The DNA here is from genome assembly GCF_050947335.1 of Megachile rotundata. Lineage (NCBI taxonomy): Eukaryota > Metazoa > Arthropoda > Insecta > Hymenoptera > Megachilidae > Megachile > Megachile rotundata. The sequence continues at coordinate 388,666 of NW_027473345.1, read as the reverse complement.
ACAATCATAGAATCACAATCATACAATCACAATCATACAGTCACAATCACACAATCGCAATCAGACAATCGCAATCATACAATCACAATCATACAATCACAATCATACAATCACAATCATACAATCACAATCATACAATCACAATCATACAATCACAATCATACAATCACAATCATACAATCACAATCATACAATAACAATCCTACAATCACAATCATACAATCGCAATCATACAATCGCAATCATATTATCACAAATATACAATCAGAATTATACATTCACATGCATACAATTAGAATCATAAAAACGCAATCACACAAACACAATCATACAATCACAATCACACAATCGCAATCAGACAATCGCAATTGTACAATCAGAATCCTACAATCACAATCATAGAATCACAATCATACAATCACAATCATACAATCACAATGATACAATCACAATCATACAATCACAATTATACAATCACAATCATACAATAACAATCATGCAATCACAATCATACAATCACAATCATACAATCACAGTCATACAATCACATTCACACAATTTCAATCATACAATCAGAGTCATACAATCACAATCATACAATCACAATCATACAATCACAATGATACAATCACAATCACACAATCACAATCATACAATCACCATCATACAATCAGAATTATACATTCACATGCATACAATTAGAATCATACAAACGCAATCACACAATCACAATCATACAATCACAATCATACAATCACATTCACACAATTTCAATCATACAATCACAATCATAGAATCACAATCATACAATCCCAATCATACAGTCACAATCACACAATCGCAATCAGACAATCGCAATCATACAATCACAATCATGCAATCACAATCATGCAATCACAATCACACCATCACAATCATACAATCACAATCATACAATCACAATCATACAATCACAATCATACAATCACAATCATACAATCACAATCATACAATCACAATCATACAATCACAATCATAGAATCACAATCATGCAATCACAATCATACATTCACAATCACACAATCGCAATCAGACAATCGCAATCATCAATCATAATCATACAATCACAATCATACAATCACAATCATACAATCACAATCATACAATCACAGTCATACAATCACAATCATACAATCACAATCATACAATCACAATCACACAATCAGAATCATACAATCACAATCATACAATCAGAATTATACATTCACATGCATACAATTAGAATCATACAAACGCAATCACAGAATCACAATCATACAATCACAATCATACAATCACATTCATACAATTACAATCATACAATCACAATCATAGAATCACAATCATACAATCACAATCATACAGTCACAATCACACAATCGCAATCAGACAATCGCAATCATACAATCACAATCATACAATCACAATCATACAATCACAATCATACAATCACAATCATACAATCACAATCATACAATCACAATCATACAATCACAATCATACAATCACAATCATACAATCACAATCATACAATCACAATCATACAATCACAATCATACAATAACAGTCCTACAATCACAATCATACAATCGCAATCATACAATCGCAATCATATTATCACAAATATACAATCAGAATTATACATTCACATGCATACAATTAGAATCATACAAACGCAATCACACAAACACAATCATACAATCACAATCACACAATCGCAATCAGACAATCGCAATTGTACAATCAGAATCCTACAATCACAATCATAGAATCACAATCATACAATCACAATCATACAATCACAATGATACAATCACAATCATACAATCACAATCATACAATAACAATCATACAATCACAATCATACAATCGCAATCATACAATCGCAATCATATTATCACAAATATACAATCAGAATTATACATTCACATGCATACAATTAGAATCATACAAACGCAATCACACAAACACAATCATACAATCACAATCACACAATCGCAATCAGACAATCGCAATTGTACAATCAGAATCCTACAATCACAATCATAGAATCACAATCATACAATCACAATCATACAATCACAATGATACAATCACAATCATACAATCACAATTATACAATCACAATCATACAATAACAATCATGCAATCACAATCATACAATCACAATCATACAATCACAGTCATACAATCACAATCATATAATCACAATCATACAATCACAATCATACAATCACATTCACACAATCATAATCATACAATCGCAATCATATAAACACAATCATACAATCACAATCATACAGTTACAATCATACAATCGCAATCATATTATCACAATCATACAATCAGAATTATACATTCACATGCATACAATTAGAATCATACAAACGCAATCACACAATCACAATCATACAATCACAATCATACAATCACAATCTTACAATCACAATCATACAATCACAATCACACAATCACAATCATGCAATCACAATCATACAATCACAATCATACAATCACAGTCATACAATCACAATCATATAATCACAATCATACAATCACAATCATACAATCACATTCACATAATCATAATCATACAATCGCAATCATATAAACACAATCATACAATCACAATCATACAGTCACAATCATACAATCGCAATCATATTATCACAATCATACAATCAGAATTATACATTCACATGCATACAATTAGAATCATACAAACGCAATCACACAATCACAATCATACAATCACAATCATACAATCACAATCATACAATCACAATCATACAATCACAATCATACAATCACAATCATACAATCACAATCATACAATCACAATCATACAATCACAATCATACAATCACAATCATACAATCACAATCATACAATCACAATCATACAATCACAATTATACAAACACAATCATACAATTACAATCATAGAACCACAATCGTACGATCACAATCACTCAATCACAATCATGCAATCACAATCATACAATCACAATCATACAATCACAGTCTTACGATCACAATCATACAATGACAATCATACAATCACAGTCATACAATCACAATCATACAATCGCAATCATACAATCACAATCATACAATCACAATCATACAATTACATTCATACAATCACAATTATACAATCAAAATAATACAATCACAATCATACAATTACAATCTTACAATCACAACCATACAATCACAATCCTACAATCGCAATCACATTATCACAAACATACAATCAGAATTATACATTCACATGCATACAATTAGCATCATACAAACGCAATCACACAATCACCATCATACAATCACAATCATGCAATCACAATCATGCAATCACAATCACACCATCGCAATCATACAATCACAATCATACAATCACAATCATACAATCACAATCATACAATCACAATCATACAATCACAATCATACAATCACAATCATACAATAACAATCATACAATCACAATCATACAATCGCAATCATACAATCGCAATCATATTATCACAAATATACAATCAGAATTATACATTCACATGCATACAATTAGAATCATACAAACGCAATCACACAAACACAATCATACAATCACAATCACACAATCGCAATCAGATAATCGCAATTGTACAATCAGAATCCTACAATCACAATCATAGAATCACAATCATACAATCACAATCATACAATCACAATGATACAATCACAATCATACAATCACAATTTTACAATCACAATCATACAATAACAATCATGCAATCACAATCATACAATCACAATCATACAATCACAGTCATACAATCGCAACCATATAAACACAATCATACAATCACAATCATACAGTCACAATCATACAATCGCAATCATATTATCACAATCATACAATCAGAATTATACATTCACATGCATACAATTAGAATCATACAAACGCAATCACACAATCACAATCATACAATCACAATCATACAATCACAATCATACAATCACAATCATACAATCACAATCATACAATCACAATCATACAATCACAATCATACAACCACAATCGTACAATGACAATCATACAATCACAATCATGCAATCACAATTATACAATCACAATTATACAATCACAATCATACAATCACAGTCATACAATCACAATCATACAATCACAATCATACAATCACAATCACACAATCACAATCATACAATCACGATCATACAATCAGAATTATACATTCACATGCATACAATTAGAATCATACAAACGCAATCACACAATCACAATCATACAGTCACATTCATACAATTACAATCATACAATCACAATCATAGAATCACAATCATACAATCACAATCATACAGTCACAATCACACAATCGCAATCAGACAATCGCAATCATACAATCACAATCATACAATCACAATCATACAATCACAATCATACAATCACAATCATACAATCACAATCATACAATCACAATCATACAATCACAATCATACAATCACAATCATAGAACCACAATCGTACAATCACAATCACACAATCACAATCATGCAATCACAATCATACAATCACAATCATACAATCACAATCATACAATCACAGTCTTACAATCACAATCATACAATCACAATCATACAATGACAATCATACAATCACAATCATACAATCACAGTCATACAATCACAATCATATAATCACAATCATACAATCACAATCATACAATCACATTCACACAATCATAATCATACAATCGCAATCATACAATAACAATCATACAATCACAATCATGCAATCGCAATCATACAACCACAATCATACAATCACAATGATACAATCACAATCATAGAATCACAATCATACAATCACAATCATACAATAACAATCATACAATCACAATCATACAGTCTCAATCATACAATCGCAATCATATTATCACAAACATACAATCAGAATTATACATTCACATGCATACAATCGCAATCATACAATCACAATCATACAATCACAATCATACGATCACTATCGTACAACCACAAACGTACAATGACAATCATACAATCACAATCATGCAATCACAATTATACAATCACAATTATACAATCACAATCATACAATCACAGTCATACAATCACAATCATACAATCACAATCATACAATCACAATCACACAATCACAATCATACAATCACAATCATACAATCAGAATTATACATACACATGCATACAATTAGAATCATACAAACGCAATCACACAATCACAATCATACAATCACAATCATACAATCACATTCATACAATTACAATCATACAATCACAATCATACAATCACAATCATACATTCGCAATCACACAATCGCAATCAGACACTCGCAATTATACAATCACAATCCTACAATCACAATCATAGAATCACAATCATATAATCACAATCATACAATCACAATCATACATTCACAATCATACAATCACAATCATACAATCACAATCATAGAATCATATTCCTACAGTCACCATCATACAATCACAATCATACAATCACAATCATACAACCACAATCATACAATGACAATCATACAATCACAATCATGCAATCACAATCATACAATCACAATCATACAATCACAATCATACAATCACAATCATACAATCACAATCATAGAATCACAATCATGCGGTCACAATCACACAATCACTATCACACAATCACAATTATACAATCAAAATCATACAATCACAATCATACAATCACAATCATACAATCACAATCATACAATCACAATCATACAATCACAAACATACAATCACAATCATACAATCACAATCATACAATCACAATCATACAATCACAATCATACAGTCACAATCATACAATCACAATCATACAATCACAATCATACAATCACAATCATACAATAACAATCATACAATCACAATCATACAATCGCAATCATACAATCGCAATCATATTATCACAAACATACAATCAGAATTGTACATTCACATGCATACAATTAGCATCATACAAACGCAATCACACAATCACCATCATACAATCACAATCATACAATCACAGTCATACAATCACAATCATATAATCACTATCATACAATCACAATCATACAATCACATTCACACAATCATAATCATACAATCGCAATCATACAAACAGAATCATACAATCACAATCATACAATCACAGTCATACAGTCACAATCATACAATCGCAATCATATTATCACACACATACAATCAGAATTATACATTCACATGCATACAATTAGAATCATACAAACGCAATCACACAATCACAATGATACAATCACAATCATACAATCACAATCATACAATCACAAACATACAATCACAATCATACAATCACAATCATACAATCACAATCATACAATCACAATCATACAATCACAATCATACAATCACAATCATACAATCACAATCATACAATCACAATCATACAATCACAATCATACAATCACAATCATAGAACCACAATCGTACAATCAAAATCACACAATCACTATCATACAATCAGAATTATACAATAGCAATCCGGCAATCACAGTAACTCAAATAAAATTATATATTCACAATCATACAATCACAATCACGCAAGTAGAATCATACAATCACAATCATACAATCATAATCGTACAATTACAATCATACAATCACAATCATTGAATCACAATCATGCGGTCACAATCATACAATCACAATCATACAATCACAATCATACAATCACAATCATACAATCACAATCATACAATCACAATCATAGAATCACAATCATGCAATCACAATCATACATTCACAATCACACAATCGCAATCAGACAATCGCAATCATCAATCATAATCATACAATCACAATCATACAATCACAATCATACAATCACAATCATACAATCACAGTCATACAATCACAATCATACAATCACAATCATACAATCACAATCACACAATCAGAATCATACAATCACAATCATACAATCAGAATTATACATTCACATGCATACAATTAGAATCATACAAACGCAATCACAGAATCACAATCATACAATCACAATCATACAATCACATTCATACAATTACAATCATACAATCACAATCATACAATCACAATCATACATTCGCAATCACACAATCGCAATCAGACACTCGCAATTATACAATCACAATCCTACAATCACAATCATAGAATCACAATCATATAATCACAATCATACAATCACAATCATACATTCACAATCATACAATCACAATCATACAATCACAATCATAGAATCATATTCCTACAGTCACCATCATACAATCACAATCATACAATCACAATCATACAACCACAATCATACAATGACAATCATACAATCACAATCATGCAATCACAATCATACAATCACAATCATACAATCACAATCATACAATCACAATCATACAATCACAATCATAGAATCACAATCATGCGGTCACAATCACACAATCACTATCACACAATCACAATTATACAATCAAAATCATACAATCACAATCATACAATCACAATCATACAATCACAATCATACAATCACAATCATACAATCACAAACATACAATCACAATCATACAATCACAATCATACAATCACAATCATACAATCACAATCATACAGTCACAATCATACAATCACAATCATACAATCACAATCATACAATCACAATCATACAATAACAATCATACAATCACAATCATACAATCGCAATCATACAATCGCAATCATATTATCACAAACATACAATCAGAATTGTACATTCACATGCATACAATTAGCATCATACAAACGCAATCACACAATCACCATCATACAATCACAATCATACAATCACAGTCATACAATCACAATCATATAATCACTATCATACAATCACAATCATACAATCACATTCACACAATCATAATCATACAATCGCAATCATACAAACAGAATCATACAATCACAATCATACAATCACAGTCATACAGTCACAATCATACAATCGCAATCATATTATCACACACATACAATCAGAATTATACATTCACATGCATACAATTAGAATCATACAAACGCAATCACACAATCACAATGATACAATCACAATCATACAATCACAATCATACAATCACAAACATACAATCACAATCATACAATCACAATCATACAATCACAATCATACAATCACAATCATACAATCACAATCATACAATCACAATCATACAATCACAATCATACAATCACAATCATACAATCACAATCATAGAACCACAATCGTACAATCAAAATCACACAATCACTATCATACAATCAGAATTATACAATAGCAATCCGGCAATCACAGTAACTCAAATAAAATTATATATTCACAATCATACAATCACAATCACGCAAGTAGAATCATACAATCACAATCATACAATCATAATCGTACAATTACAATCATACAATCACAATCATTGAATCACAATCATGCGGTCACAATCACACAATCACTATCACACAATCACAATTATACAATCAAAATCATACAATCACAATCATACAATCACAATCATACAATCACAATCATACAATCACAATCATACAATCACAATCATACAATCACAATCATAGAATCACAATCATGCAATCACAATCATACATTCACAATCACACAATCGCAATCAGACAATCGCAATCATCAATCATAATCATACAATCACAATCATACAATCACAATCATACAATCACAATCATACAATCACAGTCATACAATCACAATCATACAATCACAATCATACAATCACAATCACACAATCAGAATCATACAATCACAATCATACAATCAGAATTATACATTCACATGCATACAATTAGAATCATACAAACGCAATCACAGAATCACAATCATACAATCACAATCATACAATCACATTCATACAATTACAATCATACAATCACAATCATAGAATCACAATCATACAATCACAATCATACAGTCACAATCACACAATCGCAATCAGACAATCGCAATCATACAATCACAATCATACAATCACAATCATACAATCACAATCATACAATCACAATCATACAATCACAGTCATACAATCACAATCATATAATCACAATCATACAATCACAATCATACAATCACATTCACACAATCATAATTATACAATCGCAATCATATAAACACAATCATACAATCACAATCATACAATCACAATCATACAATCACAGTCATACAATCACAATCATACAATCACAATTATACAATCACAATCATACAATAACAATCATGCAATCACAATCATACAATCACAATCATACAATCACAGTCATACAATCACAATCATATAATCACAATCATACAATCACAATCATACAATCACATTCACACAATCATAATCATACAATCGCAATCATATAAACACAATCATACAATCACAATCATACAGTCACAATCATACAATCGCAATCATATTATCACAATCATACAATCAGAATTATACATTCACATGCATACAATTAGAATCATACAAACGCAATCACACAATCACAAACATACAATCACAATCATACAATCACAATCATACAATCACAATCATACAATCACAATCATACAATCACAATCATACAATCACAATCATACAATCACAATCATACAATCACAATCATACAATCACAATCATACAACCACAATCGTACAATGTCAATCATACAATCACAATCATGCAATCACAATTATACAATCACAATTATACAATCACAATCATACAATCACAGTCATACAATCACAATCATACAATCACAATCATAGAATCACAATCACACAATCACAATCATACAATCACAATCATACAATCACAATCATACAATCACAATCATACAATCACAATCATACAATCACAATCATACAATCACAATCATACAATCACAATTATACAAACACAATCATACAATTACAATCATAGAACCACAATCGTACGATCACAATCACTCAATCACAATCATGCAATCACAATCATACAATCACAATCATACAATCACAGTCTTACGATCACAATCATACAATGACAATCATACAATCACAGTCATACAATCACAATCATACAATCGCAATCATACAATCACAATCATACAATCACAATCATACAATTACATTCATACAATCACAATTATACAATCAAAATAATACAATCACAATCATACAATTACAATCTTACAATCACAACCATACAATCACAATCCTACAATCGCAATCACATTATCACAAACATACAATCAGAATTATACATTCACATGCATACAATTAGCATCATACAAACGCAATCACACAATCACCATCATACAATCACAATCATGCAATCACAATCATGCAATCACAATCACACCATCGCAATCATACAATCACAATCATACAATCACAATCATACAATCACAATCATACAATCACAATCATACAATCACAATCATACAATCACAATCATACAATAACAATCATACAATCACAATCATACAATCGCAATCATACAATCGCAATCATATTATCACAAATATACAATCAGAATTATACATTCACATGCATACAATTAGAATCATACAAACGCAATCACACAAACACAATCATACAATCACAATCACACAATCGCAATCAGATAATCGCAATTGTACAATCAGAATCCTACAATCACAATCATAGAATCACAATCATACAATCACAATCATACAATCACAATGATACAATCACAATCATACAATCACAATTTTACAATCACAATCATACAATAACAATCATGCAATCACAATCATACAATCACAATCATACAATCACAGTCATACAATCGCAACCATATAAACACAATCATACAATCACAATCATACAGTCACAATCATACAATCGCAATCATATTATCACAATCATACAATCAGAATTATACATTCACATGCATACAATTAGAATCATACAAACGCAATCACACAATCACAATCATACAATCACAATCATACAATCACAATCATACAATCACAATCATACAATCACAATCATACAATCACAATCATACAATCACAATCATACAATCACAATCATACAATCACAATCATACAATCACAATCATACAACCACAATCGTACAATGACAATCATACAATCACAATCATGCAATCACAATTATACAATCACAATTATACAATCACAATCATACAATCACAGTCATACAATCACAATCATACAATCACAATCATACAATCACAATCACACAATCACAATCATACAATCACGATCATACAATCAGAATTATACATTCACATGCATACAATTAGAATCATACAAACGCAATCACACAATCACAATCATACAGTCACATTCATACAATTACAATCATACAATCACAATCATAGAATCACAATCATACAATCACAATCATACAGTCACAATCACACAATCGCAATCAGACAATCGCAATCATACAATCACAATCATACAATCACAATCATACAATCACAATCATACAATCACAATCATACAATCACAATCATACAATCACAATCATACAATCACAATCATAGAACCACAATCGTACAATCACAATCACACAATCACAATCATGCAATCACAATCATACAATCACAATCATACAATCACAATCATACAATCACAGTCTTACAATCACAATCATACAATCACAATCATACAATGACAATCATACAATCACAATCATACAATCACAGTCATACAATCACAATCATACAATCACAATTATACAATCACAATCATACAATCACAGTCATACAATCACAATCATACAATCACAATCATACAATCACAATCACACAATCACAATCATACAATCACAATCATACAATCAGAATTATACATACACATGCATACAATTAGAATCATACAAACGCAATCACACAATCACAATCATACAATCACAATCATACAATCACATTCATACAATTACAATCATACAATCACAATCATACAATCACAATCATACATTCGCAATCACACAATCGCAATCAGACACTCGCAATTATACAATCACAATCCTACAATCACAATCATAGAATCACAATCATATAATCACAATCATACAATCACAATCATACATTCACAATCATACAATCACAATCATACAATCACAATCATAGAATCATATTCCTACAGTCACCATCATACAATCACAATCATACAATCACAATCATACAACCACAATCATACAATGACAATCATACAATCACAATCATGCAATCACAATCATACAATCACAATCATACAATCACAATCATACAATCACAATCATACAATCACAATCATAGAATCACAATCATGCGGTCACAATCACACAATCACTATCACACAATCACAATTATACAATCAAAATCATACAATCACAATCATACAATCACAATCATACAATCACAATCATACAATCACAATCATACAATCACAAACATACAATCACAATCATACAATCACAATCATACAATCACAATCATACAATCACAATCATACAGTCACAATCATACAATCACAATCATACAATCACAATCATACAATCACAATCATACAATAACAATCATACAATCACAATCATACAATCGCAATCATACAATCGCAATCATATTATCACAAACATACAATCAGAATTGTACATTCACATGCATACAATTAGCATCATACAAACGCAATCACACAATCACCATCATACAATCACAATCATACAATCACAGTCATACAATCACAATCATATAATCACTATCATACAATCACAATCATACAATCACATTCACACAATCATAATCATACAATCGCAATCATACAAACAGAATCATACAATCACAATCATACAATCACAGTCATACAGTCACAATCATACAATCGCAATCATATTATCACACACATACAATCAGAATTATACATTCACATGCATACAATTAGAATCATACAAACGCAATCACACAATCACAATGATACAATCACAATCATACAATCACAATCATACAATCACAAACATACAATCACAATCATACAATCACAATCATACAATCACAATCATACAATCACAATCATACAATCACAATCATACAATCACAATCATACAATCACAATCATACAATCACAATCATACAATCACAATCATAGAACCACAATCGTACAATCAAAATCACACAATCACTATCATACAATCAGAATTATACAATAGCAATCCGGCAATCACAGTAACTCAAATAAAATTATATATTCACAATCATACAATCACAATCACGCAAGTAGAATCATACAATCACAATCATACAATCATAATCGTACAATTACAATCATACAATCACAATCATAGAATCACAATCATGCGGTCACAATCACACAATCACTATCACACAATCACAATTATACAATCAAAATCATACAATCACAATCATACAATCACAGTCATACAATCACAATCATACAATCACAATCATACAATCACAATCATACAATCACAATCATAGAATCACAATCATGCAATCACAATCATACATTCACAATCACACAATCGCAATCAGACAATCGCAATCATCCATCATAATCATACAAGCACAATCATACAATCACAATCATACAATCACAATCATACAATCACAGTCATACAATCACAATCATACAATCACAATCATACAATCACAATCACACAATCAGAATCATACAATCACAATCATACAATCAGAATTATACATTCACATGCATACAATTAGAATCATACAAACGCAATCACAGAATCACAATCATACAATCACAATCATACAATCACATTCATACAATTACAATCATACAATCACAATCATAGAATCACAATCATACAATCACAATCATACAGTCACAATCACACAATCGCAATCAGACAATCGCAATCATACAATCACAATCATACAATCACAATCATACAATCACAACCATACAATCACAATCATACAATCACAATCATACAATCACAATCATACAATCACAATCATACAATCACAATCATACAATCACAATCATACAATCACAATCATACAATCACAATCATACAATAACAATCCTACAATCACAATCATACAATCGCAATCATACAATCGCAATCACATTATCACAAATATACAATCAGAATTATACATTCACATGCATACAATTAGAATCATACAAACGCAATCACACAAACACAATCGTACAATCACAATCACACAATCGCAATCAGACAATCGCAATTGTAAAATCAGAATCCTACAATCACAATCATAGAATCACAATCATACAATCACAATCATACAATCACAATGATACAATCACAATCATACAATCACAATTATACAATCACAATCATACAATAACAATCATGCAATCACAATCATACAATCACAATCATACAATCACAGTCATACAATCACATTCACACAATTTCAATCATACAATCACAGTCATACAATCACAATCATACAATCACAATCATACAATCACAATGATACAATCACAATCACACAATCACAATCATACAATCACCATCATACAATCAGAATTATACATTCACATGCATACAATTAGAATCATACAAACGCAATCACACAATCACAATCATACAATCACAATCATACAATCACAATCATACAATCACAATCATACAATCACAATCATACAATCACACTCGTACAACCACAATCGTAAAATGACAATCATACAATCACAATCATGCAATCACAATTATACAATCACAATTATACAATCACAATCATACAATCACAGTCATACAATCACAATCATACAATCACAATCATACAATCACAATCACACAATCACAATCATACAATCACAATCATACAATCACAATCATACAATCACAATCATACAATCACAATCATACAATCACAATCATACAATCACAATCATACAATCACAATCATACAATCACAATTATACAAACACAATCATACAATTACAATCATACAACCACAATCGTACAATCACAATCACTCAATCACAATCATGCAATCACAATCATACAATCACAATCATACAATCACAGTCTTACGATCACAATCATACAGTCACAATCATACAATCACAGTCATACAATCACAATCATACAATCGCAATCATACAATCACAATCATACAATTACATTCATACAATCACAATTATACAATCAAAATAATACAATCACAATCATACAATTACAATCTTACAATCACAACCATACAATCACAATCCTACAATCGCAATCACATTATCACAAACATACAATCAGAATTATACATTCACATGCATACAATTAGCATCATACAAACGCAATCACACAATCACCATCATACAATCACAATCGTGCAATCACAATCATGCAATCACAATCACACCATCACAATCATACAATCACAATCATACAATCACAATCATACAATCACAATCATACAATCACAGTCATACAATCACAATCATATAATCACAATCATACAATCACAATCATACAATCACATTCACACAATCATAATCATACAATCGCAATCATATAAACACAATCATACAATCACAATCATACAGTCACAATCATACAATCGCACTCATATTATCACAATCATACAATCAGAATTATACATTCACATGCATACAATTAGAATCATACAAACGCAATCACACAATCACAATCATACAATCACAATCATACAATCACAATCATACAATCACAATCATACAATCACAATCATACAATCACAATCATTCAACGACAATCGTACAATGACAATCATACAATCACAATCATGCAATCACAATTATACAATCACAATTATACAATCACAATCATACAATCACAGTCATACAATCACAATCATACAATCACAATCATACAATCACAATCACACAATCACAATCATACAATCACAATCTTACAATCAGAATTATACATTCACATGCATACAATTAGAATCATACAAACGCAATCACACAATCACAATCATACAGTCACATTCATACAATTACAATCATACAATCACAATCATAGAATCACAATCATACAATCACAATCATACAGTCACAATCACACAATCGCAATCAGACATTCGCAATCATACAATCACAATCATACAATCACAATCATACAATCACAATCATACAATCACAATCATACAATCACAATTATACAAACACAATCATACAATTACAATCATAGAACCACAATCGTACAATCACAATCACACAATCACAATCATGCAATCGCAATCATACAATAACAATCATACAATCACAATCATGCAATCGCAATCATACAACCACAATCATACAATCACAATGATACAATCACAATCATAGAATCACAATCATACAATCACAATCATACAATAACAATCATACAATCACAATCATACAGTCTCAATCATACAATCGCAATCATATTATCACAAACATACAATCAGAATTATACATTCACATGCATACAATCGCAATCATACAATCACAATCATACAATCACAATCATACAATCACAATCATACAATCACAATCATACAATCACAATCATACAATCACAATCGTACAACCACAATCGTACAATGACAATCATACAATCACAATCATGCAATCACAATTATACAATCACAATTATACAATCACAATCATACAATCACAGTCATACAATCACAATCATACAATCACAATCATACAATCACAATCACACAATCACAATCATACAATCACAATCATACAATCAGAATTATACATACACATGCATACAATTAGAATCATACAAACGCAATCACACAATCACAATCATACAATCACAATCATACAATCACAATCATACAATCACATTCATACAATTACAATCATACAATCACAATCATACAATCACAATCATTCAACGACAATCGTACAATGACAATCATACAATCACAATCATACAATCACAATTATACAAACACAATCATACAATTACAATCATAGAACCACAATCGTACAATCACAATCACACAATCACAATCATGCAATCGCAATCATACAATCACAATCATACAATCACAATCACACAATCACAATCATACAATCACAATCTTACAATCAGAATTATACATTCACATGCATACAATTAGAATCATACAAACGCAATCACACAATCACAATCATACAGTCACATTCATACAATTACAATCATACAATCACAATCATAGAATCACAATCATACAATCACAATCATACAGTCACAATCACACAATCGCAATCAGACATTCGCAATCATACAATCACAATCATACAATCACAATCATACAATCACAATCATACAATCACAATCATACAATCACAATTATACAAACACAATCATACAATTACAATCATAGAACCACAATCGTACAATCACAATCACACAATCACAATCATGCAATCGCAATCATACAATAACAATCATACAATCACAATCATGCAATCGCAATCATACAACCACAATCATACAATCACAATGATACAATCACAATCATAGAATCACAATCATACAATCACAATCATACAATAACAATCATACAATCACAATCATACAGTCTCAATCATACAATCGCAATCATATTATCACAAACATACAATCAGAATTATACATTCACATGCATACAATCGCAATCATACAATCACAATCACACAATCACAATCATACAATCACAATCATACAATCACAATCATACAATCACAATCATACAATCACAATCGTACAACCACAATCGTACAATGACAATCATACAATCACAATCATGCAATCACAATTATACAATCACAATTATACAATCACAATCATACAATCACAGTCATACAATCACAATCATACAATCACAATCATACAATCACAATCACACAATCACAATCATACAATCACAATCATACAATCAGAATTATACATACACATGCATACAATTAGAATCATACAAACGCAATCACACAATCACAATCATACAATCACAATCATACAATCACAATCATACAATCACATTCATACAATTACAATCATACAATCACAATCATACAATCACAATCATTCAACGACAATCGTACAATGACAATCATACAATCACAATCATACAATCACAATTATACAAACACAATCATACAATTACAATCATAGAACCACAATCGTACAATCACAATCACACAATCACAATCATGCAATCGCAATCATACAATAACAATCATACAATCACAATCATACAATAACAATCATACAATAACAATCATACAATCACAATCATAGAACCACAATCGTAAAATCACAATCACACAGTCACTATCATACAATCAGAATTATACAATAGCAATCCGGCAATCACAGTCACTCAAATACAATTATATATTCACAATCATACAATCACAATCACGCAAGTACAATCATACAATCACAATCATACAATCACAATCGTACAATCACAATCATACATTCACAATCATACAATCACAATCATACAATCACAATCATAGAATCATAGTCCTACAGTCACCATCATACAATCACAATCATACAATCACAATCATACAACCACAATCATGCAATGACAATCATACAATCACAATCATGCAATCACAATCATGCAATCACAATCATACAATCACAATCATACAATCACAATCATACAATCACAATCATACAATCACAATCATACAATCACAATCATACAATCACAATCATACAATCACAATCATACAATCACAATCATACAATCACAATCATACAATCACAATGATAGAATCACAATCATGCAGTCACAATCACACAATCACTATCACACAATCACAATTATACAATCAAAATCATACAATCACAATCATACAATCACAATCATAGAATCATAATCCTACAGTCACAATCATACAATCAAAATCATACAAACACAATCATACAACCACAATCATACAATGACAATCATACAATCACAATCGTGCAATCACAATCATACAATCACAATCATACAATCACAATCATACAATCACAATCATACAACCACAATCATACAATCACAATGATACAATCACAATCATAGAATCACAATCATACAATCACAATCATACAATAACAATCATACAATCACAATCATACAGTCTCAATCATACAATCGCAATCATATTATCACAAACATACAATCAGAATTATACATTCACATGCATACAATTAGAATCATACAAACGCAATCACACAATCACAATCATACGATCACAATCATACAATCACATTCATACAATAACAATCATACAATCATAATCATAGAATCACAATCATACAATCACAATCATACATTCACAATCATAGAATCACAATCATGCAGTCACAATCACACAATCACTATCACACAATCACAATTATACAATCAAAATAATACAATCACAATCATACAATTACCATCTTACAATCACAACCATACAATCACAATCCTACAATCGCAATCACATTATCACAAACATACAATCAGAATTATACACTCACATGCATACAATTAGCATGATACAAACGCAATCACACAATCACCATCATACAATCACAATCATGCAATCATAATCATGCAATCACAATCACACCATCACAATCATACAATCACAATCATACAATCACAATCATACAATCACAATCATACAATCACAATCATACAATCACAATCATACAATCACAATCATACAATCACAATCATACAATAACAATCATACAATCACAATCATACAATCGCAATCATACAATCGCAATCATATTATCACAAATATACAATCAGAATTATACATTCACATGCATACAATTAGAATCATACAAACGCAACCACACAAACACAATCATACAATCACAATCACACAATCGCAATCAGACAATCGCAATTGTACAATCACAATCCTACAATCACAATCATAGAATCACAATCATACAATCACAATCATACAATCACAATGATACAATCACAATCATACAATCACAATTATACAATCACAATCATACAATAACAATCATGCAATCACAATCATACAATCACAATCATACAATCACAGTCATACAATCACAATCATATAATCACAATCATACAATCACAATCATACAATCACATTCACACAATCATAAGCATACAATCGCAATCATATAAACACAATCATACAATCACAATCATACAATCACAATCATACAATCACAGTCATACAATCACAATCATATAATCACAATCATACAATCACAATCATACAATCACATTCACACAATCATAATCATACAATCGCAATCATACAAACACAATCATACAATCACAATCATACAATCACAATCATACAATCACAATCATACATTCACAATCACACAATCGCAATCAGACAATCGCAATCATGCAATCATAATCATTCATTCGCAATCATACAATTACGATCATGCAATCACAATCGCATTTACACAATCTCTATCATACAGTTACAATCATACAGTCACAATCATAAAATCACAATCGTACAATCACAATTGTACAATCACAATCGTACAATCACAATCATACAGTCACAATCATACAATCACAATCATACAATCACAATCATACAATCACAATTATACAAACACAATCATACAATTACAATCATAGAACCACAATCGTACAATCACAATCATACAATCACAATCATACAATCACAATCATACAATCACAATCACACAATCACAATCATACGATCACAATCATACAATCACAATCATACAATCACAATCATACAATCACAATCATACAATCTCAATCATACAATCTCAATCATACAATCGCAATGATATTATCACAAACATACAATCAGAATTATACATTCACATGCATACAATTGGAATCATACAAACGCAATCACACAATCACAATCATACAATCACAATCATACGATCAAATTCATACAATTACAATCATACAATCACAATCATAGAATCACAATCATGCAATCACAATCATACATTCACAATCACACAATCGCAATCAGACAATCGCAATCATGCAATCATAATCATACATTCACAATCATACAATTACGATCATGCAATCACAATCGCATTTACACAATCTCTATCATACAGTTACAATCATACAGTCACAATCATAAAATCACAATCGTACAATCACAATCGTACAATCACAATCGTACAATCACAATCATACAGTCACAATCATACAATCACAATCATACAATCACAATTGTACAAACACAAACATACAATTACAATCATAGAACCACAATCGTACAATCACAATTACACAATCACAATAATGCAATCACAATCATACAATCGCAATCATACAATCACAATCATACAATCACAGTCTTACGATCACAATCATACAATCGCAATCATACAATCACAATCATACAATCACATTCATACAATCACAATCATACAATCACAATCATACAATCACAATCATACAATCACAATCATACAATCACAATCATACAATCACAATCATACAATCACAATCATACAATCACAATCATACAATCACAATCATACAATCACAATCATACAATCACAATCATACAATCACAATCATACAATCACAATCATACAATCACAATCATACAATCACAATCATACAATCACAATCATACAACCACAATCATACAATCACAATCATACAATCACAATCATACAATCACAATCATACAATCACAATCATACAATCACAATCATACAATCACAATCATACAATCACAATCATACAATTACAATCATAGAACCACAATCGTACAATCACAATCACACAGTCACAATCATGCAATCACAATCATACAATCACAATCATGCAATCACAATCATACAATCACAGTCTTACAATCACAATCATACAATCACAATCATACAATCACAATCATACAATCACAATCATACAATCACAATCATACAATCACAATCATACAATCACAATCATACAATCACAATCATACAATCACAATCATACAATCACAATCATACAATCACAATCATACAATCACAATCATACAATTACAATCATAGAACCACAATCGTACAATCACAATCACACAGTCACAATCATGCAATCACAATCATACAATCACAATCATACAATCACAATCATACAATCACAGTCTTACAATCACAATCATACAATCACAATCATACAATCACAATCATACAATCACAATCATACAATCACAATCATACAATCACAATCAACCAATCACAATCATACAATCACAATCATACAATCACAATCATACAATCACAATCATACAATCACAATCATACAATCACAATCATACAATCACAATCATACAATCACAATCATACAATCACAATCATACAATCACAATCATACAATCACAATCATACAATCACAATCATACAATCACAATCATACAACCACAATCGTACAATGACAATCATACAATCACAATCATGCAATCACAATCATGCAATCACAATTATACAATCACAATTATACAATCACAATCATACAATCACAGTCATACAATCACAATCATACAATCACAATCATACAATCACAATCATACAATCACATTCATACAATTACAATCATACAATCACAATCATAGAACCACAATCATACAATCACAATCATACAGTCACAATCACACAACCGCAATCAGAAAATCGCAATCATACAATCACAATCATACAATCACAATCATAGAATCACAATCATACAATCACAATCATACAATCACAATGATACAATCACAATCATACAATCACAATTATACAATCACAATCATACAATAACAATCATGCAATCACAATCATACAATCACATTCATACAGTCACAGTCATACAATCACAATCATATAATCACTATCATACAATCACAATCATACAATCACATTCACACAATCATAATCATACAATCGCAATCATACAAACAGAATCATACAATCACAATCATACAATCACAATCATACAGTCACAATCATACAATCGCAATCATATTATCACAAACATACAATCAGAATTATACATTCACATGCATACAATTAGAATCATACAAACGCAATCACACAATCACAATGATACAATCACAATCATACAATCACAATCATACAATCACAATCATACAATCACAATCATACAATCACAATCATACAATCACAATCATACAATCACAATCATACAATCACAATCATACAATCACAATCATACAATCACAATCATACAATCACAATCATACAATCACAATCATACAATCACAATGATAGAATCACAATCATGCTGTCACAATCACACAATCACTATCACACAATCACAATTATACATTCAAAATCATACAATCACAATCATACAATCACAATCATACAATCGCAATCATACAATCACAATCATACAATCACATTCATACAATCACAATCATACAATCACAATCATACAATCACAATCATACAATCACAATCATACAGTCACAATCATACAATCAAATTCATACAATCACAATCATAGAATCACAATCATGCAATCACAATCATACATTCACAATCACACAATCGCAATCACACAATCACAATCATACAATCACAATCATACAATCACAATCATACAATCACAATCATACAACCACAATCATCCAATCACAATGATACAATCACAATCATAGAATCACAATCATACAATCACAATCATACAATAACAATCATACAATCACAATCATACAGTCTCAATCATACAATCGCAATCATATTATCACAAACATACAATCAGAATTATACATTCACATGCATACAATTAGAATCATACAAACGCAATCACACAATCACAATCATACGATCACAATCATACAATCACATTCATACAATAACAATCATACAATCATAATCATAGAATCACAATCATACAATCACAATCATACATTCACAATCATAGAATCACAATCATGCAGTCACAATCACACAATCACTATCACACAATCACAATTATACAATCAAAATAATACAATCACAATCATACAATTACCATCTTACAATCACAACCATACAATCACAATCCTACAATCTCAATGACATTATCACAAACATACAATCAGAATTATACATTCACATGCATACAATTAGCATGATACAAACGCAATCACACAATCACCATCATACAATCACAATCATGCAATCACAATCATGCAATCACAATCACACCATCACAATCATACAATCACAATCATACAATCACAATCATACAATCACAATCATACAATCACAATCATACAATCACAATCATACAATAACAATCATACAATCACAATCATACAATCGCAATCATACAATCGCAATCATATTATCACAAATATACAATCAGAATTATACATTCACATGCATACAATTAGAATCATACAAACGCAATCACACAAACACAATCATACAATCACAATCACACAATCGCAATCAGACAATCGCAATTGTACAATCACAATCCTACAATCACAATCATAGAATCACAATCATACAATCACAATCATACAATCACAATGATACAATCACAATCATACAATCACAATTATACAATCACAATCATACAATAACAATCATGCAATCACAATCATACAATCACAATCATACAATCACAGTCATACAATCACAATCATATAATCACAATCACACAATCGCAATCAGACAATCGCAATCATGCAATCATAATCATACATTCACAATCATACAATTACGATCATGCAATCACAATCGCATTTACACAATCTCTATCATACAGTTACAATCATACAGTCACAATCATAAAATCACAATCGTACAATCACAATCGTACAATCACAATCGTACAATCACAATCATACAGTCACAATCATACAATCACAATCATACAATCACAATTGTACAAACACAAACATACAATTACAATCATAGAACCACAATCGTACAATCACAATTACACAATCACAATAATGCAATCACAATCATACAATCGCAATCATACAATCACAATCATACAATCACAGTCTTACGATCACAATCATACAATCGCAATCATACAATCACAATCATACAATCACATTCATACAATCACAATCATACAATCACAATCATACAATCACAATCATACAATCACAATCATACAATCACAATCATACAATCACAATCATACAATCACAATCATACAATCACAATCATACAATCACAATCATACAATCACAATCATACAATCACAATCATACAATCACAATCATACAATCACAATCAACCAATCACAATCATACAATCACAATCATACAATCACAATCATACAATCACAATCATACAATCACAATCATACAATCACAATCATACAATCACAATCATACAATCACAATCATACAATCACAATCATACAATCACAATCATACAATCACAATCATACAACCACAATCGTACAATGACAATCATACAATCACAATCATGCAATCACAATTATACAATCACAATTATACAATCACAATCATACAATCACAGTCATACAATCACAATCATACAATCACAATCATACAATCACAATCATACAATCACATTCATACAATTACAATCATACAATCACAATCATAGAACCACAATCATACAATCACAATCATACAGTCACAATCACACAACCGCAATCAGAAAATCGCAATCATACAATCACAATCATACAATCACAATCATAGAATCACAATCATACAATCACAATCATACAATCACAATGATACAATCACAATCATACAATCACAATTATACAATCACAATCATACAATAACAATCATGCAATCACAATCATACAATCACATTCATACAATCACAGTCATACAATCACAATCATATAATCACAATCATGCAGTCACAATCACACAATCACTATCACACAATCACAATTATACAATCAAAATCATACAATCACAATCATACAATCACAATCATAGAATCATAATCCTACAGTCACAATCATACAATCACAATCATACAAACACAATCATACAACCACAATCATACAATGACAATCATACAATCACAATCATGCAATCACAATCATACAATCACAATCATACAATCACAATCATACAATCACAATCATACAACCACAATCATACAATCACAATGATACAATCACAATCATAGAATCACAATCATACAATCACAATCATACAATAACAATCATACAATCACAATCATACAGTCTCAATCATACAATCGCAATCATATTATCACAAACATACAATCAGAATTATACATTCACATGCATACAATTCGAATCATACAAACGCAATCACACAATCACAATCATACGATCACAATCATACAATCACATTCATACAATAACAATCATACAATCATAATCATAGAATCACAACCATACAATCACAATCATACATTCACAATCATAGAATCACAATCATGCAGTCACAATCACACAATCACTATCACACAATCACAATTATACAATCAAAATAATACAATCACAATCATACAATTACCATCTTACAATCACAACCATACAATCACAATCCTACAATCGCAATCACATTATCACAAACATACAATCAGAATTATACATTCACATGCATACAATTAGCATGATACAAACGCAATCACACAATCACCATCATACAATCACAATCATGCAATCACAATCATGCAATCACAATCACACCATCACAATCATACAGTCACAATCATACAATCACAATCATACAATCACAATCATACAATCACAATCATACAATCACAATCATACAATCACAATCATACAATCACAATCATACAATAACAATCATACAATCACAATCATACAATCGCAATCATACAATCGCAATCATATTATCACAAATATACAATCAGAATTATACATTCACATGCATACAATTAGAATCATACAAACGCAATCACACAAACACAATCATACAATCACAATCACACAATCGCAATCAGACAATCGCAATTGTACAATCACAATCCTACAATCACAATCATAGAATCACAATCATACAATCACAATCATACAATCACAATGATACAATCACAATCATACAATCACAATTATACAATCACAATCATACAATAACAATCATGCAATCACAATCATACAATCACAATCATACAATCACAGTCATACAATCACAATCATATAATCACAATCATACAATCACAATCATACAACCACATTCACACAATCATAAGCATACAATCGCAATCATATAAACACAATCATACAGTCACAATCATACAATCACAATCATACAAACACAATCATACAACCACAATCATACAATGACAATCATACAATCACAATCATGCAATCACAATCATACAATCACAATCATACAATCACAATCATACAATCACAATCATACAACCACAATCATACAATCACAATGATACAATCACAATCATAGAATCACAATCATACAATCACAATCATACAATAACAATCATACAATCACAATCATACAGTCTCAATCATACAATCGCAATCATATTATCACAAACATACAATCAGAATTATACATTCACATGCATACAATTAGAATCATACAAACGCAATCACACAATCACAATCATACGATCACAATCATACAATCACATTCATACAATAACAATCATACAATCATAATCATAGAATCACAATCATACAATCACAATCATACATTCACAATCATAGAATCACAATCATGCAGTCACAATCACACAATCACTATCACACAATCACAATTATACAATCAAAATAATACAATCACAATCATACAATTACCATCTTACAATCACAACCATACAATCACAATCCTACAATCTCAATGACATTATCACAAACATACAATCAGAATTATACATTCACATGCATACAATTAGCATGATACAAACGCAATCACACAATCACCATCATACAATCACTATCATGCAATCACAATCATGCAATCACAATCACACCATCACAATCATACAATCACAATCATACAATCACAATCATACAATCACAATCATACAATCACAATCATACAATCACAATCATACAATAACAATCATACAATCACAATCATACAATCGCAATCATACAATCGCAATCATATTATCACAAATATACAATCAGAATTATACATTCACATGCATACAATTAGAATCATACAAACGCAATCACACAAACACAATCATACAATCACAATCACACAATCGCAATCAGACAATCGCAATTGTACAATCACAATCCTACAATCACAATCATAGAATCACAATCATACAATCACAATCATACAATCACAATGATACAATCACAATCATACAATCACAATTATACAATCACAATCATACAATAACAATCATGCAATCACAATCATACAATCACAATCATACAATCACAGTCATACAATCACAATCATATAATCACAATCACACAATCGCAATCAGACAATCGCAATCATGCAATCATAATCATACATTCACAATCATACAATTACGATCATGCAATCACAATCGCATTTACACAATCTCTATCATACAGTTACAATCATACAGTCACAATCATAAAATCACAATCGTACAATCACAATCGTACAATCACAATCGTACAATCACAATCATACAGTCACAATCATACAATCACAATCATACAATCACAATTGTACAAACACAAACATACAATTACAATCATAGAACCACAATCGTACAATCACAATTACACAATCACAATAATGCAATCACAATCATACAATCGCAATCATACAATCACAATCATACAATCACAGTCTTACGATCACAATCATACAATCGCAATCATACAATCACAATCATACAATCACATTCATACAATCACAATCATACAATCACAATCATACAATCACAATCATACAATCACAATCATACAATCACAATCATACAATCACAATCATACAATCACAATCATACAATCACAATCATACAATCACAATCATACAATCACAATCATACAATCACAATCATACAATCACAATCAACCAATCACAATCATACAATCACAATCATACAATCACAATCATACAATCACAATCATACAATCACAATCATACAATCACAATCATACAATCACAATCATACAATCACAATCATACAATCACAATCATACAACCACAATCGTACAATGACAATCATACAATCACAATCATGCAATCACAATTATACAATCACAATTATACAATCACAATCATACAATCACAGTCATACAATCACAATCATACAATCACAATCATACAATCACAATCATACAATCACATTCATACAATTACAATCATACAATCACAATCATAGAACCACAATCATACAATCACAATCATACAGTCACAATCACACAACCGCAATCAGAAAATCGCAATCATACAATCACAATCATACAATCACAATCATAGAATCACAATCATACAATCACAATCATACAATCACAATGATACAATCACAATCATACAATCACAATTATACAATCACAATCATACAATAACAATCATGCAATCACAATCATACAATCACATTCATACAATCACAGTCATACAATCACAATCATATAATCACAATCATGCAGTCACAATCACACAATCACTATCACACAATCACAATTATACAATCAAAATCATACAATCACAATCATACAATCACAATCATAGAATCATAATCCTACAGTCACAATCATACAATCACAATCATACAAACACAATCATACAACCACAATCATACAATGACAATCATACAATCACAATCATGCAATCACAATCATACAATCACAATCATACAATCACAATCATACAATCACAATCATACAACCACAATCATACAATCACAATGATACAATCACAATCATAGAATCACAATCATACAATCACAATCATACAATAACAATCATACAATCACAATCATACAGTCTCAATCATACAATCGCAATCATATTATCACAAACATACAATCAGAATTATACATTCACATGCATACAATTCGAATCATACAAACGCAATCACACAATCACAATCATACGATCACAATCATACAATCACATTCATACAATAACAATCATACAATCATAATCATAGAATCACAACCATACAATCACAATCATACATTCACAATCATAGAATCACAATCATGCAGTCACAATCACACAATCACTATCACACAATCACAATTATACAATCAAAATAATACAATCACAATCATACAATTACCATCTTACAATCACAACCATACAATCACAATCCTACAATCGCAATCACATTATCACAAACATACAATCAGAATTATACATTCACATGCATACAATTAGCATGATACAAACGCAATCACACAATCACCATCATACAATCACAATCATGCAATCACAATCATGCAATCACAATCACACCATCACAATCATACAGTCACAATCATACAATCACAATCATACAATCACAATCATACAATCACAATCATACAATCACAATCATACAATCACAATCATACAATCACAATCATACAATAACAATCATACAATCACAATCATACAATCGCAATCATACAATCGCAATCATATTATCACAAATATACAATCAGAATTATACATTCACATGCATACAATTAGAATCATACAAACGCAATCACACAAACACAATCATACAATCACAATCACACAATCGCAATCAGACAATCGCAATTGTACAATCACAATCCTACAATCACAATCATAGAATCACAATCATACAATCACAATCATACAATCACAATGATACAATCACAATCATACAATCACAATTATACAATCACAATCATACAATAACAATCATGCAATCACAATCATACAATCACAATCATACAATCACAGTCATACAATCACAATCATATAATCACAATCATACAATCACAATCATACAACCACATTCACACAATCATAAGCATACAATCGCAATCATATAAACACAATCATACAGTCACAATCATACAATCACAATCATACAAACACAATCATACAACCACAATCATACAATGACAATCATACAATCACAATCATGCAATCACAATCATACAATCACAATCATACAATCACAATCATACAATCACAATCATACAACCACAATCATACAATCACAATGATACAATCACAATCATAGAATCACAATCATACAATCACAATCATACAATAACAATCATACAATCACAATCATACAGTCTCAATCATACAATCGCAATCATATTATCACAAACATACAATCAGAATTATACATTCACATGCATACAATTAGAATCATACAAACGCAATCACACAATCACAATCATACGATCACAATCATACAATCACAATCATACAATCACAATCATACAATCACAATCATACAATTACAATCATAGAACCACAATCGTAGAATCACAATCACACAGTCACAATCATGCAATCACAATCATACAATCACAATCATACAATCACAATCATACAATCACAGTCTTACAATCACAATCATACAATCACAATCATACAATCACAATCATACAATCACAATCATACAATCACAATCATACAATCACAATCAACCAATCACAATCATACAATCACAATCATACAATCACAATCATACAATCACAATCATACAATCACAATCATACAATCACAATCATACAATCACAATCATACAATCACAATCATACAATCACAATCGTACAATCACAATCGTACAATCACAATCGTACAATCACAATCGTACAACCACAATCGTACAATGACAATCATACAATCACAATCATGCAATCACAATTATACAATCACAATTATACAATCACAATCATACAATCACAGTCATACAATCACAATCATACAATCACAATCATACAATCACAATCATACAATCACATTCATACAATTACAATCATACAATCACAATCATAGAACCACAATCATACAATCACAATCATACAGTCACAATCACACAACCGCAATCAGAAAATCGCAATCATACAATCACAATCATACAATCACAATCATAGAATCACAATCATACAATCACAATCATACAATCACAATGATACAATCACAATCATACAATCACAATTATACAATCACAATCATACAATAACAATCATGCAATCACAATCATACAATCACATTCATACAATCACAGTCATACAATCACAATCATATAATCACTATCATACAATCACAATCATACAATCACATTCACACAATCATAATCATACAATCGCAATCATACAAACAGAATCATACAATCACAATCATACAATCACAATCATACAGTCACAATCATACAATCGCAATCATATTATCACAAACATACAATCAGAATTATACATTCACATGCATACAATTAGAATCATACAAACGCAATCACACAATCACAATCATACGATCCCAATCATACAATCACAATCATACAATCACAATCATACAATCACAATCCTACAACCACAATCATACAATCACATTCACACAATCATAATCATACAATCGCAATCGTACAAACAGAATCATACAATCACAATCATACAGTCACAATCATACAGTCACAATCATACAATCGCAATCATATTATCACAAACATACAATCAGAATTATACATTCACATGCATACAATTAGAATCATACAAACGCAATCACACAATCACAATGATACAATCACAATCATACAATCACAATCATACAATCACAATCATACAATCACAATCATACAATCACAATCATACAATCACAATCATACAATCACAATCATACAATCACAATCATACAATCACAATCATAGAATCATAATCCTACAGTCACAATCATACAATCACAATCATACAAACACAATCATACAACCACAATCATACAATGACAATCATACAATCACAATCATGCAATCACAATCATACAATCACAATCATACAATCACAATCATACAATCACAATCATACAACCACAATCATACAATCACAATGATACAATCACAATCATAGAATCACAATCATACAATCACAATCATACAATAACAATCATACAATCACAATCATACAGTCTCAATCATACAATCGCAATCATATTATCACAAACATACAATCAGAATTATACATTCACATGCATACAATTAGAATCATACAAACGCAATCACACAATCACAATCATACGATCACAATCATACAATCACATTCATACAATAACAATCATACAATCATAATCATAGAATCACAATCATACAGTCACAATCATACATTCACAATCATAGAATCACAATCATGCAGTCACAATCACACAATCACTATCACACAATCACAATTATACAATCAAAATAATACAATCACAATCATACAATTACCATCTTACAATCACAACCATACAATCACAATCCTACAATCGCAATCACATTATCACAAACATACAATCAGAATTATACATTCACATGCATACAATTAGCATGATACAAACGCAATCACACAATCACCATCATACAATCACAATCATGCAATCACAATCATGCAATCACAATCACACCATCACAATCATACAATCACAATCATACAGTCACAATCATACAATCACAATCATACAATCACAATCATACAATCACAATCATACAATCACAATCATACAATCACAATCATACAATCACAATCATACAATAACAATCATACATTCACAATCACACAATCGCAATCAGACAATCGCAATCATGCAATCATAATCATACATTCGCAATCATACAATTACGATCATGCAATCACAATCGCATTTACACAATCTCTATCATACAGTTACAATCATACAGTCACAATCATAAAATCACAATCGTACAATCACAATTGTACAATCACAATCGTACAATCACAATCATACAGTCACAATCATACAATCACAATCATACAATCACAATCATACAATCACAATCATACAATCACAATTATACAAACACAATCATACAATTACAATCATAGAACCACAATCGTACAATCACAATCATACAATCACAATCATACAATCACAATCATACAATCACAATCACACAATCACAATCATACGATCACAATCATACAATCACAATCATACAATCACAATCATACAATCACAATCATACAATCTCAATCATACAATCTCAATCATACAATCTCAATCATACAATCGCAATGATATTATCACAAACATACAATCAGAATTATACATTCACATGCATACAATTGGAATCATACAAACGCAATCACACAATCACAATCATACAATCACAATCATACGATCAAATGCATACAATTACAATCATACAATCACAATCATAGAATCACAATCATGCAATCACAATCATACATTCACAATCACACAATCGCAATCAGACAATCGCAATCATGCAATCATAATCATACATTCACAGTCATACAATTACGATCATGCAATCACAATCGCATTTACACAATCTCTATCATACAGTTACAATCATACAGTCACAATCATAAAATCACAATCGTACAATCACAATCGTACAATCACAATCGTACAATCACAATCATACAGTCACAATCATACAATCACAATCATACAATCACAATTATACAAACACAAACATACAATTACAATCATAGAACCACAATCGTACAATCACAATTACACAATCACAATAATGCAATCACAATCATACAATCGCAATCATACAATCACAATCATACAATCACAGTCTTACGATCACAATCATACAATCGCAATCATACAATCACAATCATACAATCACATTCATACAATCACAATCATACAATCACAATCATACAATCACAATCATACAATCACAATCATACAATCACAATCATACAATCACAATCATACAATCACAATCATACAATCTCAATCATACAATCACAATCATACAATCACAATCATACAATCACAATCATACAATCACAATCATACAATCACAATCATACAATCACAATCATACAATCACAATCATACAATCACAATCATACAATCACAATCATACAATCACAATCATACAATTACAATCATAGAACCACAATCGTAGAATCACAATCACACAGTCACAATCATGCAATCACAATCATACAATCACAATCATACAATCACAATCATACAATCACAGTCTTACAATCACAATCATACAATCACAATCATACAATCACAATCATACAATCACAATCATACAATCACAATCATACAATCACAATCAACCAATCACAATCATACAATCACAATCATACAATCACAATCATACAATCACAATCATACAATCACAATCATACAATCACAATCATACAATCACAATCATACAATCACAATCATACAATCACAATCGTACAATCACAATCGTACAATCACAATCGTACAATCACAATCGTACAACCACAATCGTACAATGACAATCATACAATCACAATCATGCAATCACAATTATACAATCACAATTATACAATCACAATCATACAATCACAGTCATACAATCACAATCATACAATCACAATCATACAATCACAATCATACAATCACATTCATACAATTACAATCATACAATCACAATCATAGAACCACAATCATACAATCACAATCATACAGTCACAATCACACAACCGCAATCAGAAAATCGCAATCATACAATCACAATCATACAATCACAATCATAGAATCACAATCATACAATCACAATCATACAATCACAATGATACAATCACAATCATACAATCACAATTATACAATCACAATCATACAATAACAATCATGCAATCACAATCATACAATCACATTCATACAATCACAGTCATACAATCACAATCATATAATCACTATCATACAATCACAATCATACAATCACATTCACACAATCATAATCATACAATCGCAATCATACAAACAGAATCATACAATCACAATCATACAATCACAATCATACAGTCACAATCATACAATCGCAATCATATTATCACAAACATACAATCAGAATTATACATTCACATGCATACAATTAGAATCATACAAACGCAATCACACAATCACAATCATACGATCCCAATCATACAATCACAATCATACAATCACAATCATACAATCACAATCCTACAACCACAATCATACAATCACATTCACACAATCATAATCATACAATCGCAATCGTACAAACAGAATCATACAATCACAATCATACAGTCACAATCATACAGTCACAATCATACAATCGCAGTCATATTATCACAAACATACAATCAGAATTATACATTCACATGCATACAATTAGAATCATACAAACGCAATCACACAATCACAATGATACAATCACAATCATACAATCACAATCATACAATCACAATCATACAATCACAATCATACAATCACAATCATACAATCACAATCATACAATCACAATCATAGAATCATAATCCTACAGTCACAATCATACAATCACAATCATACAAACACAATCATACAACCACAATCATACAATGACAATCATACAATCACAATCATGCAATCACAATCATACAATCACAATCATACAATCACAATCGTACAATCACAATCATACAACCACAATCATACAATCACAATGATACAATCACAATCATAGAATCACAATCATACAATCACAATCATACAATAACAATCATACAATCACAATCATACAGTCTCAATCATACAATCGCAATCATATTATCACAAACATACAATCAGAATTATACATTCACATGCATACAATTAGAATCATACAAACGCAATCACACAATCACAATCATACGATCACAATCATACAATCACATTCATACAATAACAATCATACAATCATAATCATAGAATCACAATCATACAGTCACAATCATACATTCACAATCATAGAATCACAATCATGCAGTCACAATCACACAATCACTATCACACAATCACAATTATACAATCAAAATAATACAATCACAATCATACAATTACCATCTTACAATCACAACCATACAATCACAATCCTACAATCGCAATCACATTATCACAAACATACAATCAGAATTATACATTCACATGCATACAATTAGCATGATACAAACGCAATCACACAATCACCATCATACAATCACAATCATGCAATCACAATCATGCAATCACAATCACACCATCACAATCATACAATCACAATCATACAATCACAATCATACAATCACAATCATACAATCACAATCATACAATCACAATCATACAATCACAATCATACAATAACAATCATACAATCACAATCATACAATCGCAATCATACAATCGCAATCATATTATCACAAATATACAATCAGAATTATACATTCACATGCATACAATTAGAATCATACAAACGCAATCACACAAACACAATCATACAATCACAATCACACAATCGGAATCAGACAATCGCAATTGTACAATCACAATCCTACAATCACAATCATAGAATCACAATCATACAATCACAATCATACAATCACAATGATACAATCACAATCATACAATCACAATTATACAATCACAATCATACAATAACAATCATGCAATCACAATCATACAATCACAATCATACAATCACAGTCATACAATCACAATCATATAATCACAATCATACAATCACAATCATACAATCACATTCACACAATCATAAGCATACAATCGCAATCATATAAACACAATCATACAGTCACAATCATACAATCACAATCATACAAACACAATCATACAACCACAATCATACAATGACAATCATACAATCACAATCATGCAATCACAATCATACAATCACAATCATACAATCACAATCATACAATCACAATCATACAACCACAATCATACAATCACAATGATACAATCACAATCATAGAATCACAATCATACAATCACAATCATACAATAACAATCATACAATCACAATCATACAGTCTCAATCATACAATCGCAATCATATTATCACAAACATACAATCAGAATTATACATTCACATGCATACAATTAGAATCATACAAACGCAATCACACAATCACAATCATACGATCACAATCATACAATCACATTCATACAATAACAATCATACAATCATAATCATAGAATCACAATCATACAACCACAATCATACATTCACAATCATAGAATCACAATCATGCAGTCACAATCACACAATCACTATCACACAATCACAATTATACAATCAAAATAATACAATCACAATCATACAATTACCATCTTACAATCACAACCATACAATCACAATCCTACAATCGCAATCACATTATCACAAACATACAATCAGAATTATACATTCACATGCATACAATTAGCATGATACAAACGCAATCACACAATCACCATCATACAATCACAATCATGCAATCACAATCATGCAATCACAATCACACCATCACAATCATACAATCACAATCATACAATCACAATCATACAATCACAATCATACAATCACAATCATACAATCACAATCATACAATAACAATCATACAATCACAATCATACAATCGCAATCATACAATCGCAATCATATTATCACAAATATACAATCAGAATTATACATTCACATGCATACAATTAGAATCATACAAACGCAACCACACAAACACAATCATACAATCACAATCACACAATCGCAATCAGACAATCGCAATTGTACAATCACAATCCTACAATCACAATCATAGAATCACAATCATACAATCACAATCATACAATCACAATGATACAATCACAATCATACAATCACAATTAGACAATCACAATCATACAATAACAATCATGCAATCACAATCATACAATCACAATCATACAATCACAGTCATACAATCACAATCATATAATCACAATCATACAATCACAATCATACAATCACATTCACACAATCATAAGCATACAATCGCAATCATATAAACACAATCATACAATCACAATCATACAATCACAATCATACAATCACAGTCATACAATCACAATCATATAATCACAATCATACAATCACAATCATACAATCACATTCACACAATCATAATCATACAATCGCAATCATACAAACACAATCATACAATCACAATCATACAATCACAATCATACAATCACAATCATACATTCACAATCACACAATCGCAATCAGACAATCGCAATCATGCAATCATAATCATACATTCGCAATCATACAATTACGATCATGCAATCACAATCGCATTTACACAATCTCTATCATACAGTTACAATCATACAGTCACAATCATAAAATCACAATCGTACAATCACAATTGTACAATCACAATCGTACAATCACAATCATACAGTCACAATCATACAATCACAATCATACAATCACAATCATACAATCACAATTATACAAACACAATCATACAATTACAATCATAGAACCACAATCGTACAATCACAATCATACAATCACAATCATACAATCACAATCATACAATCACAATCACACAATCACAATCATACGATCACAATCATACGATCACAATCATACAATCACAATCATACAATCACAATCATACAATCACAATCATACAATCTCAATCATACAATCTCAATCATACAATCGCAATGATATTATCACAAACATACAATCAGAATTATACATTCACATGCATACAATTGGAATCATACAAACGCAATCACATAATCACAATCATACAATCACAATCATACGATCAAATTCATACAATTACAATCATACAATCACAATCATAGAATCACAATCATGCAATCACAATCATACATTCACAATCACACAATCGCAATCAGACAATCGCAATCATGCAATCATAATCATACATTCACAATCATACAATTACGATCATGCAATCACAATCGCATTTACACAATCTCTATCATACAGTTACAATCATACAATCACAATCATACAATCACAATCATAGAATCATAATCCTACAGTCACAATCATACAATCACAATCATACAAACACAATCATACAACCACAATCATACAATGACAATCATACAATCACAATCATGCAATCACAATCATACAATCACAATCATACAATCACAATCATACAATCACAATCATACAACCACAATCATACAATCACAATGATACAATCACAATCATAGAATCACAATCATACAATCACAATCATACAATAACAATCATACAATCACAATCATACAGTCTCAATCATACAATCGCAATCATATTATCACAAACATACAATCAGAATTATACATTCACATGCATACAATTAGAATCATACAAACGCAATCACACAATCACAATCATACGATCACAATCATACAATCACATTCATACAATAACAATCATACAATCATAATCATAGAATCACAATCATACAGTCACAATCATACATTCACAATCATAGAATCACAATCATGCAGTCACAATCACACAATCACTATCACACAATCACAATTATACAATCAAAATAATACAATCACAATCATACAATTACCATCTTACAATCACAACCATACAATCACAATCCTACAATCGCAATCACATTATCACAAACATACAATCAGAATTATACATTCACATGCATACAATTAGCATGATACAAACGCAATCACACAATCACCATCATACAATCACAATCATGCAATCACAATCATGCAATCACAATCACACCATCACAATCATACAATCACAATCATACAGTCACAATCATACAATCACAATCATACAATCACAATCATACAATCACAATCATACAATCACAATCATACAATCACAATCATACAATCACAATCATACAATAACAATCATACATTCACAATCACACAATCGCAATCAGACAATCGCAATCATGCAATCATAATCATACATTCGCAATCATACAATTACGATCATGCAATCACAATCGCATTTACACAATCTCTATCATACAGTTACAATCATACAGTCACAATCATAAAATCACAATCGTACAATCACAATTGTACAATCACAATCGTACAATCACAATCATACAGTCACAATCATACAATCACAATCATACAATCACAATCATACAATCACAATTATACAAACACAATCATACAATTACAATCATAGAACCACAATCGTACAATCACAATCATACAATCACAATCATACAATCACAATCATACAATCACAATCACACAATCACAATCATACGATCACAATCATACAATCACAATCATACAATCACAATCATACAATCACAATCATACAATCTCAATCATACAATCTCAATCATACAATCTCAATCATACAATCGCAATGATATTATCACAAACATACAATCAGAATTATACATTCACATGCATACAATTGGAATCATACAAACGCAATCACACAATCACAATCATACAATCACAATCATACCATCAAATGCATACAATTACAATCATACAATCACAATCATAGAATCACAATCATGCAATCACAATCATACATTCACAATCACACAATCGCAATCAGACAATCGCAATCATGCAATCATAATCATACATTCACAGTCATACAATTACGATCATGCAATCACAATCGCATTTACACAATCTCTATCATACAGTTACAATCATACAGTCACAATCATAAAATCACAATCGTACAATCACAATCGTACAATCACAATCGTACAATCACAATCATACAGTCACAATCATACAATCACAATCATACAATCACAATTATACAAACACAAACATACAATTACAATCATAGAACCACAATCGTACAATCACAATTACACAATCACAATAATGCAATCACAATCATACAATCGCAATCATACAATCACAATCATACAATCACAGTCTTACGATCACAATCATACAATCGCAATCATACAATCACAATCATACAATCACATTCATACAATCACAATCATACAATCACAATCATACAATCACAATCATACAATCACAATCATACAATCACAATCATACAATCACAATCATACAATCACAATCATACAATCTCAATCATACAATCACAATCATACAATCACAATCATACAATCACAATCATACAATCACAATCATACAATCACAATCATACAATCACAATCATACAATCACAATCATACAATCACAATCATACAATCACAATCATACAATCACAATCATACAATTACAATCATAGAACCACAATCGTAGAATCACAATCACACAGTCACAATCATGCAATCACAATCATACAATCACAATCATACAATCACAATCATACAATCACAGTCTTACAATCACAATCATACAATCACAATCATACAATCACAATCATACAATCACAATCATACAATCACAATCATACAATCACAATCAACCAATCACAATCATACAATCACAATCATACAATCACAATCATACAATCACAATCATACAATCACAATCATACAATCACAATCGTACAATCACAATCGTACAATCACAATCGTACAATCACAATCGTACAATCACAATCGTACAATCACAATCGTACAACCACAATCGTACAATGACAATCATACAATCACAATCATGCAATCACAATTATACAATCACAATTATACAATCACAATCATACAATCACAGTCATACAATCACAATCATACAATCACAATCATACAATCACAATCATACAATCACATTCATACAATTACAATCATACAATCACAATCATAGAACCACAATCATACAATCACAATCATACAGTCACAATCACACAACCGCAATCAGAAAATCGCAATCATACAATCACAATCATACAATCACAATCATAGAATCACAATCATACAATCACAATCATACAATCACAATGATACAATCACAATCATACAATCACAATTATACAATCACAATCATACAATAACAATCATGCAATCACAATCATACAATCACATTCATACAATCACAGTCATACAATCACAATCATATAATCACTATCATACAATCACAATCATACAATCACATTCACACAATCATAATCATACAATCGCAATCATACAAACAGAATCATACAATCACAATCATACAATCACAATCATACAGTCACAATCATACAATCGCAATCATATTATCACAAACATACAATCAGAATTATACATTCACATGCATACAATTAGAATCATACAAACGCAATCACACAATCACAATCATACGATCCCAATCATACAATCACAATCATACAATCACAATCATACAATCACAATCCTACAACCACAATCATACAATCACATTCACACAATCATAATCATACAATCGCAATCGTACAAACAGAATCATACAATCACAATCATACAGTCACAATCATACAGTCACAATCATACAATCGCAATCATATTATCACAAACATACAATCAGAATTATACATTCACATGCATACAATTAGAATCATACAAACGCAATCACACAATCACAATGATACAATCACAATCATACAATCACAATCATACAATCACAATCATACAATCACAATCATACAATCACAATCATACAATCACAATCATACAATCACAATCATAGAATCATAATCCTACAGTCACAATCATACAATCACAATCATACAAACACAATCATACAACCACAATCATACAATGACAATCATACAATCACAATCATGCAATCACAATCATACAATCACAATCATACAATCACAATCGTACAATCACAATCATACAACCACAATCATACAATCACAATGATACAATCACAATCATAGAATCACAATCATACAATCACAATCATACAATAACAATCATACAATCACAATCATACAGTCTCAATCATACAATCGCAATCATATTATCACAAACATACAATCAGAATTATACATTCACATGCATACAATTAGAATCATACAAACGCAATCACACAATCACAATCATACGATCACAATCATACAATCACATTCATACAATAACAATCATACAATCATAATCATAGAATCACAATCATACAGTCACAATCATACATTCACAATCATAGAATCACAATCATGCAGTCACAATCACACAATCACTATCACACAATCACAATTATACAATCAAAATAATACAATCACAATCATACAATTACCATCTTACAATCACAACCATACAATCACAATCCTACAATCGCAATCACATTATCACAAACATACAATCAGAATTATACATTCACATGCATACAATTAGCATGATACAAACGCAATCACACAATCACCATCATACAATCACAATCATGCAATCACAATCATGCAATCACAATCACACCATCACAATCATACAATCACAATCATACAATCACAATCATACAATCACAATCATACAATCACAATCATACAATCACAATCATACAATCACAATCATACAATAACAATCATACAATCACAATCATACAATCGCAATCATACAATCGCAATCATATTATCACAAATATACAATCAGAATTATACATTCACATGCATACAATTAGAATCATACAAACGCAATCACACAAACACAATCATACAATCACAATCACACAATCGGAATCAGACAATCGCAATTGTACAATCACAATCCTACAATCACAATCATAGAATCACAATCATACAATCACAATCATACAATCACAATGATACAATCACAATCATACA
Organism: Megachile rotundata; assembly: GCF_050947335.1. Lineage (NCBI taxonomy): Eukaryota > Metazoa > Arthropoda > Insecta > Hymenoptera > Megachilidae > Megachile > Megachile rotundata. The sequence goes on along the minus strand of NW_027473345.1, from coordinate 344,177 downwards.
ATCACAATTATACAATCACAATCATACAATAACAATCATGCAATCACAATCATACAATCACAATCATACAATCACAGTCATACAATCACAATCATATAATCACAATCATACAATCACAATCATACAATCACATTCACACAATCATAAGCATACAATCGCAATCATATAAACACAATCATACAGTCACAATCATACAATCACAATCATACAAACACAATCATACAACCACAATCATACAATGACAATCATACAATCACAATCATGCAATCACAATCATACAATCACAATCATACAATCACAATCATACAATCACAATCATACAACCACAATCATACAATCACAATGATACAATCACAATCATAGAATCACAATCATACAATCACAATCATACAATAACAATCATACAATCACAATCATACAGTCTCAATCATACAATCGCAATCATATTATCACAAACATACAATCAGAATTATACATTCACATGCATACAATTAGAATCATACAAACGCAATCACACAATCACAATCATACGATCACAATCATACAATCACATTCATACAATAACAATCATACAATCATAATCATAGAATCACAATCATACAACCACAATCATACATTCACAATCATAGAATCACAATCATGCAGTCACAATCACACAATCACTATCACACAATCACAATTATACAATCAAAATAATACAATCACAATCATACAATTACCATCTTACAATCACAACCATACAATCACAATCCTACAATCGCAATCACATTATCACAAACATACAATCAGAATTATACATTCACATGCATACAATTAGCATGATACAAACGCAATCACACAATCACCATCATACAATCACAATCATGCAATCACAATCATGCAATCACAATCACACCATCACAATCATACAATCACAATCATACAATCACAATCATACAATCACAATCATACAATCACAATCATACAATCACAATCATACAATCACAATCATACAATAACAATCATACAATCACAATCATACAATCGCAATCATACAATCGCAATCATATTATCACAAATATACAATCAGAATTATACATTCACATGCATACAATTAGAATCATACAAACGCAACCACACAAACACAATCATACAATCACAATCACACAATCGCAATCAGACAATCGCAATTGTACAATCACAATCCTACAATCACAATCATAGAATCACAATCATACAATCACAATCATACAATCACAATGATACAATCACAATCATACAATCACAATTAGACAATCACAATCATACAATAACAATCATGCAATCACAATCATACAATCACAATCATACAATCACAGTCATACAATCACAATCATATAATCACAATCATACAATCACAATCATACAATCACATTCACACAATCATAAGCATACAATCGCAATCATATAAACACAATCATACAATCACAATCATACAATCACAATCATACAATCACAGTCATACAATCACAATCATATAATCACAATCATACAATCACAATCATACAATCACATTCACACAATCATAATCATACAATCGCAATCATACAAACACAATCATACAATCACAATCATACAATCACAATCATACAATCACAATCATACATTCACAATCACACAATCGCAATCAGACAATCGCAATCATGCAATCATAATCATACATTCGCAATCATACAATTACGATCATGCAATCACAATCGCATTTACACAATCTCTATCATACAGTTACAATCATACAGTCACAATCATAAAATCACAATCGTACAATCACAATTGTACAATCACAATCGTACAATCACAATCATACAGTCACAATCATACAATCACAATCATACAATCACAATCATACAATCACAATTATACAAACACAATCATACAATTACAATCATAGAACCACAATCGTACAATCACAATCATACAATCACAATCATACAATCACAATCATACAATCACAATCACACAATCACAATCATACGATCACAATCATACGATCACAATCATACAATCACAATCATACAATCACAATCATACAATCACAATCATACAATCTCAATCATACAATCTCAATCATACAATCGCAATGATATTATCACAAACATACAATCAGAATTATACATTCACATGCATACAATTGGAATCATACAAACGCAATCACATAATCACAATCATACAATCACAATCATACGATCAAATTCATACAATTACAATCATACAATCACAATCATAGAATCACAATCATGCAATCACAATCATACATTCACAATCACACAATCGCAATCAGACAATCGCAATCATGCAATCATAATCATACATTCACAATCATACAATTACGATCATGCAATCACAATCGCATTTACACAATCTCTATCATACAGTTACAATCATACAGTCACAATCATAAAATCACAATCGTACAATCACAATCGTACAATCACAATCGTACAATCACAATCATACAGTCACAATCATACAATCACAATCATACAATCACAATTATACAAACACAAACATACAATTACAATCATAGAACCACAATCGTACAATCACAATTACACAATCACAATAATGCAATCACAATCATACAATCGCAATCATACAATCACAATCATACAATCACAGTCTTACGATCACAATCATACAATCGCAATCATACAATCACAATCATACAATCACATTCATACAATCACAATCATACAATCACAATCATACAATCACAATCATACAATCACAATCATACAATCACAATCATACAATCACAATCATACAACCACAATCATACAATCACAGTCATACAATCACAATCATATAATCACAATCATACAATCACATTCACACAATCATAAGCATACAATCGCAATCATATAAACACAATCATACAATCACAATCATACAATCACAATCATACAATCACAGTCATACAATCACAATCATATAATCACAATCATACAATCACAATCATACAATCACATTCACACAATCATAATCATACAATCGCAATCATACAAACACAATCATACAATCACAATCATACAATCACAATCATACAATCACAATCATACATTCACAATCACACAATCGCAATCAGACAATCGCAATCATGCAATCATAATCATACATTCGCAATCATACAATTACGATCATGCAATCACAATCGCATTTACACAATCTCTATCATACAGTTACAATCATACAGTCACAATCATAAAATCACAATCGTACAATCACAATTGTACAATCACAATCGTACAATCACAATCATACAGTCACAATCATACAATCACAATCATACAATCACAATCATACAATCACAATTATACAAACACAATCATACAATTACAATCATAGAACCACAATCGTACAATCACAATCATACAATCACAATCATACAATCACAATCATACAATCACAATCACACAATCACAATCATACGATCACAATCATACGATCACAATCATACAATCACAATCATACAATCACAATCATACAATCACAATCATACAATCTCAATCATACAATCTCAATCATACAATCGCAATGATATTATCACAAACATACAATCAGAATTATACATTCACATGCATACAATTGGAATCATACAAACGCAATCACATAATCACAATCATACAATCACAATCATACGATCAAATTCATACAATTACAATCATACAATCACAATCATAGAATCACAATCATGCAATCACAATCATACATTCACAATCACACAATCGCAATCAGACAATCGCAATCATGCAATCATAATCATACATTCACAATCATACAATTACGATCATGCAATCACAATCGCATTTACACAATCTCTATCATACAGTTACAATCATACAGTCACAATCATAAAATCACAATCGTACAATCACAATCGTACAATCACAATCGTACAATCACAATCATACAGTCACAATCATACAATCACAATCATACAATCACAATTATACAAACACAAACATACAATTACAATCATAGAACCACAATCGTACAATCACAATTACACAATCACAATAATGCAATCACAATCATACAATCGCAATCATACAATCACAATCATAAAATCACAGTCTTACGATCACAATCATACAATCGCAATCATACAATCGCAATCATACAATCACAATCATACAATCACATTCATACAATCACAATCATACAATCACAATCATACAATCACAATCATACAATCACAATCATACAATCACAATCATACAATCACAATCATACAATCTCAATCATACAATCACAATCATACAATCACAATCATACAATCACAATCATACAATCACAATCATACAATCACAATCATACAATCACAATCATACAATCACAATCATACAATCACAATCATACAACCACAATCATACAATCACAATGATACAATCACAATCATAGAATCACAATCATACAATCACAATCATACAATAACAATCATACAATCACAATCATACAGTCTCAATCATACAATCGCAATCATATTATCACAAACATACAATCAGAATTATACATTCACATGCATACAATTAGAATCATACAAACGCAATCACACAATCACAATCATACGATCACAATCATACAATCACATTCATACAATAACAATCATACAATCATAATCATAGAATCACAATCATACAATCACAATCATACAATCACAATCATACATTCACAATCATAGAATCACAATCATGCAGTCACAATCACACAATCACTATCACACAATCACAATTATACAATCAAAATAATACAATCACAATCATACAATTACCATCTTACAATCACAACCATACAATCACAATCCTACAATCGCAATCACATTATCACAAACATACAATCAGAATTATACATTCACATGCATACAATTAGCATGATACAAACGCAATCACACAATCACCATCATACAATCACAATCATGCAATCACAATCATGCAATCACAATCACACCATCACAATCATACAATCACAATCATACAATCACATTCATACAATCACAATCATACAATCACAATCATACAATCACAATCATACAATCACAATCATACAATCACAATCATACAATCACAATCATACAATCACAATCATACAATCTCAATCATACAATCACAATCATACAATCACAATCATAGAATCACAATCATACAATCACAATCATACAATCACAATCATACAATCACAATCATACAATCACAATCATACAATCACAATCATACAATCACAATCATACAATCACAATCATACAATCACAATCATACAATCACAATCATACAATTACAATCATAGAACCACAATCGTACAATCACAATCACACAGTCACAATCATGCAATCACAATCATACAATCACAATGATAGAATCACAATCATGCAGTCACAATCACACAATCACCATCACACAATCACAATTATACAATCAAAATCATACAATCACAATCATACAATCACAATCATACAATCACAATCATACAATCGCAATCATACAATCACAATCATACAATCACATTCATACAATCACAATCATACAATCACAATCATACAATCACAATCATACAATCACAATCATACAGTCACAATCATACAATCAAATTCATACAACCACAATCATAGAATCACAATCATGCAATCACAATCATACATTCACAATCACACAATCGCAATCACACAATCACAATCATACAATCACAATCATACAATCACAATCATACAATCACAATCATACAACCACAATCATACAATCACAATGATACAATCACAATCATAGAATCACAATCATACAATCACTATCATACAATAACAATCATACAATCACAATCATACAGTCTCAATCATACAATCGCAATCATATTATCACAAACATACAATCAGAATTATACATTCACATGCATACAATTAGAATCATACAAACGCAATCACACAATCACAATCATACGATCACAATCATACAATCACATTCATACAATAACAATCATACAATCATAATCATAGAATCACAATCATACAATCACAATCATACATTCACAATCATAGAATCACAATCATGCAGTCACAATCACACAATCACTATCACACAATCACAATTATACAATCAAAATAATACAATCACAATCATACAATTACCATCTTACAATCACAACCATACAATCACAATCCTACAATCGCAATCACATTATCACAAACATACAATCAGAATTATACATTCACATGCATACAATTAGCATGATACAAACGCAATCACACAATCACCATCATACAATCACAATCATGCAATCACAATCATGCAATCACAATCACACCATCACAATCATACAATCACAATCATACAATCACAATCATACAATCACAATCATACAATAACAATCATACAATCACAATCATACAATCGCAATCATACAATCGCAATCATATTATCACAAATATACAATCAGAATTATACATTCACATGCATACAATTAGAATCATACAAACGCAATCACACAAACACAATCATACAATCACAATCACACAATCGCAATCAGACAATCGCAATTGTACAATCACAATCCTACAATCACAATCATAGAATCACAATCATACAATCACAATCATACAATCACAATGATACAATCACAATCATACAATCACAATTATACAATCACAATCATACAATAACAATCATGCAATCACAATCATACAATCACAATCATACAATCACAGTCATACAATCACAATCATACAATCACAATCATACAATCACAATCATACAATCACAATCATACAATCACAATCATACAATCACAATCATACAATCACAATCATAGAATCATAATCCTACAGTCACAATCATACAATCACAATCATACAAACACAATCATACAACCACAATCATACAATGACAATCATACAATCACAATCATGCAATCACAATCATACAATCACAATCATACAATTACAATCATACAATCACAATCATACAACCACAATCATACAACCACAATCATACAATCACAATGATACAATCACAATCATAGAATCACAATCATACAATCACAATCATACAATAACAATCATACAATCACAATCATACAGTCTCAATCATACAATCGCAATCATATTATCACAAACATACAATCAGAATTATACATTCACATGCATACAATTAGAATCATACAAACGCAATCACACAATCACAATCATACGATCACAATCATACAATCACATTCATACAATAACAATCATACAATCATAATCATAGAATCACAATCATACAGTCACAATCATACATTCACAATCATAGAATCACAATCATGCAGTCACAATCACACAATCACTATCACACAATCACAATTATACAATCAAAATAATACAATCACAATCATACAATTACCATCTTACAATCACAACCATACAATCACAATCCTACAATCGCAATCACATTATCACAAACATACAATCAGAATTATACATTCACATGCATACAATTAGCATGATACAAACGCAATCACACAATCACCATCATACAATCACAATCATGCAATCACAATCATGCAATCACAATCACACCATCACAATCATACAATCACAATCATACAATCACAATCATACAATCACAATCATACAATCACAATCATACAATCACAATCATACAATCACAATCATACAATAACAATCATACAATCACAATCATACAATCGCAATCATACAATCGCAATCATATTATCACAAATATACAATCAGAATTATACATTCACATGCATACAATTAGAATCATACAAACGCAATCACACAAACACAATCATACAATCACAATCACACAATCGCAATCAGACAATCGCAATTGTACAATCACAATCCTACAATCACAATCATAGAATCACAATCATACAATCACAATCATACAATCACAATGATACAATCACAGTCATACAATCACAATTATACAATCACAATCATACAATAACAATCATGCAATCACAATCATACAATCACAATCATACAATCACAGTCATACAATCACAATCATATAATCACAATCATACAATCACAATCATACAATCACATTCACACAATCATAAGCATACAATCGCAATCATATAAACACAATCATACAGTCACAATCATACAATCACAATCATACAAACACAATCATACAACCACAATCATACAATGACAATCATACAATCACAATCATGCAATCACAATCATACAATCACAATCATACAATCACAATCATACAATCACAATCATACAACCACAATCATACAATCACAATGATACAATCACAATCATAGAATCACAATCATACAATCACAATCATACAATAACAATCATACAATCACAATCATACAGTCTCAATCATACAATCGCAATCATATTATCACAAACATACAATCAGAATTATACATTCACATGCATACAATTAGAATCATACAAACGCAATCACACAATCACAATCATACGATCACAATCATACAATCACATTCATACAATAACAATCATACAATCATAATCATAGAATCACAATCATACAATCACAATCATACATTCACAATCATAGAATCACAATCATGCAGTCACAATCACACAATGACTATCACACAATCACAATTATAAAATCAAAATAACACAATCACAATCATACAATTACCATCTTACAATCACAACCATACAATCACAATCCTACAATCGCAATCACATTATCACAAACATACAATCAGAATTATACATTCACATGCATACAATTAGCATGATACAAACGCAATCACACAATCACCATCATACAATCACAATCATGCAATCACAATCATGCAATCACAATCACACCATCACAATCATACAATCACAATCATACAGTCACAATCATACAATCACAATCATACAATCACAATCATACAATCACAATCATACAATCACAATCATACAATCACAATCATACAATAACAATCATACATTCACAATCACACAATCGCAATCAGACAATCGCAATCATGCAATCATAATCATACATTCGCAATCATACAATTACGATCATGCAATCACAATCGCATTTACACAATCTCTATCATACAGTTACAATCATACAGTCACAATCATAAAATCACAATCGTACAATCACAATTGTACAATCACAATCGTACAATCACAATCATACAGTCACAATCATACAATCACAATCATACAATCACAATCATACAATCACAATTATACAAACACAATCATACAATTACAATCATAGAACCACAATCGTACAATCACAATCATACAATCACAATCATACAATCACAATCATACAATCACAATCACACAATCACAATCATACGATCACAATCATACAATCACAATCATACAATCACAATCATACAATCACAATCATACAATCTCAATCATACAATCTCAATCATACAATCGCAATGATATTATCACAAACATACAATCAGAATTATACATTCACATGCATACAATTGGAATCATACAAACGCAATCACACAATCACAATCATACAATCACAATCATACGATCAAATGCATACAATTACAATCATACAATCACAATCATAGAATCACAATCATGCAATCACAATCATACATTCACAATCACACAATCGCAATCAGACAATCGCAATCATGCAATCATAATCATACATTCACAGTCATACAATTAAGATCATGCAATCACAATCGCATTTACACAATCTCTATCATACAGTTACAATCATACAGTCACAATCATAAAATCACAATCGTACAATCACAATCGTACAATCACAATCGTACAATCACAATCATACAGTCACAATCATACAATCACAATCATACAATCACAATTATACAAACACAAACATACAATTACAATCATAGAACCACAATCGTACAATCACAATTACACAATCACAATAATGCAATCACAATCATACAATCGCAATCATACAATCACAATCATACAATCACAGTCTTACGATCACAATCATACAATCGCAATCATACAATCACAATCATACAATCACATTCATACAATCACAATCATACAATCACAATCATACAATCACAATCATACAATCACAATCATACAATCACAATCATACAATCACAATCATACAATCACAATCATACAATCACAATCATACAATCTCAATCATACAATCACAATCATACAATCACAATCATACAATCACAATCATACAATCACAATCATACAATCACAATCATACAATCACAATCATACAATCACAATCATACAATCACAATCATACAATCACAATCATACAATCACAATCATACAATCACAATCATACAATCACAATCATACAATTACAATCATAGAACCACAATCGTAGAATCACAATCACACAGTCACAATCATGCAATCACAATCATACAATCACAATCATACAATCACAATCATACAATCACAGTCTTACAATCACAATCATACAATCACAATCATACAATCACAATCATACAATCACAATCATACAATCACAATCATACAATCACAATCAACCAATCACAATCATACAATCACAATCATACAATCACAATCATACAATCACAATCATACAATCACAATCATACAATCACAATCATACAATCACAATCATACAATCACAATCGTACAATCACAATCGTACAATCACAATCGTACAATCACAATCGTACAACCACAATCGTACAATGACAATCATACAATCACAATCATGCAATCACAATTATACAATCACAATTATACAATCACAATCATACAATCACAGTCATACAATCACAATCATACAATCACAATCATACAATCACAATCATACAATCACATTCATACAATTACAATCATACAATCACAATCATAGAACCACAATCATACAATCATAATCATACAGTCACAATCACACAACCGCAATCAGAAAATCGCAATCATACAATCACAATCATACAATCACAATCATAGAATCACAATCATACAATCACAATCATACAATCACAATGATACAATCACAATCATACAATCACAATTATACAATCACAATCATACAATCACAATCATACAATCACATTCATACAATTACAATCATACAATCACAATCATAGAACCACAATCATACAATCACAATCATACATTCACAATCACACAATCGCAATCAGACAATCGCAATCATGCAATCATAATCATACATTCGCAATCATACAATTACGATCATGCAATCACAATCGCATTTACACAATCTCTATCATACAGTTACAATCATACAGTCACAATCATAAAATCACAATCGTACAATCACAATTGTACAATCACAATCGTACAATCACAATCATACAGTCACAATCATACAATCACAATCATACAATCACAATCATACAATCACAATTATACAAACACAATCATACAATTACAATCATAGAACCACAATCGTACAATCACAATCATACAATCACAATCATACAATCACAATCATACAATCACAATCACACAATCACAATCATACGATCACAATCATACGATCACAATCATACAATCACAATCATACAATCACAATCATACAATCACAATCATACAATCTCAATCATACAATCTCAATCATACAATCGCAATGATATTATCACAAACATACAATCAGAATTATACATTCACATGCATACAATTGGAATCATACAAACGCAATCACATAATCACAATCATACAATCACAATCATACGATCAAATTCATACAATTACAATCATACAATCACAATCATAGAATCACAATCATGCAATCACAATCATACATTCACAATCACACAATCGCAATCAGACAATCGCAATCATGCAATCATAATCATACATTCACAATCATACAATTACGATCATGCAATCACAATCGCATTTACACAATCTCTATCATACAGTTACAATCATACAGTCACAATCATAAAATCACAATCGTACAATCACAATCGTACAATCACAATCGTACAATCACAATCATACAGTCACAATCATACAATCACAATCATACAATCACAATTATACAAACACAAACATACAATTACAATCATAGAACCACAATCGTACAATCACAATTACACAATCACAATAATGCAATCACAATCATACAATCGCAATCATACAATCACAATCATAAAATCACAGTCTTACGATCACAATCATACAATCGCAATCATACAATCGCAATCATACAATCACAATCATACAATCACATTCATACAATCACAATCATACAATCACAATCATACAATCACAATCATACAATCACAATCATACAATCACAATCATACAATCACAATCATACAATCTCAATCATACAATCACAATCATACAATCACAATCATACAATCACAATCATACAATCACAATCATACAATCACAATCATACAATCACAATCATACAATCACAATCATACAATCACAATCATACAACCACAATCATACAATCACAATGATACAATCACAATCATAGAATCACAATCATACAATCACAATCATACAATAACAATCATACAATCACAATCATACAGTCTCAATCATACAATCGCAATCATATTATCACAAACATACAATCAGAATTATACATTCACATGCATACAATTAGAATCATACAAACGCAATCACACAATCACAATCATACGATCACAATCATACAATCACATTCATACAATAACAATCATACAATCATAATCATAGAATCACAATCATACAATCACAATCATACAATCACAATCATACATTCACAATCATAGAATCACAATCATGCAGTCACAATCACACAATCACTATCACACAATCACAATTATACAATCAAAATAATACAATCACAATCATACAATTACCATCTTACAATCACAACCATACAATCACAATCCTACAATCGCAATCACATTATCACAAACATACAATCAGAATTATACATTCACATGCATACAATTAGCATGATACAAACGCAATCACACAATCACCATCATACAATCACAATCATGCAATCACAATCATGCAATCACAATCACACCATCACAATCATACAATCACAATCATACAATCACATTCATACAATCACAATCATACAATCACAATCATACAATCACAATCATACAATCACAATCATACAATCACAATCATACAATCACAATCATACAATCACAATCATACAATCTCAATCATACAATCACAATCATACAATCACAATCATAGAATCACAATCATACAATCACAATCATACAATCACAATCATACAATCACAATCATACAATCACAATCATACAATCACAATCATACAATCACAATCATACAATCACAATCATACAATCACAATCATACAATCACAATCATACAATTACAATCATAGAACCACAATCGTACAATCACAATCACACAGTCACAATCATGCAATCACAATCATACAATCACAATGATAGAATCACAATCATGCAGTCACAATCACACAATCACCATCACACAATCACAATTATACAATCAAAATCATACAATCACAATCATACAATCACAATCATACAATCACAATCATACAATCGCAATCATACAATCACAATCATACAATCACATTCATACAATCACAATCATACAATCACAATCATACAATCACAATCATACAATCACAATCATACAGTCACAATCATACAATCAAATTCATACAACCACAATCATAGAATCACAATCATGCAATCACAATCATACATTCACAATCACACAATCGCAATCACACAATCACAATCATACAATCACAATCATACAATCACAATCATACAATCACAATCATACAACCACAATCATACAATCACAATGATACAATCACAATCATAGAATCACAATCATACAATCACTATCATACAATAACAATCATACAATCACAATCATACAGTCTCAATCATACAATCGCAATCATATTATCACAAACATACAATCAGAATTATACATTCACATGCATACAATTAGAATCATACAAACGCAATCACACAATCACAATCATACGATCACAATCATACAATCACATTCATACAATAACAATCATACAATCATAATCATAGAATCACAATCATACAATCACAATCATACATTCACAATCATAGAATCACAATCATGCAGTCACAATCACACAATCACTATCACACAATCACAATTATACAATCAAAATAATACAATCACAATCATACAATTACCATCTTACAATCACAACCATACAATCACAATCCTACAATCGCAATCACATTATCACAAACATACAATCAGAATTATACATTCACATGCATACAATTAGCATGATACAAACGCAATCACACAATCACCATCATACAATCACAATCATGCAATCACAATCATGCAATCACAATCACACCATCACAATCATACAATCACAATCATACAATCACAATCATACAATCACAATCATACAATAACAATCATACAATCACAATCATACAATCGCAATCATACAATCGCAATCATATTATCACAAATATACAATCAGAATTATACATTCACATGCATACAATTAGAATCATACAAACGCAATCACACAAACACAATCATACAATCACAATCACACAATCGCAATCAGACAATCGCAATTGTACAATCACAATCCTACAATCACAATCATAGAATCACAATCATACAATCACAATCATACAATCACAATGATACAATCACAATCATACAATCACAATTATACAATCACAATCATACAATAACAATCATGCAATCACAATCATACAATCACAATCATACAATCACAGTCATACAATCACAATCATACAATCACAATCATACAATCACAATCATACAATCACAATCATACAATCACAATCATACAATCACAATCATACAATCACAATCATAGAATCATAATCCTACAGTCACAATCATACAATCACAATCATACAAACACAATCATACAACCACAATCATACAATGACAATCATACAATCACAATCATGCAATCACAATCATACAATCACAATCATACAATCACAATCATACAATCACAATCATACAACCACAATCATACAACCACAATCATACAATCACAATGATACAATCACAATCATAGAATCACAATCATACAATCACAATCATACAATAACAATCATACAATCACAATCATACAGTCTCAATCATACAATCGCAATCATATTATCACAAACATACAATCAGAATTATACATTCACATGCATACAATTAGAATCATACAAACGCAATCACACAATCACAATCATACGATCACAATCATACAATCACATTCATACAATAACAATCATACAATCATAATCATAGAATCACAATCATACAGTCACAATCATACATTCACAATCATAGAATCACAATCATGCAGTCACAATCACACAATCACTATCACACAATCACAATTATACAATCAAAATAATACAATCACAATCATACAATTACCATCTTACAATCACAACCATACAATCACAATCCTACAATCGCAATCACATTATCACAAACATACAATCAGAATTATACATTCACATGCATACAATTAGCATGATACAAACGCAATCACACAATCACCATCATACAATCACAATCATGCAATCACAATCATGCAATCACAATCACACCATCACAATCATACAATCACAATCATACAATCACAATCATACAATCACAATCATACAATCACAATCATACAATCACAATCATACAATCACAATCATACAATAACAATCATACAATCACAATCATACAATCGCAATCATACAATCGCAATCATATTATCACAAATATACAATCAGAATTATACATTCACATGCATACAATTAGAATCATACAAACGCAATCACACAAACACAATCATACAATCACAATCACACAATCGCAATCAGACAATCGCAATTGTACAATCACAATCCTACAATCACAATCATAGAATCACAATCATACAATCACAATCATACAATCACAATGATACAATCACAGTCATACAATCACAATTATACAATCACAATCATACAATAACAATCATGCAATCACAATCATACAATCACAATCATACAATCACAGTCATACAATCACAATCATATAATCACAATCATACAATCACAATCATACAATCACATTCACACAATCATAAGCATACAATCGCAATCATATAAACACAATCATACAGTCACAATCATACAATCACAATCATACAAACACAATCATACAACCACAATCATACAATGACAATCATACAATCACAATCATGCAATCACAATCATACAATCACAATCATACAATCACAATCATACAAGCACAATCATACAACCACAATCATACAATCACAATGATACAATCACAATCATAGAATCACAATCATACAATCACAATCATACAATAACAATCATACAATCACAATCATACAGTCTCAATCATACAATCGCAATCATATTATCACAAACATACAATCAGAATTATACATTCACATGCATACAATTAGAATCATACAAACGCAATCACACAATCACAATCATACGATCACAATCATACAATCACATTCATACAATAACAATCATACAATCATAATCATAGAATCACAATCATACAATCACAATCATACATTCACAATCATAGAATCACAATCATGCAGTCACAATCACACAATCACTATCACACAATCACAATTATACAATCAAAATAATACAATCACAATCATACAATTACCATCTTACAATCACAACCATACAATCACAATCCTACAATCGCAATCACATTATCACAAACATACAATCAGAATTATACATTCACATGCATACAATTAGCATGATACAAACGCAATCACACAATCACCATCATACAATCACAATCATGCAATCACAATCATGCAATCACAATCACACCATCACAATCATACAATCACAATCATACAATCACAATCATACAATCACAATCATACAATCACAATCATACAATCACAATCATACAATCACAATCATACAATAACAATCATACAATCACAATCATACAATCGCAATCATACAATCGCAATCATATTATCACAAATATACAATCAGAATTATACATTCACATGCATACAATTAGAATCATACAAACGCAATCACACAAACACAATCATACAATCACAATCACACAATCGCAATCAGACAATCGCAATTGTACAATCACAATCCTACAATCACAATCATAGAATCACAATCATACAATCACAATCATACAATCACAATGATACAATCACAGTCATACAATCACAATTATACAATCACAATCATACAATAACAATCATGCAATCACAATCATACAATCACAATCATACAATCACAGTCATACAATCACAATCATATAATCACAATCATACAATCACAATCATACAATCACATTCACACAATCATAAGCATACAATCGCAATCATATAAACACAATCATACAGTCACAATCATACAATCACAATCATACAAACACAATCATACAACCACAATCATACAATGACAATCATACAATCACAATCATGCAGTCACAATCATACAATCACAATCATACAATCACAATCATACAAGCACAATCATACAACCACAATCATACAATCACAATGATACAATCACAATCATAGAATCACAATCATACAATCACAATCATACAATAACAATCATACAATCACAATCATACAGTCTCAATCATACAATCGCAATCATATTATCACAAACATACAATCAGAATTATACATTCACATGCATACAATTAGAATCATACAAACGCAATCACACAATCACAATCATACGATCACAATCATACAATCACATTCATACAATAACAATCATACAATCATAATCATAGAATCACAATCATACAATCACAATCATACATTCACAATCATAGAATCACAATCATGCAGTCACAATCACACAATGACTATCACACAATCACAATTATAAAATCAAAATAACACAATCACAATCATACAATTACCATCTTACAATCACAACCATACAATCACAATCCTACAATCGCAATCACATTATCACAAACATACAATCAGAATTATACATTCACATGCATACAATTAGCATGATACAAACGCAATCACACAATCACCATCATACAATCACAATCATGCAATCACAATCATGCAATCACAATCACACCATCACAATCATACAATCACAATCATACAGTCACAATCATACAATCACAATCATACAATCACAATCATACAATCACAATCATACAATCACAATCATACAATCACAATCATACAATAACAATCATACATTCACAATCACACAATCGCAATCAGACAATCGCAATCATGCAATCATAATCATACATTCGCAATCATACAATTACGATCATGCAATCACAATCGCATTTACACAATCTCTATCATACAGTTACAATCATACAGTCACAATCATAAAATCACAATCGTACAATCACAATTGTACAATCACAATCGTACAATCACAATCATACAGTCACAATCATACAATCACAATCATACAATCACAATCATACAATCACAATTATACAAACACAATCATACAATTACAATCATAGAACCACAATCGTACAATCACAATCATACAATCACAATCATACAATCACAATCATACAATCACAATCACACAATCACAATCATACGATCACAATCATACAATCACAATCATACAATCACAATCATACAATCACAATCATACAATCTCAATCATACAATCTCAATCATACAATCGCAATGATATTATCACAAACATACAATCAGAATTATACATTCACATGCATACAATTGGAATCATACAAACGCAATCACACAATCACAATCATACAATCACAATCATACGATCAAATGCATACAATTACAATCATACAATCACAATCATAGAATCACAATCATGCAATCACAATCATACATTCACAATCACACAATCGCAATCAGACAATCGCAATCATGCAATCATAATCATACATTCACAGTCATACAATTACGATCATGCAATCACAATCGCATTTACACAATCTCTATCATACAGTTACAATCATACAGTCACAATCATAAAATCACAATCGTACAATCACAATCGTACAATCACAATCGTACAATCACAATCATACAGTCACAATCATACAATCACAATCATACAATCACAATTATACAAACACAAACATACAATTACAATCATAGAACCACAATCGTACAATCACAATTACACAATCACAATAATGCAATCACAATCATACAATCGCAATCATACAATCACAATCATACAATCACAGTCTTACGATCACAATCATACAATCGCAATCATACAATCACAATCATACAATCACATTCATACAATCACAATCATACAATCACAATCATACAATCACAATCATACAATCACAATCATACAATCACAATCATACAATCACAATCATACAATCACAATCATACAATCACAATCATACAATCTCAATCATACAATCACAATCATACAATCACAATCATACAATCACAATCATACAATCACAATCATACAATCACAATCATACAATCACAATCATACAATCACAATCATACAATCACAATCATACAATCACAATCATACAATCACAATCATACAATCACAATCATACAATCACAATCATACAATTACAATCATAGAACCACAATCGTAGAATCACAATCACACAGTCACAATCATGCAATCACAATCATACAATCACAATCATACAATCACAATCATACAATCACAGTCTTACAATCACAATCATACAATCACAATCATACAATCACAATCATACAATCACAATCATACAATCACAATCATACAATCACAATCAACCAATCACAATCATACAATCACAATCATACAATCACAATCATACAATCACAATCATACAATCACAATCATACAATCACAATCATACAATCACAATCATACAATCACAATCATACAATCACAATCGTACAATCACAATCGTACAATCACAATCGTACAACCACAATCGTACAATGACAATCATACAATCACAATCATGCAATCACAATTATACAATCACAATTATACAATCACAATCATACAATCACAGTCATACAATCACAATCATACAATCACAATCATACAATCACAATCATACAATCACATTCATACAATTACAATCATACAATCACAATCATAGAACCACAATCATACAATCATAATCATACAGTCACAATCACACAACCGCAATCAGAAAATCGCAATCATACAATCACAATCATACAATCACAATCATAGAATCACAATCATACAATCACAATCATACAATCACAATGATACAATCACAATCATACAATCACAATTATACAATCACAATCATACAATAACAATCATGCAATCACAATCATACAATCACATTCATACAATCACAGTCATACAATCACAATCATATAATCACTATCATACAATCACAATCATACAATCACATTCACACAATCATAATCATACAATCGCAATCATACAAACAGAATCATACAATCACAATCATACAATCACAATCATACAGTCACAATCATACAATCGCAATCATATTATCACAAACATACAATCAGAATTATACATTCACATGCATACAATTAGAATCATACAAACGCAATCACACAATCACAATCATACGATCCCAATCATACAATCACAATCATACAATCACAATCATACAATCACAATCCTACAACCACAATCATACAATCACATTCACACAATCATAATCATACAATCGCAATCGTACAAACAGAATCATACAATCACAATCATACAGTCACAATCATACAGTCACAATCATACAATCGCAATCATATTATCACAAACATACAATCAGAATTATACATTCACATGCATACAATTAGAATCATACAAACGCAATCACACAATCACAATGATACAATCACAATCATACAATCACAATCATACAATCACAATCATACAATCACAATCATACAATCACAATCATACAATCACAATCATACAATCACAATCATACAATCACAATCATAGAATCATAATCCTACAGTCACAATCATACAATCACAATCATACAAACACAATCATACAACCACAATCATACAATGACAATCATACAATCACAATCATGCAATCACAATCATACAATCACAATCATACAATCACAATCGTACAATCACAATCATACAACCACAATCATACAATCACAATGATACAATCACAATCATAGAATCACAATCATACAATCACAATCATACAATAACAATCATACAATCACAATCATACAGTCTCAATCATACAATCGCAATCATATTATCACAAACATACAATCAGAATTATACATTCACATGCATACAATTAGAATCATACAAACGCAATCACACAATCACAATCATACGATCACAATCATACAATCACATTCATACAATAACAATCATACAATCATAATCATAGAATCACAATCATACAGTCACAATCATACATTCACAATCATAGAATCACAATCATGCAGTCACAATCACACAATCACTATCACACAATCACAATTATACAATCAAAATAATACAATCACAATCATACAATTACCATCTTACAATCACAACCATACAATCACAATCCTACAATCGCAATCACATTATCACAAACATACAATCAGAATTATACATTCACATGCATACAATTAGCATGATACAAACGCAATCACACAATCACCATCATACAATCACAATCATGCAATCACAATCATGCAATCACAATCACACCATCACAATCATACAATCACAATCATACAATCACAATCATACAATCACAATCATACAATCACAATCATACAATCACAATCATACAATCACAATCATACAATAACAATCATACAATCACAATCATACAATCGCAATCATACAATCGCAATCATATTATCACAAATATACAATCAGAATTATACATTCACATGCATACAATTAGAATCATACAAACGCAATCACACAAACACAATCATACAATCACAATCACACAATCGGAATCAGACAATCGCAATTGTACAATCACAATCCTACAATCACAATCATAGAATCACAATCATACAATCACAATCATACAATCACAATGATACAATCACAATCATACAATCACAATTATACAATCACAATCATACAATAACAATCATGCAATCACAATCATACAATCACAATCATACAATCACAGTCATACAATCACAGTCATACAATCACAATCATATAATCACAATCATACAATCACAATCATACAATCACATTCACACAATCATAAGCATACAATCGCAATCATATAAACACAATCATACAGTCACAATCATACAATCACAATCATACAAACACAATCATACAACCACAATCATACAATGACAATCATACAATCACAATCATGCAATCACAATCATACAATCACAATCATACAATCACAATCATACAATCACAATCATACAACCACAATCATACAATCACAATGATACAATCACAATCATAGAATCACAATCATACAATCACAATCATACAATAACAATCATACAATCACAATCATACAGTCTCAATCATACAATCGCAATCATATTATCACAAACATACAATCAGAATTATACATTCACATGCATACAATTAGAATCATACAAACGCAATCACACAATCACAATCATACGATCACAATCATACAATCACATTCATACAATAACAATCATACAATCATAATCATAGAATCACAATCATACAACCACAATCATACATTCACAATCATAGAATCACAATCATGCAGTCACAATCACACAATCACTATCACACAATCACAATTATACAATCAAAATAATACAATCACAATCATACAATTACCATCTTACAATCACAACCATACAATCACAATCCTACAATCGCAATCACATTATCACAAACATACAATCAGAATTATACATTCACATGCATACAATTAGCATGATACAAACGCAATCACACAATCACCATCATACAATCACAATCATGCAATCACAATCATGCAATCACAATCACACCATCACAATCATACAATCACAATCATACAATCACAATCATACAATCACAATCATACAATCACAATCATACAATCACAATCATACAATAACAATCATACAATCACAATCATACAATCGCAATCATACAATCGCAATCATATTATCACAAATATACAATCAGAATTATACATTCACATGCATACAATTAGAATCATACAAACGCAACCACACAAACACAATCATACAATCACAATCACACAATCGCAATCCGACAATCGCAATTGTACAATCACAATCCTACAATCACAATCATAGAATCACAATCATACAATCACAATCATACAATCACAATGATACAATCACAATCATACAATCACAATTAGACAATCACAATCATACAATAACAATCATGCAATCACAATCATACAATCACAATCATACAATCACAGTCATACAATCACAATCATATAATCACAATCATACAATCACAATCATACAATCACATTCACACAATCATAAGCATACAATCGCAATCATATAAACACAATCATACAATCACAATCATACAATCACAATCATACAATCACAGTCATACAATCACAATCATATAATCACAATCATACAATCACAATCATACAATCACATTCACACAATCATAATCATACAATCGCAATCATACAAACACAATCATACAATCACAATCATACAATCACAATCATACAATCACAATCATACATTCACAATCACACAATCGCAATCAGACAATCGCAATCATGCAATCATAATCATACATTCGCAATCATACAATTACGATCATGCAATCACAATCGCATTTACACAATCTCTATCATACAGTTACAATCATACAGTCACAATCATAAAATCACAATCGTACAATCACAATTGTACAATCACAATCGTACAATCACAATCATACAGTCACAATCATACAATCACAATCATACAATCACAATCATACAATCACAATTATACAAACACAATCATACAATTACAATCATAGAACCACAATCGTACAATCACAATCATACAATCACAATCATACAATCACAATCATACAATCACAATCACACAATCACAATCATACGATCACAATCATACGATCACAATCATACAATCACAATCATACAATCACAATCATACAATCACAATCATACAATCTCAATCATACAATCTCAATCATACAATCGCAATGATATTATCACAAACATACAATCAGAATTATACATTCACATGCATACAATTGGAATCATACAAACGCAATCACATAATCACAATCATACAATCACAATCATACGATCAAATTCATACAATTACAATCATACAATCACAATCATAGAATCACAATCATGCAATCACAATCATACATTCACAATCACACAATCGCAATCAGACAATCGCAATCATGCAATCATAATCATACATTCACAATCATACAATTACGATCATGCAATCACAATCGCATTTACACAATCTCTATCATACAGTTACAATCATACAGTCACAATCATAAAATCACAATCGTACAATCACAATCGTACAATCACAATCGTACAATCACAATCATACAGTCACAATCATACAATCACAATCATACAATCACAATTATACAAACACAAACATACAATTACAATCATAGAACCACAATCGTACAATCACAATTACACAATCACAATAATGCAATCACAATCATACAATCGCAATCATACAATCACAATCATACAATCACAGTCTTACGATCACAATCATACAATCGCAATCATACAATCACAATCATACAATCACATTCATACAATCACAATCATACAATCACAATCATACAATCACAATCATACAATCACAATCATACAATCACAATCATACAATCACAATCATACAATCACAATCATACAATCACAGTCATACAATCACAATCATATAATCACAATCATACAATCACAATCATACAATCACATTCACACAATCATAAGCATACAATCGCAATCATATGAACACAATCATACAATCACAATCATACAATCACAATCATACAATCACAGTCATACAATCACAATCATATAATCACAATCATACAATCACAATCATACAATCACATTCACACAATCATAATCATACAATCGCAATCATACACACACAATCATACAATCACAATCATACAATCACAATCATACAATCACAATCATACATTCACAATCACACAATCGCAATCAGACAATCGCAATCATGCAATCATAATCATACATTCGCAATCATACAATTACGATCATGCAATCACAATCGCATTTACACAATCTCTATCATACAGTTACAATCATACAGTCACAATCATAAAATCACAATCGTACAATCACAATTGTACAATCACAATCGTACAATCACAATCATACAGTCACAATCATACAATCACAATCATACAATCACAATCATACAATCACAATTATACAAACACAATCATACAATTACAATCATAGAACCACAATCGTACAATCACAATCATACAATCACAATCATACAATCACAATCATACAATCACAATCACACAATCACAATCATACGATCACAATCATACGATCACAATCATACAATCACAATCATACAATCACAATCATACAATCACAATCATACAATCTCAATCATACAATCTCAATCATACAATCGCAATGATATTATCACAAACATACAATCAGAATTATACATTCACATGCATACAATTGGAATCATACAAACGCAATCACATAATCACAATCATACAATCACAATCATACGATCAAATTCATACAATTACAATCATACAATCACAATCATAGAATCACAATCATGCAATCACAATCATACATTCACAATCACACAATCGCAATCAGACAATCGCAATCATGCAATCATAATCATACATTCACAATCATACAATTACGATCATGCAATCACAATCGCATTTACACAATCTCTATCATACAGTTACAATCATACAGTCACAATCATAAAATCACAATCGTACAATCACAATCGTACAATCACAATCGTACAATCACAATCATACAGTCACAATCATACAATCACA
Source organism: Megachile rotundata (assembly GCF_050947335.1). Classification (NCBI taxonomy): domain Eukaryota; kingdom Metazoa; phylum Arthropoda; class Insecta; order Hymenoptera; family Megachilidae; genus Megachile; species Megachile rotundata. The sequence continues at coordinate 318,159 of NW_027473345.1, read as the reverse complement.
ATCATACAATCACAATTATACAAACACAAACATACAATTACAATCATAGAACCACAATCGTACAATCACAATTACACAATCACAATAATGCAATCACAATCATACAATCGCAATCATACAATCACAATCATACAATCACAGTCTTACGATCACAATCATACAATCGCAATCATACAATCACAATCATACAATCACATTCATACAATCACAATCATACAATCACAATCATACAATCACAATCATACAATCACAATCATACAATCACAATCATACAATCACAATCATACAATCACAATCATACAATCACAGTCATACAATCACAATCATATAATCACAATCATACAATCACAATCATACAATCACATTCACACAATCATAAGCATACAATCGCAATCATATAAACACAATCATACAATCACAATCATACAATCACAATCATACAATCACAGTCATACAATCACAATCATATAATCACAATCATACAATCACAATCATACAATCACATTCACACAATCATAATCATACAATCGCAATCATACACACACAATCATACAATCACAATCATACAATCACAATCATACAATCACAATCATACAATCACAATCATACATTCACAATCACACAATCGCAATCAGACAATCGCAATCATGCAATCATAATCATACATTCGCAATCATACAATTACGATCATGCAATCACAATCGCATTTACACAATCTCTATCATACAGTTACAATCATACAGTCACAATCATAAAATCACAATCGTACAATCACAATTGTACAATCACAATCGTACAATCACAATCATACAGTCACAATCATACAATCACAATCATACAATCACAATCATACAATCACAATTATACAAACACAATCATACAATTACAATCATAGAACCACAATCGTACAATCACAATCATACAATCACAATCATACAATCACAATCATACAATCACAATCACACAATCACAATCATACGATCACAATCATACGATCACAATCATACAATCACAATCATACAATCACAATCATACAATCACAATCATACAATCTCAATCATACAATCTCAATCATACAATCGCAATGATATTATCACAAACATACAATCAGAATTATACATTCACATGCATACAATTGGAATCATACAAACGCAATCACATAATCACAATCATACAATCACAATCATACGATCAAATTCATACAATTACAATCATACAATCACAATCATAGAATCACAATCATGCAATCACAATCATACATTCACAATCACACAATCGCAATCAGACAATCGCAATCATGCAATCATAATCATACATTCACAATCATACAATTACGATCATGCAATCACAATCGCATTTACACAATCTCTATCATACAGTTACAATCATACAGTCACAATCATAAAATCACAATCGTACAATCACAATCGTACAATCACAATCGTACAATCACAATCATACAGTCACAATCATACAATCACAATCATACAATCACAATTATACAAACACAAACATACAATTACAATCATAGAACCACAATCGTACAATCACAATTACACAATCACAATAATGCAATCACAATCATACAATCGCAATCATACAATCACAATCATACAATCACAGTCTTACGATCACAATCATACAATCGCAATCATACAATCACAATCATACAATCACATTCATACAATCACAATCATACAATCACAATCATACAATCACAATCATACAATCACAATCATACAATCACAATCATACAATCACAATCATACAATCACAATCATACAATCTCAATCATACAATCACAATCATACAATCACAATCATACAATCACAATCATACAATCACAATCATACAATCACAATCATACAATCACAATCATACAATCACAATCATACAATCACAATCATACAACCACAATCATACAATCACAATGATACAATCACAATCATAGAATCACAATCATACAATCACAATCATACAATAACAATCATACAATCACAATCATACAGTCTCAATCATACAATCGCAATCATATTATCACAAACATACAATCAGAATTATACATTCACATGCATACAATTAGAATCATACAAACGCAATCACACAATCACAATCATACGATCACAATCATACAATCACATTCATACAATAACAATCATACAATCATAATCATAGAATCACAATCATACAATCACAATCATACAATCACAATCATACATTCACAATCATAGAATCACAATCATGCAGTCACAATCACACAATCACTATCACACAATCACAATTATACAATCAAAATAATACAATCACAATCATACAATTACCATCTTACAATCACAACCATACAATCACAATCCTACAATCGCAATCACATTATCACAAACATACAATCAGAATTATACATTCACATGCATACAATTAGCATGATACAAACGCAATCACACAATCACCATCATACAATCACAATCATGCAATCACAATCATGCAATCACAATCACACCATCACAATCATACAATCACAATCATACAATCACATTCATACAATCACAATCATACAATCACAATCATACAATCACAATCATACAATCACAATCATACAATCACAATCATACAATCACAATCATACAATCACAATCATACAATCTCAATCATACAATCACAATCATACAATCACAATCATACAATCACAATCATACAATCACAATCATACAATCACAATCATACAATCACAATCATACAATCACAATCATACAATCACAATCATACAATCACAATCATACAATCACAATCATACAATCACAATCATACAATCACAATCATACAATCACAATCATACAATCACAATCATACAATTACAATCATAGAACCACAATCGTACAATCACAATCACACAGTCACAATCATGCAATCACAATCATACAATCACAATGATAGAATCACAATCATGCAGTCACAATCACACAATCACCATCACACAATCACAATTATACAATCAAAATCATACAATCACAATCATACAATCACAATCATACAATCACAATCATACAATCTCAATCATACAATCTCAATCATACAATCGCAATGATATTATCACAAACATACAATCAGAATTATACATTCACATGCATACAATTGGAATCATACAAACGCAATCACATAATCACAATCATACAATCACAATCATACGATCAAATTCATACAATTACAATCATACAATCACAATCATAGAATCACAATCATGCAATCACAATCATACATTCACAATCACACAATCGCAATCAGACAATCGCAATCATGCAATCATAATCATACATTCACAATCATACAATTACGATCATGCAATCACAATCGCATTTACACAATCTCTATCATACAGTTACAATCATACAGTCACAATCATAAAATCACAATCGTACAATCACAATCGTACAATCACAATCGTACAATCACAATCATACAGTCACAATCATACAATCACAATCATACAATCACAATTATACAAACACAAACATACAATTACAATCATAGAACCACAATCGTACAATCACAATTACACAATCACAATAATGCAATCACAATCATACAATCGCAATCATACAATCACAATCATACAATCACAGTCTTACGATCACAATCATACAATCGCAATCATACAATCACAATCATACAATCACATTCATACAATCACAATCATACAATCGCAATCATATTATCACAAACATACAATCAGAATTATACATTCACATGCATACAATTAGAATCATACAAACGCAATCACACAATCACAATCATACGATCACAATCATACAATCACATTCATACAATAACAATCATACAATCATAATCATAGAATCACAATCATACAATCACAATCATACAATCACAATCATACATTCACAATCATAGAATCACAATCATGCAGTCACAATCACACAATCACTATCACACAATCACAATTATACAATCAAAATAATACAATCACAATCATACAATTACCATCTTACAATCACAACCATACAATCACAATCCTACAATCGCAATCACATTATCACAAACATACAATCAGAATTATACATTCACATGCATACAATTAGCATGATACAAACGCAATCACACAATCACCATCATACAATCACAATCATGCAATCACAATCATGCAATCACAATCACACCATCACAATCATACAATCACAATCATACAATCACATTCATACAATCACAATCATACAATCACAATCATACAATCACAATCATACAATCACAATCATACAATCACAATCATACAATCACAATCATACAATCACAATCATACAATCTCAATCATACAATCACAATCATACAATCACAATCATACAATCACAATCATACAATCACAATCATACAATCACAATCATACAATCACAATCATACAATCACAATCATACAATCACAATCATACAATCACAATCATACAATCACAATCATACAATCACAATCATACAATTACAATCATAGAACCACAATCGTACAATCACAATCACACAGTCACAATCATGCAATCACAATCATACAATCACAATGATAGAATCACAATCATGCAGTCACAATCACACAATCACCATCACACAATCACAATTATACAATCAAAATCATACAATCACAATCATACAATCACAATCATACAATCACAATCATACAATCGCAATCATACAATCACAATCATACAATCACATTCATACAATCACAATCATACAATCACAATCATACAATCACAATCATACAATCACAATCATACAGTCACAATCATACAATCAAATTCATACAACCACAATCATAGAATCACAATCATGCAATCACAATCATACATTCACAATCACACAATCACAATCATACAGTCTCAATCATACAATCGCAATCATATTATCACAAACATACAATCAGAATTATACATTCACATGCATACAATTCGAATCATACAAACGCAATCACACAATCACAATCATACGATCACAATCATACAATCACATTCATACAATAACAATCATACAATCATAATCATAGAATCACAATCATACAATCACAATCATACATTCACAATCATAGAATCACAATCATGCAGTCACAATCACACAATCACTATCACACAATCACAATTATACAATCAAAATAATACAATCACAATCATACAATTACCATCTTACAATCACAACCATACAATCACAATCCTACAATCGCAATCACATTATCACAAACATACAATCAGAATTATACATTCAAATGCATACAATTAGCATGATACAAACGCAATCACACAATCACCATCATACAATCACAATCATGCAATCACAATCATGCAATCACAATCACACCATCACAATCATACAATCACAATCATACAATCACAATCATACAATCACAATCATACAATAACAATCATACAATCACAATCATACAATCGCAATCATACAATCGCAATCATATTATCACAAATATACAATCAGAATTATACATTCACATGCATACAATTAGAATCATACAAACGCAATCACACAAACACAATCATACAATCACAATCACACAATCGCAATCAGACAATCGCAATTGTACAATCACAATCCTACAATCACAATCATAGAATCACAATCATACAATCACAATCATACAATCACAATGATACAATCACAATCATACAATCACAATTATACAATCACAATCATACAATAACAATCATGCAATCACAATCATACAATCACAATCATACAATCACAGTCATACAATCACAATCATATAATCACAATCACACAATCGCAATCAGACAATCGCAATCATGCAATCATAATCATACATTCACAATCATACAATTACGATCATGCAATCACAATCGCATTTACACAATCTCTATCATACAGTTACAATCATACAGTCACAATCATAAAATCACAATCGTACAATCACAATCGTACAATCACAATCGTACAATCACAATCATACAGTCACAATCATACAATCACAATCATACAATCACAATTATACAAACACAAACATACAATTACAATCATAGAACCACAATCGTACAATCACAATTACACAATCACAATAATGCAATCACAATCATACAATCGCAATCATACAATCACAATCATACAATCACAGTCTTACGATCACAATCATACAATCGCAATCATACAATCACAATCATACAATCACATTCATACAATCACAATCATACAATCACAATCATACAATCACAATCATACAATCACAATCATACAATCACAATCATACAATCACAATCATACAATCACAATCATACAATCACAATCATACAATCACAATCATACAATCACAATCATACAATCACAATCATACAATCACAATCATACAATCACAATCATACAATCACAATCATACAATCACAATCATACAATCACAATCATACAATCACAATCATACAATCACAATCATACAATCACAATCATACAATCACAATCATACAATTACAATCATAGAACCACAATCGTACAATCACAATCACACAGTCACAATCATGCAATCACAATCATACAATCACAATCATACAATCACAATCATACAATCACAGTCTTACAATCACAATCATACAATCACAATCATACAATCACAATCATACAATCACAATCATACAATCACAATCAACCAATCACAATCATACAATCACAATCATACAATCACAATCATACAATCACAATCATACAATCACAATCATACAATCACAATCATACAATCACAATCATACAATCACAATCATACAGTCACAATCATACAATCGCAATCATATTATCACAAACATACAATCAGAATTATACATTCACATGCATACAATTAGAATCATACAAACGCAATCACACAATCACAATCATACGATCACAATCATACAATCACATTCATACAATAACAATCATACAATCATAATCATAGAATCACAATCATACAATCACAATCATACATTCACAATCATAGAATCACAATCATGCAGTCACAATCACACAATCACTATCACACAATCACAATTATACAATCAAAATAATACAATCACAATCATACAATTACCATCTTACAATCACAACCATACAATCACAATCCCACAATCGCAATCACATTATCACAAACATACAATCAGAATTATACATTCACATGCATACAATTAGCATGATACAAATGCAATCACACAATCACCATCATACAATCACAATCATGCAATCACAATCATGCAATCACAATCACACCATCACAATCATACAATCACAATCATACAATCACAATCATACAATCACAATCATACAATCACAATCATACAATCACAATCATACAATAACAATCATACAATCACAATCATACAATCGCAATCATACAATCGCAATCATATTATCACAAATATACAATCAGAATTATACATTCACATGCATACAATTAGAATCATACAAACGCAATCACACAAACACAATCATACAATCACAATCACACAATCGCAATCAGACAATCGCAATTGTACAATCACAATCCTACAATCACAATCATAGAATCACAATCATACAATCACAATCATACAATCACAATGATACAATCACAATCATACAATCGCAATCATACAATCGCAATTATACAATCACAATCATACAATAACAATCATGCAATCACAATCATACAATCACAATCATACAATCACAGTCATACAATCACAATCATATAATCACAATCACACAATCGCAATCAGACAATCGCAATCATGCAATCATAATCATACATTCACAATCATACAATTACGATCATGCAATCACAATCGCATTTACACAATCTCTATCATACAGTTACAATCATACAGTCACAATCATAAAATCACAATCGTACAATCACAATCGTACAATCACAATCGTACAATCACAATCATACAGTCACAATCATACAATCACAATCATACAATCACAATTATACAAACACAAACATACAATTACAATCATAGAACCACAATCGTACAATCACAATTACACAATCACAATAATGCAATCACAATCATACAATCGCAATCATACAATCACAATCATACAATCACAGTCTTACGATCACAATCATACAATCGCAATCATACAATCACAATCATACAATCACATTCATACAATCACAATCATACAATCACAATCATACAATCACAATCATACAATCACAATCATACAATCACAATCATACAATCACAATCATACAATCACAATCATACAATCACAATCATACAATCACAATCATACAATCACAATCATACAATCACAATCATACAATCACAATCATACAATCACATTCATACAATCACAATCATACAATCACAATCATACAATCACAATCATACAATCACAATCATACAATCACAATCATACAATCACAATCATACAATCACAATCATACAATCACAATCATAGAACCACAATCGTACAATCACAATCACACAGTCACAATCATGCAATCACAATCATACAATCACAATCATACAAACACAATCATACAATCACAGTCTTACAATCACAATCATACAATCACAATCATACAATCACAATCATACAATCACAATCATACAATCACAATCAACCAATCACAATCATACAATCACAATCATACAATCACAATCATACAATCACAATCATACAATCACAATCATACAATCACAATCATACAATCACAATCATACAATCACAATCATACAATCACAATCATACAATCACAATCATACAATCACAATCATACAACCACAATCGTACAATGACAATCATACAATCACAATCATGCAATCACAATTATACAATCACAATTATACAATCACAATCATACAATCACAGTCATACAATCACAATCATACAATCACAATCATACAATCACAATCATACAATCACATTCATACAATTACAATCATACAATCACAATCATAGAACCACAATCATACAATCACAATCATACAGTCACAATCACACAACCGCAATCAGAAAATCGCAATCATACAATCACAATCATACAATCACAATCATAGAATCACAATCATACAATCACAATCATACAATCACAATGATACAATCACAATCATACAATCACAATTATACAATCACAATCATACAATAACAATCATGCAATCACAATCATACAATCACATTCATACAATCACAGTCATACAATCACAATCATATAATCACTATCATACAATCACAATCATACAATCACATTCACACAATCATAATCATACAATCGCAATCATACAAACAGAATCATACAATCACAATCATACAATCACAATCATACAGTCACAATCATACAATCGCAATCATATTATCACAAACATACAATCAGAATTATACATTCACATGCATACAATTAGAATCATACAAACGCAATCACACAATCACAATCATACGATCACAATCATACAATCACATTCATACAATAACAATCATACAATCATAATCATAGAATCACAATCATACAATCACAATCATACAATCACAATGATAGAATCACAATCATGCAGTCACAATCACACAATCACTATCACACAATCACAATTATACAATCAAAATCATACAATCACAATCATACAATCACAATCATACAATCACAATCATACAATCGCAATCATACAATCGCAATCATACAATCACATTCATACAATCACAATCATACAATCACAATCATACAATCACAATCATACAATCACAATCATACAGTCACAATCATACAATCAAATTCATACAATCACAATCATAGAATCACAATCATGCAATCACAATCATACATTCACAATCACACAATCGCAATCACACAATCACAATCATACAATCACAATCATACAATCACAATCATACAATCACAATCATACAACCACAATCATACAATCACAATGATACAATCACAATCATAGAATCACAATCATACAATCACAATCATACAATAACAATCATACAATCACAATCATACAGTCTCAATCATACAATCGCAATCATATTATCACAAACATACAATCAGAATTATACATTCACATGCATACAATTAGAATCATACAAACGCAATCACACAATCACAATCATACGATCACAATCATACAATCACATTCATACAATAACAATCATACAATCATAATCATAGAATCACAATCATACAATCACAATCATACATTCACAATCATAGAATCACAATCATGCAGTCACAATCACACAATCACTATCACACAATCACAATTATACAATCAAAATAATACAATCACAATCATACAATTACCATCTTACAATCACAACCATACAATCACAATCCTACAATCGCAATCACATTATCACAAACATACAATCAGAATTATACATTCACATGCATACAATTAGCATGATACAAACGCAATCACACAATCACCATCATACAATCACAATCATGCAATCACAATCATGCAATCACAATCACACCATCACAATCATACAATCACAATCATACAATCACAATCATACAATCACAATCATACAATCACAATCATACAATCACAATCATACAATAACAATCATACAATCACAATCATACAATCGCAATCATACAATCGCAATCATATTATCACAAATATACAATCAGAATTATACATTCACATGCATACAATTAGAATCATACAAGCGCAATCACACAAACACAATCATACAATCACAATCGCACAATCGCAATCAGACAATCGCAATTGTACAATAACAATCCTACAATCACAATCATAGAATCACAATCATACAATCACAATCATACAATCACAATGATACAATCACAATCATACAATCACAATTATACAATCACAATCATACAATAACAATCATGCAATCACAATCATACAATCACAATCATACAATCACAGTCATACAATCACAATCATATAATCACAATCATACAACCACAATCATACAACCACAATCATACAATCACAATGATACAATCACAATCATAGAATCACAATCATACAATCACAATCATACAATAACAATCATACAATCACAATCATACAGCCTCAATCATACAATCGCAATCATATTATCACAAACATACAATCAGAATTATACATTCACATGCATACAATTAGAATCATACAAACGCAATCACACAATCACAATCATACGATCACAATCATACAATCACATTCATACAATAACAATCATACAATCATAATCATAGAATCACAATCATACAATCACAATCATACATTCACAATCATAGAATCACAATCATGCAGTCACAATCACACAATCACTATCACACAATCACAATTATACAATCAAAATAATACAATCACAATCATACAATTACCATCTTACAATCACAACCATACAATCACAATCCTACAATCGCAATCACATTATCACAAACATACAATCAGAATTATACATTCACATGCATACAATTAGCATGATACAAACGCAATCACACAATCACCATCATACAATCACAATCATGCAATCACAATCATGCAATCACAATCACACCATCACAATCATACAATCACAATCATACAATCACAATCATACAATCACAATCATACAATCACAATCATACAATCACAATCATACAATCACAATCATACAGTCACAATCATACAGTCACAATCATACAATCGCAATCATATTATCACAAACATACAATCAGAATTATACATTCACATGCATACAATTAGAATCATACAAACGCAATCACACAATCACAATCATACGATCACAATCATACAATCACAATCATACAATCACAATCATACAATCACAATCATACAACCACAATCATACAATCACATTCACACAATCATAATCATACAATCGCAATCATACAAACAGAATCATACAATCACAATCATACAGTCACAATCATACAGTCACAATCATACAATCGCAATCATATTATCACAAACATACAATCAGAATTATACATTCACATGCATACAATTAGAATCATACAAACGCAATCACACAATCACAATGATACAATCACAATCATACAATCACAATCATACAATCACAATCATACAATCACAATCATACAATCACAATCATACAATCACAATCATACAATCACAATCATACAATCACAATCATACAATCACAATGATAGAATCACAATCATGCAGTCACAATCACACAATCACTATCACACAATCACAATTATACAATCAAAATCATACAATCACAATCATACAATCACAATCATAGAATCATAATCCTACAGTCACAATCATACAATCACAATCATACAACCACAATCATACAATCACAATGATACAATCACAATCATAGAATCACAATCATACAATCACAATCATACAATAACAATCATACAATCACAATCATACAGTCTCAATCATACAATCGCAATCATATTATCACAAACATACAATCAGAATTATACATTCACATGCATACAATTAGAATCATACAAACGCAATCACACAATCACAATCATACGATCACAATCATACAATCACATTCATACAATAACAATCATACAATCATAATCATAGAATCACAATCATACAATCACAATCATACATTCTCAATCATAGAATCACAATCATGCAGTCACAATCACACAATCACTATCACCCACCACAATTATACAATCAAAATAATACAATCACAATCATACAATTACCATCTTACAATCACAACCATACAATCACAATCCTACAATCGCAATCACACTATCACAAACATACAATCAGAATTATACATTCACATGCATACAATTAGCATGATACAAACGCAATCACACAATCACCATCATACAATCACAATCATGCAATCACAATCATGCAATCACAATCACACCATCACAATCATACAATCACAATCATACAATCACAATCATACAATCACAATCATACAATCACAATCATACAATCACAATCATACAATAACAATCATACAATCACAATCATACAATCGCAATCATACAATCGCAATCATATTATCACAAATATACAATCAGAATTATACATTCACATGCATACAATTAGAATCATACAAACGCAATCACACAAACACAATCATACAATCACAATCACACAATCGCAATCAGACAATCGCAATTGTACAATCACAATCCTACAATCACAATCATAGAATCACAATCATACAATCACAATCATACAATCACAATGATACAATCACAATCATACAATCGCAATTATACAATCACAATCATACAATAACAATCATGCAATCACAATCATACAATCACAATCATACAATCACAGTCATACAATCACAATCATATAATCACAATCATACAATCACAATCATACAATCACATTCACACAATCATAAGCATACAATCGCAATCATACAATCACATTCACACAATCATAATCATACAATCGCAATCATACAAACACAATCATACAATCACAATCATACAATCACAATCATACATTCACAATCACACAATCGCAATCAGACAATCGCAATCATGCAATCATAATCATACATTCACAATCATACAATTGCGATCATGCAATCACAATCGCATTTACACAATCTCTATCATACAGTTACAATCATACAGTCACAATCATAAAATCACAATCGTACAATCACAATTGTACAATCACAATCGTACAATCACAATCATACAGTCACAATCATACAATCACAATCATACAATCACAATCAAACAATCACAATTATACAAACACAATCATACAATTACAATCATAGAACCACAATTGTACAATCACAATCACACAATCACAATCATGCAATCACAATCATACAATCACAATCATACAATCACAATCATACAATCACAGTCTTACGATCACAATCATACAATCGCAATCATACAATCACAATCATACAATCACATTCATACAATCACAATCATACAATCACAGTCATACAATCACAATCATACAATCACAATCATACAGTCACAATCATACAATCAAATTCATACAATTACAATCATACAATCACAATCATAGAATCACAATCATGCAATCACAATCATACATTCACAATCACACAATCGTAATCAGAAAATCGCAATCATGCAATCATAATCATACAATCACAATCATACAATCACAATCATACAATCACAATCATACAATCACAATCACACAATCACAATCATACGATCACAATCATACAATCACAATCATACAATCACAATCATACAATCACAATCATACAATCTCAATCATACAATCTCAATCATACAATCGCAATGATATTATCACAAACATACAATCAGAATTATACATTCACATGCATACAATTGGAATCATACAAACGCAATCACACAATCACAATCATACAATCACAATCATACAATCAAATTCATACAATTACAATCATACAATCACAATCATAGAATCACAATCATGCAATCACAATCATACATTCACAATCACACAATCGCAATCAGACAATCGCAATCATGCAATCATAATCATACATTCACAATCATACAATTACGATCATGCAATCACAATCGCATTTACACAATCTCTATCATACAGTTACAATCATACAGTCACAATCATAAAATCACAATCGTACAATCACAATCGTACAATCACAATCGTACAATCACAATCATACAGTCACAATCATACAATCACAATCATACAATCACAATTATACAAACACAAACATACAATTACAATCATAGAACCACAATCGTACAATCACAATTACACAATCACAATAATGCAATCACAATCATACAATCACAGTCTTACGATCACAATCATACAATCGCAATCATACAATCACAATCATACAATCACATTCATACAATCACAATCATACAATCACAATCATACAATCACAATCATACAATCACAATCATACAATCACAATCATACAATCACAATCATACAATCACAATCATACAATCACAATCATACAATCACAATCATACAATCACAATCATACAATCACAATCATACAATCACAATCATACAATCACAATCATACAATCACAATCATACAATCACAATCATACAATCACAATCATACAATCACAATCATACAATCACAATCATACAATCACAATCATACAATCACAATCATACAATCACAATCATACAATCACAATCATACAATCACAATCATACAACCACAATCGTACAATGACAATCATACAATCACAATCATGCAATCACAATTATACAATCACAATTATACAATCACAATCATACAATCACAGTCATACAATCACAATCATACAATCACAATCATACAATCACAATCATACAATCACATTCATACAATTACAATCATACAATCACAATCATAGAACCACAATCATACAATCACAATCATACAGTCACAATCACACAACCGCAATCAGAAAATCGCAATCATACAATCACAATCATACAATCACAATCATAGAATCACAATCATACAATCACAATCATACAATCACAATGATACAGTCACAATCATACAATCACAATTATACAATCACAATCATACAATAACAATCATGCAATCACAATCATACAATCACATTCATACAATCACAGTCATACAATCACAATCATATAATCACTATCATACAATCACAATCATACAATCACATTCACACAATCATAATCATACAATCGCAATCATACAAACAGAATCATACAATCACAATCATACAATCACAATCATACAGTCACAATCATACAATCGCAATCATATTATCACAAACATACAATCAGAATTATACATTCACATGCATACAATTAGAATCATACAAACGCAATCACACAATCACAATCATACGATCACAATCATACAACCACATTCATACAATAACAATCATACAATCATAATCATAGAATCACAATCATACAATCACAATCATACAATCACAATGATAGAATCACAATCATGCAGTCACAATCACACAATCACTATCACACAATCACAATTATACAATCAAAATCATACAATCACAATCATACAATCACAATCATACAATCACAATCATACAATCGCAATCATACAATCGCAATCATACAATCACATTCATACAATCACAATCATACAATCACAATCATACAATCACAATCATACAATCACAATCATACAGTCACAATCATACAATCAAATTCATACAATCACAATCATAGAATCACAATCATGCAATCACAATCATACATTCACAATCACACAATCGCAATCACACAATCACAATCATACAATCACAATCATACAATCACAATCATACAATCACAATCATACAACCACAATCATACAATCACAATGATACAATCACAATCATAGAATCACAATCATACAATCACAATCATACAATAACAATCATACAATCACAATCATACAGTCTCAATCCTACAATCGCAATCACATTATCACAAACATACAATCAGAATTATACATTCACATGCATACAATTAGCATGATACAAACGCAATCACACAATCACCATCATACAATCACAATCATGCAATCACAATCATGCAATCACAATCACACCATCACAATCATACAATCACAATCATACAATCACAATCATACAATCACAATCATACAATCACAATCATACAATCACAATCATACAATAACAATCATACAATCACAATCATACAATCGCAATCATACAATCGCAATCATATTATCACAAATATACAATCAGAATTATACATTCACATGCATACAATTAGAATCATACAAGCGCAATCACACAAACACAATCATACAATCACAATCACACAATCGCAATCAGACAATCGCAATTGTACAATAACAATCCTACAATCACAATCATAGAATCACAATCATACAATCACAATCATACAATCACAATGATACAATCACAATCATACAATCACAATTATACAATCACAATCATACAATAACAATCATGCAATCACAATCATACAATCACAATCATACAATCACAGTCATACAATCACAATCATATAATCACAATCATACAATCACAATCATACAATCACATTCACACAATCATAAGCATACAATCGCAATCATATAAACACAATCATACAATCACAATCATACAATCACAATCATACAATCACAGTCAGACAATCACAATCATATAATCACAATCATACAATCACAATCATACAATCACATTCACACAATCATAATCATACAATCGCAATCATACAAACACAATCATACAATCACAATCATACAATCACAATCATACATTCACAATCACACAATCGCAATCAGACAATCGCAATCATGCAATCATAATCATACATTCACAATCATACAATTGCGATCATGCAATCACAATCGCATTTACACAATCTCTATCATACAGTTACAATCATACAGTCACAATCATAAAATCACAATCGTACAATCACAATTGTACAATCACAATCATACAATAACAATCATACAATCACAATCATACAATCGCAATCATACAATCGCAATCATATTATCACAAATATACAATCAGAATTATACATTCACATGCATACAATTAGAATCATACAAGCGCAATCACACAAACACAATCATACAATCACAATCACACAATCGCAATCAGACAATCGCAATTGTACAATAACAATCCTACAATCACAATCATAGAATCACAATCATACAATCACAATCATACAATCACAATGATACAATCACAATCATACAATCACAATTATACAATCACAATCATACAATAACAATCATGCAATCACAATCATACAATCACAATCATACAATCACAGTCATACAATCACAATCATATAATCACAATCATACAATCACAATCATACAATCACATTCACACAATCATAAGCATACAATCGCAATCATATAAACACAATCATACAATCACAATCATACAATCACAATCATACAATCACAGTCAGACAATCACAATCATATAATCACAATCATACAATCACAATCATACAATCACATTCACACAATCATAATCATACAATCGCAATCATACAAACACAATCATACAATCACAATCATACAATCACAATCATACATTCACAATCACACAATCGCAATCAGACAATCGCAATCATGCAATCATAATCATACATTCACAATCATACAATTGCGATCATGCAATCACAATCGCATTTACACAATCTCTATCATACAGTTACAATCATACAGTCACAATCATAAAATCACAATCGTACCATCACAATTGTACAATCACAATCGTACAATCACAATCATACAGTCACAATCATACAATCACAATCATACAATCACAATCATACAATCACAATTATACAAACACAAACATACAATTACAATCATAGAACCACAATCGTACAATCACAATTACACAATCACAATAATGCAATCACAATCATACAATCACAGTCTTACGATCACAATCATACAATCGCAATCATACAATCACAATCATACAATCACATTCATAAAATCACAATCATACAATCACAATCATACAATCACAATCATACAATCACAATCATACAATCACAATCATACAATCACAATCATACAATCACAATCATACAATCACAATCATACAATCACAATCATACAATCACAATCATACAATCACAATCATACAATCACAATCATACAATCACAATCATACAATCACAATCATACAATCACAATCATACAATCACAATCATACAATCACAATCATACAATCACAATCATACAATCACAATCATACAATCACAATCATACAATCACAATCATACAATCACAATCATACAACCACAATCGTACAATGACAATCATACAATCACAATCATGCAATCACAATTATACAATCACAATTATACAATCACAATCATACAATCACAGTCATACAATCACAATCATACAATCACAATCATACAATCACAATCATACAATCACATTCATACAATTACAATCATACAATCACAATCATAGAACCACAATCATACAATCACAATCATACAGTCACAATCACACAACCGCAATCAGAAAATCGCAATCATACAATCACAATCATACAATCACAATCATAGAATCACAATCATACAATCACAATCATACAATCACAATGATACAGTCACAATCATACAATCACAATTATACAATCACAATCATACAATAACAATCATGCAATCACAATCATACAATCACATTCATACAATCACAGTCATACAATCACAATCATATAATCACTATCATACAATCACAATCATACAATCACATTCACACAATCATAATCATACAATCGCAATCATACAAACAGAATCATACAATCACAATCATACAATCACAATCATACAGTCACAATCATACAATCGCAATCATATTATCACAAACATACAATCAGAATTATACATTCACATGCATACAATTAGAATCATACAAACGCAATCACACAATCACAATCATACGATCACAATCATACAATAACAATCATACAATCACAATCATACAGTCTCAATCATACAATCGCAATCATATTATCACAAACATACAATCAGAATTATACATTCACATGCATACAATTAGAATCATACAAACGCAATCACACAATCACAATCATACGATCACAATCATACAATCACATTCATACAATAACAATCATACAATCATAATCATAGAATCACAATCATACAATCACAATCATACATTCACAATCATAGAATCACAATCATGCAGTCACAATCACACAATCACTATCACACAATCACAATTATACAATCAAAATAATACAATCACAATCATACAATTACCATCTTACAATCACAACCATACTATCACAATCCTACAATCGCAATCACATTATCACAAACATACAATCAGAATTATACATTCACATGCATACAATTAGCATGATACAAACGCAATCACACAATCACCATCATACAATCACAATCATGCAATCACAATCATGCAATCACAATCACACCATCACAATCATACAATCACAATCATACAATCACAATCATACAATCACAATCATACAATCACAATCATACAATCACAATCATACAATAACAATCATACAATCACAATCATACAATCGCAATCATACAATCGCAATCATATTATCACAAATATACAATCAGAATTATACATTCACATGCATACAATTAGAATCATACAAGCGCAATCACACAAACACAATCACACAATCACAATCACACAATCGCAATCAGACAATCGCAATTGTACAATAACAATCCTACAATCACAATCATAGAATCACAATCATACAATCACAATCATACAATCACAATGATACAATCACAATCATACAATCACAATTATACAATCACAATCATACAATAACAATCATGCAATCACAATCATACAATCACAATCATACAATCACAGTCATACAATCACAATCATATAATCACAATCATACAATCACAATCATACAATCACATTCACACAATCATAAGCATACAATCGCAATCATATAAACACAATCATACAATCACAATCATACAATCACAATCATACAATCACAGTCAGACAATCACAATCATATAATCACAATCATACAATCACAATCATACAATCACATTCACACAATCATAATCATACAATCGCAATCATACAAACACAATCATACAATCACAATCATACAATCACAATCATACATTCACAATCACACAATCGCAATCAGACAATCGCAATCATGCAATCATAATCATACATTCACAATCATACAATTGCGATCATGCAATCACAATCGCATTTACACAATCTCTATCATACAGTTACAATCATACAGTCACAATCATAAAATCACAATCGTACAATCACAATTGTACAATCACAATCGTACAATCACAATCATACAGTCACAATCATACAATCACAATCATACAATCACAATCATACAATAACAATCATACAATCACAATCATACAGTCTCAATCATACAATCGCAATCATATTATCACAAACATACAATCAGAATTATACATTCACATGCATACAATTAGAATCATACAAACGCAATCACACAATCACAATCATACGATCACAATCATACAATCACATTCATACAATAACAATCATACAATCATAATCATAGAATCACAATCATACAATCACAATCATACATTCACAATCATAGAATCACAATCATGCAGTCACAATCACACAATCACTATCACACAATCACAATTATACAATCAAAATAATACAATCACAATCATACAATTACCATCTTACAATCACAACCATACAATCACAATCCTACAATCGCAATCACATTATCACAAACATACAATCAGAATTATACATTCACATGCATACAATTAGCATGATACAAACGCAATCACACAATCACCATCATACAATCACAATCATGCAATCACAATCATGCAATCACAATCACACCATCACAATCATACAATCACAATCATACAATCACAATCATACAATCACAATCATACAATCACAATCATACAATCACAATCATACAATAACAATCATACAATCACAATCATACAATCGCAATCATACAATCGCAATCATATTATCACAAATATACAATCAGAATTATACATTCACATGCATACAATTAGAATCATACAAGCGCAATCACACAAACACAATCATACAATCACAATCACACAATCGCAATCAGACAATCGCAATTGTACAATAACAATCCTACAATCACAATCATAGAATCACAATCATACAATCACAATCATACAATCACAATGATACAATCACAATCATACAATCACAATTATACAATCACAATCATACAATAACAATCATGCAATCACAATCATACAATCACAATCATACAATCACAGTCATACAATCACAATCATATAATCACAATCATACAATCACAATCATACAATCACATTCACACAATCATAATCATACAATCGCAATCATACAAACACAATCATACAATCACAATCATACAATCACAATCATACATTCACAATCACACAATCGCAATCAGACAATCGCAATCATGCAATCATAATCATACATTCACAATCATACAATTGCGATCATGCAATCACAATCGCATTTACACAATCTCTATCATACAGTTACAATCATACAGTCACAATCATAAAATCACAATCGTACAATCACAATTGTACAATCACAATCGTACAATCACAATCATACAGTCACAATCATACAATCACAATCATACAATCACAATCATACAATCACAATCATACAATCACAATCATACAATCACAATCATAGAACCACAATCGTACAATCACAATCACACAGTCACAATCATGCAATCACAATCATACAATCACAATCATACAAACACAATCATACAATCACAGTCTTACAATCACAATCATACAATCACAATCATACAATCACAATCATACAATCACAATCATACAATCACAATCAACCAATCACAATCGTACAATCACAATCGTACAATCACAATCATACAATCACAATCATACAATCACAATCATACAATCACAATCATACAATCACAATCATACAATCACAATCATGCAATCACAATCATACAATCACAATGATACAATCACAATCATACAACCACAATCGTACAATGACAATCATACAATCACAATCATGCAATCACAATTATACAATCACAATTATACAATCACAATCATACAATCACAGTCATACAATCACAATCATACAATCACAATCATACAATCACAATCATACAATCACATTCATACAATTACAATCATACAATCACAATCATAGAACCATAATCATACAATCACAATCATACAGTCACAATCACACAACCGCAATCAGAAAATCGCAATCATACAATCACAATCATAGAATCACAATCATACAATCACAATCATACAATCACAATGATACAATCACAATCATACAATCACAATTATACAATCACAATCATACAATAACAATCATGCAATCACAATCATACAATCACATTCATACAATCACAGTCATACAATCACAATCATATAATCACTATCATACAATCACAATCATACAATCACATTCACACAATCATAATCATACAATCGCAATCATACAAACAGAATCATACAATCACAATCATACAATCACAATCATACAGTCACAATCATACAATCGCAATCATATTATCACAAACATACAATCAGAATTATACATTCACATGCATACAATTAGAATCATACAAACGCAATCACACAATCACAATC
Organism: Megachile rotundata; assembly: GCF_050947335.1. Classification (NCBI taxonomy): domain Eukaryota; kingdom Metazoa; phylum Arthropoda; class Insecta; order Hymenoptera; family Megachilidae; genus Megachile; species Megachile rotundata. The sequence continues at coordinate 295,019 of NW_027473345.1, read as the reverse complement.
ATACAATCACAATCATAGAATCACAATCATACAATCACAATCATACAATCACAATGATACAATCACAATCATACAATCACAATTATACAATCACAATCATACAATAACAATCATGCAATCACAATCATACAATCACAATCATACAATCACAGTCATACAATCACAATCATATAATCACAATCACACAATCGCAATCAGACAATCGCAATCATGCAATCATAATCATACATTCACAATCATACAATTACGATCATGCAATCACAATCGCATTTACACAATCTCTATCATACAGTTACAATCATACAGTCACAATCATAAAATCACAATCATACAATCGCAACCATACAATCACAATCATACAATCACAGTCTTACGATCACAATCATACAATCGCAATCATACAATCACAATCATACAATCACAATCATACAATCACAATGATACAATCACAATCATACAACCACAATCGTACAATGACAATCATACAATCACAATCATGCAATCACAATTATACAATCACAATTATACAATCACAATCATACAATCACAGTCATACAATCACAATCATACAATCACAATCATACAATCACAATCATACAATCACATTCATACAATTACAATCATACAATCACAATCATAGAACCACAATCATACAATCACAATCATACAGTCACAATCACACAACCGCAATCAGAAAATCGCAATCATACAATCACAATCATAGAATCACAATCATACAATCACAATCATAGAATCACAATGATACAATCACAATCATACAATCACAATTATACAATCACAATCATACAATAACAATCATGCAATCACAATCATACAATCACATTCATACAATCACAGTCATACAATCACAATCATATAATCACTATCATACAATCACAATCATACAATCACATTCACACAATCATAATCATACAATCGCAATCATACAAACAGAATCATACAATCACAATCATACAATCACAATCATACAGTCACAATCATACAATCGCAATCATATTATCACAAACATACAATCAGAATTATACATTCACATGCATACAATTAGAATCATACAAACGCAATCACACAATCACAATCATACAATCACAATCATAGAATCACAATCATACAATCACAATCATACAATCACAATGATACAATCACAATCATACAATCACAATTATACAATCACAATCATACAATAACAATCATGCAATCACAATCATACAATCACAATCATACAATCACAGTCATACAATCACAATCATATAATCACAATCACACAATCGCAATCAGACAATCGCAATCATGCAATCATAATCATACATTCACAATCATACAATTACGATCATGCAATCACAATCGCATTTACACAATCTCTATCATACAGTTACAATCATACAGTCACAATCATAAAATCACAATCATACAATCGCAACCATACAATCACAATCATACAATCACAGTCTTACGATCACAATCATACAATCGCAATCATACAATCACAATCATACAATCACATTCATACAATCACAATCATACAATCACAATCATACAATCACAATCATACAATCACAATCATACAATCACAATCATACAATCACAATCGTACAACCACAATCGTACAATGACAATCATACAATCACAATCATGCAATCACAATTATACAATCACAATTATACAATCACAATCATACAATCACAGTCATACAATCACAATCATACAATCACAATCATACAATCACAATCATACAATCACATTCATACAATTACAATCATACAATCACAATCATAGAACCACAATCATACAATCACAATCATACAGTCACAATCACACAACCGCAATCAGAAAATCGCAATCATACAATCACAATCATACAATCACAATCATAGAATCACAATCATACAATCACAATCATACAATCACAATGATACAATCACAATCATACAATCACAATTATACAATCACAATCATACAATAACAATCATGCAATCACAATCATACAATCACATTCATACAATCACAGTCATACAATCACAATCATATAATCACTATCATACAATCACAATCATACAATCACATTCACACAATCATAATCATACAATCGCAATCATACAAACAGAATCATACAATCACAATCATACAATCACAATCATACAGTCACAATCATACAATCGCAATCATATTATCACAAACATACAATCAGAATTATACATTCACATGCATACAATTAGAATCATACAAACGCAATCACACAATCACAATCATACGATCACAATCATACAATCACATTCATACAATAACAATCATACAATCATAATCATAGAATCACAATCATACAATCACAATCATACAATCACAATGATAGAATCACAATCATGCAGTCACAATCACACAATCACTATCACACAATCACAATTATACAATCAAAATCATACAATCACAATCATACAATCACAATCATACAATCACAATCATACAATCGCAATCATACAATCGCAATCATACAATCACATTCATACAATCACAATCATACAATCACAATCATACAATCACAATCATACAATCACAATCATACAATCACAATCATACAGTCACAATCATACAATCAAATTCATACAATCACAATCATAGAATCACAATCATGCAATCACAATCATACATTCACAATCACACAATCGCAATCACACAATCACAATCATACAATCACAATCATACAATCACAATCATACAATCACAATCATACAACCACAATCATACAATCACAATGATACAATCACAATCATAGAATCACAATCATACAATCACAATCATACAATAACAATCATACAATCACAATCATACAGTCTCAATCATACAATCGCAATCATATTATCACAAACATACAATCAGAATTATACATTCACATGCATACAATTAGAATCATACAAACGCAATCACACAATCACAATCATACGATCACAATCATACAATCACATTCATACAATAACAATCATACAATCATAATCATAGAATCACAATCATACAATCACAATCATACATTCACAATCATAGAATCACAATCATGCAGTCACAATCACACAATCACTATCACACAATCACAATTATACAATCAAAATAATACAATCACAATCATACAATTACCATCTTACAATCACAACCATACAATCACAATCCTACAATCGCAATCACATTATCACAAACATACAATCAGAATTATACATTCACATGCATACAATTAGCATGATACAAACGCAATCACACAATCACCATCATACAATCACAATCATGCAATCACAATCATGCAATCACAATCACACCATCACAATCATACAATCACAATCATACAATCACAATCATACAATCACAATCATACAATCACAATCATACAATCACAATCATACAATAACAATCATACAATCACAATCATACAATCGCAATCATACAATCGCAATCATATTATCACAAATATACAATCAGAATTATACATTCACATGCATACAATTAGAATCATACAAGCGCAATCACACAAACACAATCATACAATCACAATCACACAATCGCAATCAGACAATCGCAATTGTACAATAACAATCCTACAATCACAATCATAGAATCACAATCATACAATCACAATCATACAATCACAATGATACAATCACAATCATACAATCACAATTATACAACCACAATCATACAATAACAATCATGCAATCACAATCATACAATCACAATCATACAATTGCGATCATGCAATCACAATCGCATTTACACAATCTCTATCATACAGTTACAATCATACAGTCACAATCATAAAATCACAATCGTACAATCACAATTGTACAATCACAATCGTACAATCACAATCATACAGTCACAATCATACAATCACAATCATACAATCACAATCATACAATCACAATTATACAAACACAATCATACAATTACAATCATAGAACCACAATTGTACAATCACAATCACACAATCACAATCATGCAATCACAATCATACAATCACAATCATACAATCACAATCATACAATCACAGTCTTACGATCACAATCATACAATCGCAATCATACAATCACAATCATACAATCACATTCATACAATCACATTCATACAATCACAATCATACAATCACAGTCATACAATCACAATCATACAATCACAATCATACAGTCACAATCATACAATCAAATTCATACAATTACAATCATACAATCACAATCATAGAATCACAATCATGCAATCACAATCATACATTCACAATCACACAATCGTAATCAGACAATCGCAATCATGCAATCATAATCATACAATCACAATCATACAATCACAATCATACAATCACAATCATACAATCACAATCACACAATCACAATCATACGATCACAATCATACAATCACAATCATACAATCACAATCATACAATCACAATCATACAATCTCAATCATACAATCTCAATCATACAATCGCAATGATATTATCACAAACATACAATCAGAATTATACATTCACATGCATACAATTGGAATCATACAAACGCAATCACACAATCACAATCATACAATCACAATCATACAATCAAATTCATACAATTACAATCATACAATCACAATCATAGAATCACAATCATGCAATCACAATCATACATTCACAATCACACAATCGCAATCAGACAATCGCAATCATGCAATCATAATCATACATTCACAATCATACAATTACGATCATGCAATCACAATCGCATTTACACAATCTCTATCATACAGTTACAATCATACAGTCACAATCATAAAATCACAATCGTACAATCACAATCATACAATCACAATCATACAATCACAATCATACAATCACAATCATACAATCACAATCATACAATCACAATCATACAATCACAATCATACAATCACAATCATAGAACCACAATCGTACAATCACAATCACACAGTCACAATCATGCAATCACAATCATACAATCACAATCATACAAACACAATCATACAATCACAGTCTTACAATCACAATCATACAATCACAATCATACAATCACAATCATACAATCACAATCATACAATCACAATCAACCAATCACAATCATACAATCACAATCGTACAATCACAATCATACAATCACAATCATACAATCACAATCATACAATCACAATCATACAATCACAATCATACAATCACAATCATACAATCACAATGATACAATCACAATCATACAACCACAATCGTACAATGACAATCATACAATCACAATCATGCAATCACAATTATACAATCACAATCATACAATCACAATCATAGAATCACAATCATACAATCACAATCATACAATCACAATGATACAATCACAATCATACAATCACAATTATACAATCACAATCATACAATAACAATCATGCAATCACAATCATACAATCACATTCATACAATCACAGTCATACAATCACAATCATATAATCACTATCATACAATCACAATCATACAATCACATTCACACAATCATAATCATACAATCGCAATCATACAAACAGAATCATACAATCACAATCATACAATCACAATCATACAGTCACAATCATACAATCGCAATCATATTATCACAAACATACAATCAGAATTATACATTCACATGCATACAATTAGAATCATACAAACGCAATCACACAATCACAATCATACAATCACAATCATACAATCACATTCATACAATAACAATCATACAATCATAATCATAGAATCACAATCATACAATCACAATCATACAATCACAATGATAGAATCACAATCATGCAGTCACAATCACACAATCACTATCACACAATCACAATTATACAATCAAAATCATACAATCACAATCATACAATCACAATCATACAATCACAATCATACAATCGCAATCATACAATCACAATCATACAATCACAATCATACAATCACAATCATACAATAACAATCATACAATCACAATCATACAATCGCAATCATACAATCGCAATCATATTATCACAAATATACAATCAGAATTATACATTCACATGCATACAATTAGAATCATACAAGCGCAATCACACAAACACAATCATACAATCACAATCACACAATCGCAATCAGACAATCGCAATTGTACAATAACAATCCTACAATCAGAATCATAGAATCACAATCATACAATCACAATCATACAATCACAATGATAGAATCACAATCATGCAGTCACAATCACACAATCACTATCACACAATCACAATTATACAATCACAATCATACAATCACAATCATACAATCACAATCATACAACCACAATCATACAATCACAATGATACAATCACAATCATAGAATCACAATCATACAATCACAATCATACAATAACAATCATACAATCACAATCATACAGTCTCAATCATACAATCGCAATCATATTATCACAAACATACAATCAGAATTATACATTCACATGCATACAATTAGAATCATACAAACGCAATCACACAATCACAATCATACGATCACAATCATACAATCACATTCATACAATAACAATCATACAATCATAATCATAGAATCACAATCATACAATCACAATCATACATTCACAATCATAGAATCACAATCATGCAGTCACAATCACACAATCACTATCACACAATCACAATTATACAATCAAAATAATACAATCACAATCATACAATTACCATCTTACAATCACAACCATACAATCACAATCCTACAATCGCAATCACATTATCACAAACATACAATCAGAATTATACATTCACATGCATACAATTAGCATGATACAAACGCAATCACACAATCACCATCATACAATCACAATCATGCAATCACAATCATGCAATCACAATCACACCATCACAATCATACAATCACAATCATACAATCACAATCATACAATCACAATCATACAATCACAATCATACAATCACAATCATACAATAACAATCATACAATCACAATCATACAATCGCAATCATACAATCGCAATCATATTATCACAAATGTACAATCAGAATTATACATTCACATGCATACAATTAGAATCATACAAGCGCAATCACACAAACACAATCATACAATCACAATCACACAATCGCAATCAGACAATCGCAATTGTACAATAACAATCCTACAATCAGAATCATAGAATCACAATCATACAATCACAATCATACAATCACAATGATACAATCACAATCATACAATCACAATTATACAATCACAATCATACAATAACAATCATGCAATCACAATCATACAATCACAATCATACAATCACAGTCATACAATCACAATCATATAATCACAATCATACAATCACAATCATACAATCACATTCACACAATCATAAGCATACAATCGCAATCATATAAACACAATCATACAATCACAATCATACAATCACAATCATACAATCACAGTCAGACAATCACAATCATATAATCACAATCATACAATCACAATCATACAATCACATTCACACAATCATAATCATACAATCGCAATCATACAAACACAATCATACAATCACAATCATACAATCACAATCATACATTCACAATCACACAATCGCAATCAGACAATCGCAATCATGCAATCATAATCATACATTCACAATCATACAATTGCGATCATGCAATCACAATCGCATTTACACAATCTCTATCATACCGTTACAATCATACAGTCACAATCATAAAATCACAATCGTACAATCACAATTGTACAATCACAATCGTACAATCACAATCATACAGTCACAATCATACAATCACAATCATACAATCACAATCATACAATCACAATTATACAAACACAATCATACAATCACAATCATACAATCACAATCATACAATCTCAATCATACAATCTCAATCATACAATCGCAATGATATTATCACAAACATACAATCAGAATTATACATTCACATGCATACAATTGGAATCATACAAACGCAATCACACAATCACAATCATACAATCACAATCATACAATCAAATTCATACAATTACAATCATACAATCACAATCATAGAATCACAATCATGCAATCACAATCATACATTCACAATCACACAATCGCAATCAGACAATCGCAATCATGCAATCATAATCATACATTCACAATCATACAATTACGATCATGCAATCACAATCGCATTTACACAATCTCTATCATACAGTTACAATCATACAGTCACAATCATAAAATCACAATCGTACAATCACAATCGTACAATCACAATCGTACAATCACATTCATACAATAACAATCATACAATCATAATCATAGAATCACAATCATACAATCACAATCATACATTCACAATCATAGAATCACAATCATGCAGTCACAATCACACTCATAACATACAACATCATAAGCATACAATCGCAATCATATAAACACAATCATACAATCACAATCATACAATCACAATCATACAATCACAGTCAGACAATCACAATCATATAATCACAATCATACAATCACAATCATACAATCACATTCACACAATCATAATCATACAATCGCAATCATACAAACACAATCATACAATCACAATCATACAATCACAATCATACATTCACAATCACACAATCGCAATCAGACAATCGCAATCATGCAATCATAATCATACATTCACAATCATACAATTGCGATCATGCAATCACAATCGCATTTACACAATCTCTATCATACAGTTACAATCATACAGTCACAATCATAAAATCACAATCGTACAATCACAATTGTACAATCACAATCGTACAATCACAATCATACAGTCACAATCATACAATCACAATCATACAATCACAATCATACAATCACAATTATACAAACACAATCATACAATTACAATCATAGAACCACAATTGTACAATCACAATCACACAATCACAATCATGCAATCACAATCATACAATCACAATCATACAATCACAATCATACAATCACAGTCTTACGATCACAATCATACAATCGCAATCATACAATCACAATCATACAATCACATTCATACAATCACAATCATACAATCACAATCATACAATCACAATCATACAATCACAATCATACAGTCACAATCATACAATCAAATTCATACAATTACAATCATACAATCACAATCATAGAATCACAATCATGCAATCACAATCATACATTCACAATCACACAATCGTAATCAGACAATCGCAATCATGCAATCATAATCATACAATCACAATCATACAATCACAATCATACAATCACAATCATACAATCACAATCACACAATCACAATCATACGATCACAATCATACAATCACAATCATACAATCACAATCATACAATCACAATCATACAATCGCAATCATACAATCTCAATCATACAATCGCAATGATATTATCACAAACATACAATCAGAATTATACATTCACATGCATACAATTGGAATCATACAAACGCAATCACACAATCACAATCATACAATCACAATCATACAATCAAATTCATACAATTACAATCATACAATCACAATCATAGAATCACAATCATGCAATCACAATCATACATTCACAATCACACAATCGCAATCAGACAATCGCAATCATGCAATCATAATCATACATTCACAATCATACAATTACGATCATGCAATCACAATCGCATTTACACAATCTCTATCATACAGTTACAATCATACAGTCACAATCATAAAATCACAATCGTACAATCACAATCGTACAATCACAATCGTACAATCACAATCATACAGTCACAATCATACAATCACAATCATACAATCACAATTATACAAACACAAACATACAATTACAATCATAGAACCACAATCGTACAATCACAATTACACAATCACAATAATGCAATCACAATCATACAATCACAGTCTTACGATCACAATCATAAAATCGCAATCATACAATCACAATCATACAATCACATTCATACAATCACAATCATACAATCACAATCATACAATCACAATCATACAATCACAATCATACAATCACAATCATACAATCACAATCATACAATCACAATCATACAATCACAATCATACAATCACAATCATACAATCACAATCATACAATCACAATCATACAATCACAATCATACAATCACAATCATACAATCACAATCATACAATCACAATCATACAATCACAATCATACAATCACAATCATACAATCACAATCATACAATCACAATCATACAATCACAATCATACAATCACAATCATACAATCACAATCATACAATCACAATCATACAATCACAATCATACAATCACAATCATACAATCACAATCATACAATCACAATCATACAATCACAATCATACAATCACAATCATACAATCACAATCATACAATCACAATCATACAATCACAATCATAGAATCACAATCATACAATTACAATCATAGAACCACAATCGTACAATCACAATCACACAGTCACAATCATGCAATCACAATCATACAATCACAATCATACAATCACAATCATACAATCACAATCATACAATCACAGTCTTACAATCACAATCATACAATCACAATCATACAATCACAATCATACAATCACAATCATACAATCACAATCATGCAATCACAATCAACCAATCACAATCATACAATCACAATCATACAATCACAATCATACAATCACAATCATACAATCACAATCATACAATCACAATCATACAATCACAATCATACAATCACAATCATACAACCACAATCGTACAATGACAATCATACAACCACAATCATGCAATCACAATTATACAATCACAATTATACAATCACAATCATACAATCACAGTCATACAATCACAATCATACAATCACAATCATACAATCACAATCATACAATCACAATCATACAATCACATTCATACAATTACAATCATACAATCACAATCATAGAACCACAATCATACAATCACAATCATACAGTCACAATCACACAACCGCAATCAGAAAATCGCAATCATACAATCACAATCATACAATCACAATCATAGAATCACAATCATACAATCACAATCATACAATCACAATGATACAATCACAATCATACAATCACAATTATACAATCACAATCATACAATAACAATCATGCAATCACAATCATACAATCACATTCATACAATCACAGTCATACAATCATAGTCATACAATCGCAATCATACAAACAGAATCATACAATCACAATCATACAATCACAATCATACAGTCACAATCATACAATCGCAATCATATTATCACAAACATACAATCACAATCATACAGTCACAATCATACAATCGCAATCATATTATCACAAACATACAATCAGAATTATACATTCACATGCATACAATTAGAATCATACAAACGCAATCACACAATCACAATCATACGATCACAATCATACAATCACATTCATACAATAACAATCATACAATCATAATCATAGAATCACAATCATACAATCACAATCATACAATCACAATGATAGAATCACAATCATGCAGTCACAATTACACAATCACTATCACACAATCACAATTATACAATCAAAATCATACAATCACAATCATACAATCACAATCATACAATCACAATCATACAATCGCAATCATACAATCACAATCATACAATCACATTCATACAATCACAATCATACAATCACAATCATACAATCACAATCATACAATCACAATCATACAGTCACATTCATACAATCAAATTCATACAATCACAATCATAGAATCACAATCATGCAATCACAATCATACATTCACAATCACACAATCGCAATCACACAATCACAATCATACAATCACAATCATACAATCACAATCATACAATCACAATCATACAACCACAATCATACAATCACAATGATACAATCACAATCATAGAATCACAATCATACAATCACAATCATACAATAACAATCATACAATCACAATCATACAGTCTCAATCATACAATCGCAATCATATTATCACAAACATACAATCAGAATTATACATTCACATGCATACAATTAGAATCATACAAACGCAATCACACAATCACAATCATACGATCACAATCATACAATCACATTCATACAATAACAATCATACAATCATAATCATAGAATCACAATCATACAATCACAATCATACATTCACAATCATAGAATAACAATCATGCAGTCACAATCACACAATCACTATCACACAATCACAATTATACAATCAAAATAATACAATCACAATCATACAATTACCATCTTACAATCACAACCATACAATCACAATCCTACAATCGCAATCACATTATCACAAACATACAATCAGAATTATACATTCACATGCATACAATTAGCATGATACAAACGCAATCACACAATCACCATCATACAATCACAATCATGCAATCACAATCGTGCAATCACAATCACACCATCACAATCATACAATCACAATCATACAATCACAATCATACAATCACAATCATACAATCACAATCATACAATCACAATCATACAATAACAATCATACAATCACAATCATACAATCGCAATCATACAATCGCAATCATATTATCACAAATATACAATCAGAATTATACATTCACATGCATACAATTAGAATCATACAAACGCAATCACACAAACACAATCATACAATCACAATCACACAATCGCAATCAGACAATCGCAATTGTACAATCACAATCCTACAATCACAATCATAGAATCACAATCATACAATCACAATCATACAATCACTATGATACAATCACAATCATACAATCACAATTATACAATCACAATCATACAATAACAATCATGCAATCACAATCATACAATCACAATCATACAATCACAATCATACAATCACAATCATACAATCACAATCATACAATCACAATCATACAATCACAATCATACAATCACAATCATACAATCACAATGATACAATCACAATCATACAATCACAATTATACAATCACAATCATACAATAACAATCATGCAATCACAATCATACAATCACATTCACACAATCACAGTCATACAATCACAATCATATAATCACTATCATACAATCACAATCATACAATCACATTCACACAATCATAATCATACAATCGCAATCATACAAACAGAATCATACAATCACAATCATACAATCACAATCATACAGTCACAATCATACAATCGCAATCATATTATCACAAACATACAATCAGAATTATACATTCACATGCATACAATTAGAATCATACAAACGCAATCACACAATCACAATCATACGATCACAATCATACAATCACATTCATACAATAACAATCATACAATCATAATCATAGAATCACAATCATACAATCACAATCATACAATCACAATGATAGAATCACAATCATGCAGTCACAATCACACAATCACTATCACACAATCACAATTATACAATCAAAATCATACAATCACAATCATACAATCACAATCATACAATCACAATCATACAATCGCAATCATACAATCACAATCATACAATCACATTCATACAATCACAATCATACAATCACAATCATACAATCACAATCATACAATCACAATCATACAGTCACAATCATACAATCAAATTCATACAATCACAATCATAGAATCACAATCATGCAATCACAATCATACATTCACAATCACACAATCGCAATCACACAATCACAATCATACAATCACAATCATACAATCACAATCATACAATCACAATCATACAACCACAATCATACAATCACAATGATACAATCACAATCATAGAATCACAATCATACAATCACAATCATACAATAACAATCATACAATCACAATCATACAGTCTCAATCATACAATCGCAATCATATTATCACAAACATACAATCAGAATTATACATTCACATTCATACAATTAGAATCATACAAACGCAATCACACAATCACAATCATACGATCACAATCATACAATCACATTCATACAATAACAATCATACAATCATAATCATAGAATCACAATCATACAATCACAATCATACATTCACAATCATAGAATCACAATCATGCAGTCACAATCACACAATCACAATTATACAATCAAAATAATACAATCACAATCATACAATTACCATCTTACAATCACAACCATACAATCACAATCCTACAATCGCAATCACATTATCACAAACATACAATCAGAATTATACATTCACATGCATACAATTAGCATGATACAAACGCAATCACACAATCACCATCATACAATCACAATCATGCAATCACAATCATGCAATCACAATCACACCATCACAATCATACAATCGCAATTGTACAATCACAATCCTACAATAACAATCATAGAATCACAATCATACAATCACAATCATACAATCACAATCATACAATCACAGTCAGACAATCACAATCATATAATCACAATCATACAATCACAATCATACAATCACATTCACACAATCATAATCATACAATCGCAATCATACAAACACAATCATACAATCACAATCATACAATCACAATCATACATTCACAATCACACAATCGCAATCAGACAATCGGAATCATGCAATCATAATCATACGATCACAATCATACAATCACAATCATACAATCACAATCATACAATCACAATCATACAGTCACAATCATACAATCAAATTCATACAATTACAATCATGCAATCACAATCATACAATCAAATTCATACAATTACAATCATACAATCACAATCATAGAATCACAATCATGCAATCACAATCATACATTCACAATCACACAATCGTAATCAGACAATCGCAATCATGCAATCATAATCATACAATCACAATCATACAATCACAATCATACAATCGCAATCATACAATCACAATCACACAATCACAATCAGACGATCACAATCATACAATCACAATCATACAATCACAATCATACAATCACAATCATACAATCACAATCATACAATCACAATCATACAATCACAATCATACAATCACAATCATACAGTCACAATCATACAATCACAATCATACAATCACAATCATACAATCACAATCATACAATCACAATCATACAATCACAATCATACAATCACAATCATACAATCACAATCATACAATCACAATCATACAATCACAATCATACAATCACAATCATACAATCACAATCATACAATCACAATCATACAATCACAATCATACAATCACAATCATAGAACCACAATCGTACAATCACAATCACACAGTCACAATCATGCAATCACAATCATACAATCACAATCATACAAACACAATCATACAATCACAGTCTTACAATCACAATCATACAATCACAATCATACAATCACAATCATACAATCACAATCATACAATCACAATCAACCAATCACAATCATACAATCACAATCATACAATCACAATCATACAATCACAATCATACAATCACAATCATACAATCACAATCATACAATCACAATCATACAATCACAATCGTACAATCACAATCGTACAATCACAATCGTACAACCACAATCGTACAATGACAATCATACAATCACAATCATGCAATCACAATTATACAATCACAATTATACAATCACAATCATACAATCACAGTCATACAATCACAATCATACAATCACAATCATACAATCACAATCATACAATCACATTCATACAATTACAATCATACAATCACAATCATAGAACCACAATCATACAATCACAATCATACAGTCACAATCACACAACCGCAATCAGAAAATCGCAATCATACAATCACAATCATACAATCACAATCATAGAATCACAATCATACAATCACAATCATACAATCACAATGATACAATCACAATCATACAATCACAATTATACAATCACAATCATACAATAACAATCATGCAATCACAATCATACAATCACATTCATACAATCACAGTCATACAATCACAATCATATAATCACTATCATACAATCACAATCATACAATCACATTCACACAATCATAATCATACAATCGCAATCATACAAACAGAATCATACAATCACAATCATACAATCACAATCATACAGTCACAATCATACAATCGCAATCATATTATCACAAACATACAATCAGAATTATACATTCACATGCATACAATTAGAATCATACAAACGCAATCACACAATCACAATCATACGATCACAATCATACAATCACATTCATACAATAACAATCATACAATCATAATCATAGAATCACAATCATACAATCACAATCATACAATCACAATGATAGAATCACAATCATGCAGTCACAATCACACAATCACTATCACACAATCACAATTATACAATCAAAATCATACAATCACAATCATACAATCACAATCATACAATCACAATCATACAATCGCAATCATACAATCGCAATCATACAATCACATTCATACAATCACAATCATACAATCACAATCATACAATCACAATCATACAATCACAATCATACAGTCACAATCATACAATCAAATTCATACAATCACAATCATAGAATCACAATCATGCAATCACAATCATACATTCACAATCACACAATCGCAATCACACAATCACAATCATACAATCACAATCATACAATCACAATCATACAATCACAATCATACAACCACAATCATACAATCACAATGATACAATCACAATCATAGAATCACAATCATACAATCACAATCATACAATAACAATCATACAATCACAATCATACAGTCTCAATCATACAATCACAATCATACAATCACAATCATACAATCACAATCATACAATCACAATCATACAATCACAATCATACAATCACAATCATACAATCACAATCATACAATCACAATCATACAATCACAATCATACAATCACAATCATACAATCACAATCATACAATCACAATCATACAATCACAATCATACAATCACAATCATACAATCACAATCATACAATCACAATCATACAATCACAATCATACAATCACAATCATACAATCACAATCATACAATCACAATCATACAATCACAATCATACAATCACAATCATAGAACCACAATCGTACAATCACAATCACACAGTCACAATCATGCAATCACAATCATACAATCACAATCATACAAACACAATCATACAATCACAGTCTTACAATCACAATCATACAATCACAATCATACAATCACAATCATACAATCACAATCATACAATCACAATCAACCAATCACAATCATACAATCACAATCATACAATCACAATCATACAATCACAATCATACAATCACAATCATACAATCACAATCATACAATCACAATCATACAATCACAATCGTACAATCACAATCGTACAATCACAATCGTACAACCACAATCGTACAATGACAATCATACAATCACAATCATGCAATCACAATTATACAATCACAATTATACAATCACAATCATACAATCACAGTCATACAATCACAATCATACAATCACAATCATACAATCACAATCATACAATCACATTCATACAATTACAATCATACAATCACAATCATAGAACCACAATCATACAATCACAATCATACAGTCACAATCACACAACCGCAATCAGAAAATCGCAATCATACAATCACAATCATACAATCACAATCATAGAATCACAATCATACAATCACAATCATACAATCACAATGATACAATCACAATCATACAATCACAATTATACAATCACAATCATACAATAACAATCATGCAATCACAATCATACAATCACATTCATACAATCACAGTCATACAATCACAATCATATAATCACTATCATACAATCACAATCATACAATCACATTCACACAATCATAATCATACAATCGCAATCATACAAACAGAATCATACAATCACAATCATACAATCACAATCATACAGTCACAATCATACAATCGCAATCATATTATCACAAACATACAATCAGAATTATACATTCACATGCATACAATTAGAATCATACAAACGCAATCACACAATCACAATCATACGATCACAATCATACAATCACATTCATACAATAACAATCATACAATCATAATCATAGAATCACAATCATACAATCACAATCATACAATCACAATGATAGAATCACAATCATGCAGTCACAATCACACAATCACTATCACACAATCACAATTATACAATCAAAATCATACAATCACAATCATACAATCACAATCATACAATCACAATCATACAATCGCAATCATACAATCGCAATCATACAATCACATTCATACAATCACAATCATACAATCACAATCATACAATCACAATCATACAATCACAATCATACAGTCACAATCATACAATCAAATTCATACAATCACAATCATAGAATCACAATCATGCAATCACAATCATACATTCACAATCACACAATCGCAATCACACAATCACAATCATACAATCACAATCATACAATCACAATCATACAATCACAATCATACAACCACAATCATACAATCACAATGATACAATCACAATCATAGAATCACAATCATACAATCACAATCATACAATAACAATCATACAATCACAATCATACAGTCTCAATCATACAATCGCAATCATATTATCACAAACATACAATCAGAATTATACATTCACATGCATACAATTAGAATCATACAAACGCAATCACACAATCACAATCATACGATCACAATCATACAATCACATTCATACAATAACAATCATACAATCATAATCATAGAATCACAATCATACAATCACAATCATACATTCACAATCATAGAATCACAATCATGCAGTCACAATCACACAATCACTATCACACAATCACAATTATACAATCAAAATAATACAATCACAATCATACAATTACCATCTTACAATCACAACCATACAATCACAATCCTACAATCGCAATCACATTATCACAAACATACAATCAGAATTATACATTCACATGCATACAATTAGCATGATACAAACGCAATCACACAATCACCATCATACAATCACAATCATGCAA
This sequence comes from Megachile rotundata, assembly GCF_050947335.1. NCBI lineage: Eukaryota > Metazoa > Arthropoda > Insecta > Hymenoptera > Megachilidae > Megachile > Megachile rotundata. The sequence goes on along the minus strand of NW_027473345.1, from coordinate 275,912 downwards.
TCACAATCATGCAATCACAATCACACCATCACAATCATACAATCACAATCATACAATCACAATCATACAATCACAATCATACAATCACAATCATACAATCACAATCATACAATAACAATCATACAATCACAATCATACAATCGCAATCATACAATCGCAATCATATTATCACAAATATACAATCAGAATTATACATTCACATGCATACAATTAGAATCATACAAGCGCAATCACACAAACACAATCATACAATCACAATCACACAATCGCAATCAGACAATCGCAATTGTACAATAACAATCCTACAATCACAATCATAGAATCACAATCATACAATCACAATCATACAATCACAATGATACAATCACAATCATACAATCACAATTATACAATCAGAATCATACAATAACAATCATGCAATCACAATCATACAATCACAATCATACAATCACAGTCATACAATCACAATCATATAATCACAATCATACAATCACAATCATACATTCACAATCACACAATCGCAATCAGACAATCGCAATTATGCAATCATAATCATACATTCACAATCATACAATTGCGATCATGCAATCACAATCGCATTTACACAATCTCTATCATACAGTTACAATCATACAGTCACAATCATAAAATCACAATCGTACAATCACAATTGTACAATCACAATCGTACAATCACAATCATACAGTCACAATCATACAATCACAATCATACAATCACAATCATACAATCACAATTATACAAACACAATCATACAATTACAATCATAGAACCACAATTGTACAATCACAATCACACAATCACAATCATGCAATCACAATCATACAATCACAATCATACAATCACAATCATACAATCACAGTCTTACGATCACAATCATACAATCGCAATCATACAATCACAATCATACAATCACATTCATACAATCACAATCATACAATCACAGTCATACAATCACAATCATACAATCACAATCATACAGTCACAATCATACAATCAAATTCATACAATTACAATCATACAATCACAATCATAGAATCACAATCATGCAATCACAATCATACATTCACAATCACACAATCGTAATCAGACAATCGCAATCATGCAATCATAATCATACAATCACAATCATACAATCACAATCATACAATCACAATCATACAATCACAATCACACAATCACAATCATACGATCACAATCATACAATCACAATCATACAATCACAATCATACAATCACAATCATACAATCTCAATCATACAATCTCAATCATACAATCGCAATGATATTATCACAAACATACAATCAGAATTATACATTCACATGCATACAATTGGAATCATACAAACGCAATCACACAATCACAATCATACAATCACAATCATACAATCAAATTCATACAATTACAATCATACAATCACAATCATAGAATCACAATCATGCAATCACAATCATACATTCACAATCACACAATCGCAATCAGACAATCGCAATCATGCAATCATAATCATACATTCACAATCATACAATTACGATCATGCAATCACAATCGCATTTACACAATCTCTATCATACAGTTACAATCATACAGTCACAATCATAAAATCACAATCGTACAATCACAATCGTACAATCACAATCGTACAATCACAATCGTACAATCACAATCATACAGTCACAATCATACAATCACAATCATACAATCACAATTATACAAACACAAACATACAATTACAATCATAGAACCACAATCGTACAATCACAATTACACAATCACAATAATGCAATCACAATCATACAATCACAGTCTTACGATCACAATCATACAATCGCAATCATACAATCACAATCATACAATCACATTCATACAATCACAATCATACAATCACAATCATACAATCACAATCATACAATCACAATCATACAATCACAATCATACAATCACAATCATACAATCACAATCATACAATCACAATCATACAATCACAATCATACAATCACAATCATACAATCACAATCATACAATCACAATCATACAATCACAATCATACAATCACAATCATACAATCACAATCATACAATCACAATCATACAATCACAATCATACAATCACAATCATACAATCACAATCATACAATCACAATCATACAATCACAATCATACAATCACAATCATACAATCACAATGATACAATCACAATCATACAACCACAATCGTACAATGACAATCATACAATCACAATCATGCAATCACAATTATACAATCACAATTATACAATCACAATCATACAATCACAGTCATACAATCACAATCATACAATCACAATCATACAATCACAATCATACAATCACATTCATACAATTACAATCATACAATCACAATCATAGAACCACAATCATACAATCACAATCATACAGTCACAATCACACAACCGCAATCAGAAAATCGCAATCATACAATCACAATCATACAATCACAATCATAGAATCACAATCATACAATCACAATCATACAATCACAATGATACAATCACAATCATACAATCACAATTATACAATCACAATCATACAATAACAATCATGCAATCACAATCATACAATCACATTCATACAATCACAGTCATACAATCACAATCATATAATCACTATCATACAATCACAATCATACAATCACATTCACACAATCATAATCATACAATCGCAATCATACAAACAGAATCATACAATCACAATCATACAATCACAATCATACAGTCACAATCATACAATCGCAATCATATTATCACAAACATACAATCAGAATTATACATTCACATGCATACAATTAGAATCATACAAACGCAATCACACAATCACAATCATACAATCACAATCATACAATCACATTCATACAATAACAATCATACAATCATAATCATAGAATCACAATCATACAATCACAATCATACAATCACAATGATAGAATCACAATCATGCAGTCACAATCACACAATCACTATCACACAATCACAATTATACAATCAAAATCATACAATCACAATCATACAATCACAATCATACAATCACAATCATACAATCGCAATCATACAATCACAATCATACAATCACATTCATACAATCACAATCATACAATCACAATCATACAATCACAATCATACAATCACAATCATACAGTCACAATCATACAATCAAATTCATACAATCACAATCATAGAATCACAATCATGCAATCACAATCATACATTCACAATCACACAATCGCAATCACACAATCACAATCATACAATCACAATCATACAATCACAATCATACAATCACAATCATACAACCACAATCATACAATCACAATGATACAATCACAATCATAGAATCACAATCATACAATCACAATCATACAATAACAATCATACAATCACAATCATACAGTCTCAATCATACAATCGCAATCATATTATCACAAACATACAATCAGAATTATACATTCACATGCATACAATTAGAATCATACAAACGCAATCACACAATCACAATCATACGATCACAATCATACAATCACATTCATACAATAACAATCATACAATCATAATCATAGAATCACAATCATACAATCACAATCATACATTCACAATCATAGAATCACAATCATGCAGTCACAATCACACAATCACTATCACACAATCACAATTATACAATCAAAATAATACAATCACAATCATACAATTACCATCTTACAATCACAACCATACAATCACAATCCTACAATCGCAATCATATTATCACAAATATACAATCAGAATTATACATTCACATGCATACAATTAGAATCATACAAGCGCAATCACACAAACACAATCATACAATCACAATCACACAATCGCAATCAGACAATCGCAATTGTACAATAACAATCCTACAATCAGAATCATAGAATCACAATCATACAATCACAATCATACAATCACAATGATACAATCACAATCATACAATCACAATTATACAATCACAATCATACAATAACAATCATGCAATCACAATCATACAATCACAATCATACAATCACAGTCATACAATCACAATCATATAATCACAATCATACAATCACAATCATACAATCACATTCACACAATCATAAGCATACAATCGCAATCATATAAACACAATCATACAATCACAATCATACAATCACAATCATACAATCACAGTCAGACAATCACAATCATATAATCACAATCATACAATCACAATCATACAATCACATTCACACAATCATAATCATACAACCGCAATCATACAAACACAATCATACAATCACAATCATACAATCACAATCATACATTCACAATCACACAATCGCAATCAGACAATCGCAATCATGCAATCATAATCATACATTCACAATCATACAATTGGGATCATGCAATCACAATCGCATTTACACAATCTCTATCATACCGTTACAATCATACAGTCACAATCATAAAATCACAATCGTACAATCACAATTGTACAATCACAATCGTACAATCACAATCATACAGTCACAATCATACAATCACAATCATACAATCACAATCATACAATCACAATTATACAAACACAATCATACAATTACAATCATAGAACCACAATTGTACAATCACAATCACACAATCACAATCATGCAATCACAATCATACAATCACAATCATACAATCACAATCATACAATCACAGTCTTACGATCACAATCATACAATCGCAATCATACAATCACAATCATACAATCACATTCATACAATCACAATCATACAATCACAATCATACAATCACAATCATACAATCACAATCATACAGTCACAATCATACAATCAAATTCATACAATTACAATCATACAATCACAATCATAGAATCACAATCATGCAATCACAATCATACATTCACAATCACACAATCGTAATCAGACAATCGCAATCATGCAATCATAATCATACAATCACAATCATACAATCACAATCATACAATCACGATCATACAATCACAATCACACAATCACAATCATACGATCACAATCATACAATCACAATCATACAATCACAATCATACAATCACAATCATACAATCTCAATCATACAATCTCAATCATACAATCGCAATGATATTATCACAAACATACAATCAGAATTATACATTCACATGCATACAATTGGAATCATACAAACGCAATCACACAATCACAATCATACAATCACAATCATACAATCAAATTCATACAATTACAATCATACAATCACAATCATAGAATCACAATCATACATTCACAATCACACAATCGCAATCAGACAATCGCAATCATGCAATCATAATCATACATTCACAATCATACAATTACGATCATGCAATCACAATCGCATTTACACAATCTCTATCATACAGTTACAATCATACAGTCACAATCATAAAATCACAATCGTACAATCACAATCGTACAATCACAATCGTACAATCACAATCATACAGTCACAATCATACAATCACAATCATACAATCACAATTATACAAACACAAACATACAATTACAATCATAGAACCACAATCGTACAATCACAATTACACAATCACAATAATGCAATCACAATCATACAATCACAGTCTTACGATCACAATCATACAATCGCAATCATACAATCACAATCATACAATCACATTCATACAATCACAATCATACAATCACAATCATACAATCACAATCATACAATCACAATCATACAATCACAATCATACAATCACAATCATACAATCGCAATCATACAATCACAATCATACAATCACATTCATACAATCACAATCATACAATCACAATCATACATTCACAATCATACAATCACAATCATACAGTCACAATCATACAATCAAATTCATACAATCACAATCATAGAATCACAATCATGCAATCACAATCATACATTCACAATCACACAATCGCAATCACACAATCACAATCATACAATCACAATCATACAATCACAATCATACAATCACAATCATACAACCACAATCATACAATCACAATGATACAATCACAATCATAGAATCACAATCATACAATCACAATCATACAATAACAATCATACAATCACAATCATACAGTCTCAATCATACAATCGCAATCATATTATCACAAACATACAATCAGAATTATACATTCACATGCATACAATTAGAATCATACAAACGCAATCACACAATCACAATCATACGATCACAATCATACAATCACATTCATACAATAACAATCATACAATCATAATCATAGAATCACAATCATACAATCACAATCATACATTCACAATCATAGAATCACAATCATGCAGTCACAATCACACAATCACTATCACACAATCACAATTATACAATCAAAATAATACAATCACAATCATACAATTACCATCTTACAATCACAACCATACAATCACAATCCTACAATCGCAATCACATTATCACAAACATACAATCAGAATTATACATTCACATGCATACAATTAGCATGATACAAACGCAATCACACAATCACCATCATACAATCACAATCATGCAATCACAATCATGCAATCACAATCACACCATCACAATCATACAATCGCAATTGTACAATCACAATCCTACAATAACAATCATAGAATCACAATCATACAATCACAAGCATACAATCACAATCATACAATCACAGTCAGACAATCACAATCATATAATCACAATCATACAATCACAATCATACAATCACATTCACACAATCATAATCATACAATCGCAATCATACAAACACAATCATACAATCACAATCATACAATCACAATCATACATTCACAATCACACAATCGCAATCAGACAATCGCAATCATGCAATCATAATCATACGATCACAATCATACAATCACAATCATACAATCACAATCATACAATCACAATCATACAGTCACAATCATACAATCAAATTCATACAATTACAATCATACAATCACAATCATACAATCAAATTCATACAATTACAATCATACAATCACAATCATAGAATCACAATCATGCAATCACAATCATACATTCACAATCACACAATCGTAATCAGACAATCGCAATCATGCAATCATAATCATACAATCACAATCATACAATCACAATCATACAATCGCAATCATACAATCACAATCACACAATCACAATCAGACGATCACAATCATACAATCACAATCATACAATCACAATCATACAATCACAATCATACAATCTCAATCATACAATCTCAATCATACAATCGCAATGATATTATCACAAACATACAATCAGAATTATACATTCACATGCATACAATTGGAATCATACAAACGCAATCACACAATCACAATCATACAATCACAATCATACAATCAAATTCATACAATTACAATCATACAATCACAATCATAGAATCACAATCATGCAATCACAATCATACATTCACAATCACACAATCGCAATCAGACAATCGCAATCATGCAATCATAATCATACATTCACAATCATACAATTACGATCATGCAATCACAATCGCATTTACACAATCTCTATCATACAGTTACAATCATACAGTCACAATCATAAAATCACAATCGTACAATCACAATCGTACAATCACAATCGTACAATCACAATCATACAGTCACAATCATACAATCACAATCATACAATCACAATTATACAAACACAAACATACAATTACAATCATAGAACCACAATCGTACAATCACAATTACACAATCACAATAATGCAATCACAATCATACAATCACAGTCTTACGATCACAATCATACAATCGCAATCATACAATCACAATCATACAATCACATTCATACAATCACAATCATACAATCACAATCATACAATCACAATCATACAATCACAATCATACAATCACAATCATACAATCACAATCATACAATCACAATCATACAATCACAATCATACAATCACAATCATACAATCACAATCATACAATCACAATCATACAATCACAATCATACAATCACAATCATACAATCACAATCATACAATCACAATCATACAATCACAATCATACAATCACAATCATACAATCACAATCATACAATCACAATCATACAATCACAATCATACAATCACAATCATACAATCACAATCATACAATCACAATCATACAATCACAATCATACAATCACAATCATACAATCACAATCATACAATCACAATCATACAATCACAATCATACAATCACAATCATAGAATCACAATCATACAATTACAATCATAGAACCACAATCGTACAATCACAATCACACAGTCACAATCATGCAATCACAATCATACAATCACAATCATACAATCACAATCATACAATCACAGTCTTACAATCACAATCATACAATCACAATCATACAATCACAATCATACAATCACAATCATACAATCACAATCAACCAATCACAATCATACAATCACAATCATACAATCACAATCATACAATCACAATCATACAATCACAATCATACAATCACAATCATACAATCACAATCATACAATCACAATCATACAACCACAATCGTACAATGACAATCATACAATCACAATCATGCAATCACATTCATACAATTACAATCATACAATCACAATCATAGAACCACAATCATACAATCACAATCATACAGTCACAATCACACAACCGCAATCAGAAAATCGCAATCATACAATCACAATCATACAATCACAATCATAGAATCACAATCATACAATCACAATCATACAATCACAATGATACAATCACAATCATACAATCACAATCATACAATCACAATCATACAATCACAATCATACAACCACAATCATACAATGACAATGATACAATCACAATCATAGAATCACAATCATACAATCACAATCATACAATAACAATCATACAATCACAATCATACAGTCTCAATCATACAATCGCAATCATATTATCACAAACATACAATCAGAATTATACATTCACATGCATACAATTAGAATCATACAAACGCAATCACACAATCACAATCATACGATCACAATCATACAATCACATTCATACAATAACAATCATACAATCATAATCATAGAATCACAATCATACAATCACAATCATACATTCACAATCATAGAATCACAATCATGCAGTCACAATCACACAATCACTATCACACAATCACAATTATACAATCAAAATAATACAATCACAATCATACAATTACCATCTTACAATCACAACCATACAATCACAATCCTACAATCGCAATCACATTATCACAAACATACAATCAGAATTATACATTCACATGCATACAATTAGCATGATACAAACGCAATCACACAATCACCATCATACAATCACAATCATGCAATCACAATCATGCAATCACAATCACGCCATCACAATCATACAATCACAATCATACAATCACAATCATACAATCACAATCATACAATCACAATCATACAATAACAATCATACAATCACAATCATACAATCGCAATCATACAATCGCAATCATATTATCACAAATATACAATCAGAATTATACATTCACATGCATACAATTAGAATCATACAAACGCAATCACACAAACACAATCATACAATCACAATCACACAATCGCAATCAGACAATCGCAATTGTACAATCACAATCCTACAATCACAATCATAGAATCACAATCATACAATCACAATCATACAATCACAATGATACAATCACAATCATACAATCACAATTATACAATCATAATCATACAATAACAATCATGCAATCACAATCATACAATCACAATCATACAATCACAGTCATACAATCACAATCATATAATCACAATCATACAATCACAATCATACAATCACATTCACACAATCATAAGCATACAATCGCAATCATATAAACACAATCATACAATCACAATCATACAATCACAATCATACAATCACAGTCATACAATCACAATCATATAATCACAATCATACAATCACAATCATACAATCACATTCACACAATCATAATCATACAATCGCAATCATACAAACACAATCATACAATCACAATCATACAATCACAATCATACATTCACAATCACACAATCGCAATCAGACAATCGCAATCATGCAATCATAATCATACATTCACAATCATACAATTACGATCATGCAATCACAATCGCATTTACACAATCTCTATCATACAGTTACAGTCATACAGTCACAATCATAAAATCACAATCGTACAATCACAATTGTACAATCACAATCGTACAATCACAATCATACAGTCACAATCATACAATCACAATCATACAATCACAATCATACAATCACAATTATACAAACACAATCATACAATTACAATCATAGAACCACAATTGTACAATCACAATCACACAATCACAATCATGCAATCACAATCATACAATCACAATCATACAATCACAATCATACAATCACAGTCTTACGATCACAATCATACAATCGCAATCATACAATCACAATCATACAATCACATTCATACAATCACAATCATACAATCACAATCATACAATCACAATCATACAATCACAATCATACAGTCACAATCATACAATCAAATTCATACAATTACAATCATACAATCACAATCATAGAATCACAATCATGCAATCACAATCATACATTCACAATCACACAATCGTATTCAGACAATCGCAATCATGCAATCATAATCATACAATCACAATCATACAATCACAATCATACAATCACAATCATACAATCACAATCACACAATCACAATCATACGATCACAATCATACAATCACAATCGTACAATCACAATCATACAGTCACAATCATACAATCACAATTATACAAACACAAACATACAATTACAATCATAGAACCACAATCGTACAATCACAATTACACAATCACAATAATGCAATCACAATCATACAATCACAGTCTTACGATCACAATCATACAATCGCAATCATACAATCACAATCATACAATCACATTCATACAATCACAATCATACAATCACAATCATACAATCACAATCATACAATCACAATCATACAATCACAATCATACAATCACAATCATACAATCACAATCATACAATCACAATCATACAATCACAATCATACAATCACAATCATACAATCACAATCATACAATCACAATCATACAATCACAATCATACAATCACAATCATACAATCACAATCATACAATCACAATCATACAATCACAATCATACAATCACAATCATACAATCACAATCATACAATCACAATCATACAATCACAATCATAAAATCACAATCATACAATCACAATCATACAATCACAATCATACAATCACAATCATACAATCACAATCATACAATCACAATCATACAATCACAATCATACAATCACAATCATAGAATCACAATCATACAATTACAATCATAGAACCACAATCGTACAATCACAATCACACAGTCACAATCATGCAATCACAATCATACAATCACAATCATACAATCACAATCATACAATCACAGTCTTACAATCACAATCATACAATCACAATCATACAATCACAATCATACAATCACAATCATACAATCACAATCATACAATCACAATCATACAATCACAATCAACCAATCACAATCATACAATCACAATCATACAATCACAATCATACAATCACAATCATACAATCACAATCATACAATCACAATCATACAATCACAATCATACAATCACAATCATACAATCACAATCATACAACCACAATCGTACAATGACAATCATACAATCACAATCATGCAATCACAATTATACAATCACAATTATACAATCACAATCATACAATCACAGTCATACAATCACAATCATACAATCACAATCATACAATCACATTCATACAATCACAATCATACAATCACAATCATAGAATCACAATCATACAATCACAATCATACAATCACAATGATACAATCACAATCATACAATCACAATTATACAATCACAATCATACAATAACAATCATGCAATCACAATCATACAATCACATTCATACAATCACAGTCATACAATCGCAATCATATAATCACTATCATACAATCACAATCATACAATCACATTCACACAATCATAATCATACAATCGCAATCATACAAACAGAATCATACAATCACAATCATACAATCACAATCATACAGTCACAATCATACAATCGCAATCATATTATCACAAACATACAATCAGAATTATACATTCACATGCATACAATTAGAATCATACAAACGCAATCACACAATCACAATCATACGATCACAATCATACAATCACATTCATACAATAACAATCATACAATCATAATCATAGAATCACAATCATACAATCACAATCATACAATCACAATGATAGAATCACAATCATGCAGTCACAATCACACAATCACTATCACACAATCACAATTATACAATCAAAATCATACAATCACAATCATACAATCACAATCATACAATCACAATCATACAATCGCAATCATACAATCACAATCATACAATCACATTCATACAATCACAATCATACAATCGCAATCATACAATCACAATCATACAATCACAATCATACAATCACAATCATACAGTCACAATCATACAATCAAATTCATACAATCACAATCATAGAATCACAATCATGCAATCACAATCATACATTCACAATCACACAATCGCAATCACACAATCACAATCATACAATCACAATCATACAATCACAATCATACAATCACAGTCATACAACCACAATCATACAATCACAATGATACAATCACAATCATAGAATCACAATCATACAATCACAATCATACAATAACAATCATACAATCACAATCATACAGTCTCAATCATACAATCGCAATCATATTATCACAAACATACAATCAGAATTATACATTCACATGCATACAATTAGAATCATACAAACGCAATCACACAATCACAATCATACGATCACAATCATACAATCACATTCATACAATAACAATCATACAATCATAATCATAGAATCACAATCATACAATCACAATCATACATTCACAATCATAGAATCACAATCATGCAGTCACAATCACACAATCACTATCACACAATCACAATTATACAATCAAAATAATACAATCACAATCATACAATTACCATCTTACAATCACAACCATACAATCACAATCCTACAATCGCAATCACATTATCACAAACATACAATCAGAATTATACATTCACATGCATACAATTAGCATGATACAAACGCAATCACACAATCACCATCATACAATCACAATCATGCAATCACAATCATGCAATCACAATCACACCATCACAATCATACAATCACAATCATACAATCACAATCATACAATCACAATCATACAATCACAATCATACAATCACAATCATACAATAACAATCATACAATCACAATCATACAGTCGCAATCATACAATCGCAATCATATTATCACAAATATACAATCAGAATTATACATTCACATGCATACAATTAGAATCATACATACGCAATCACACAAACACAATCATACAATCACAATCACACAATCGCGATCAGACAATCGCAATTGTACAATCACAATCCTACAATCACAATCATAGAATCACAATCATACAATCACAATCATACAATCACAATGATACAATCACAATCATACAACCACAATTATACAATCACAATCATACAATAACAATCATGCAATCACAATCATACAATCACAATCATACAATCACAGTCATACAATCACAATCATATAATCACAATCATACAATCACAATCATACAATCACATTCACACAATCATAAGCATACAATCGCAATCATATAAACACAATCATACAATCACAATCATACAATCACAATCATACAATCACAGTCATACAATCACAATCATATAATCACAATCATACAATCACAATCATACAATCACATTCACACAATCATAATCATACAATCGCAATCATACAAACACAATCATACAGTCACAATCATACAATCACAATCATACATTCACAATCACACAATCGCAATCAGACAATCGCAATCATGCAATCATAATCATACATTCACAATCATACAATTACGATCATGCAATCACAATCGCATTTACACAATCTCTATCATACAGTTACAATCATACAGTCACAATCATAAAATCACAATCGTACAATCACAATTCTACAATCACAATCGTACAATCACAATCATACAGTCACAATCATACAATCACAATCATACAATCACAATCATACAATCACAATTATACAAACACAATCATACAATTACAATCATAGAACCACAATCGTACAATCACAATCACACAATCACAATCATGCAATCACAATCATACAATCACAATCATACAATCACAATAATACAATCACAGTCTTACGGTCACAATCATACAATCGCAATCATACAATCACAATCATACAATCACATTCATACAATCACAATCATACAATCACAATCATACAATCACAATCATACAATCACAATCATACAGTCACAATCATACAATCAAATTCAAACAATTACAATCATACAATCACAATCATAGAATCACAATCATGCAATCACAATCATACATTCACAATCACACAATCGTAATCAGACAATCGCAATCATGCAATCATAATCATACAATCACAATCATACAATCACAATCATACAATCACAATCATACAATCACAATCACACAATCACAATCATACGATCACAATCATACAATCACAATCATACAATCACAATCATACAATCACAATCATACAATCTCAATCATACAATCTCAATCATACAATGGCAATGATATTATCACAAACATACAATCAGAATTATACATTCACATGCATACAATTGGAATCATACAAACGCAATCACACAATCACAATCATACAATCACAATCATACAATCAAATTCATACAATTACAATCATACAATTACAATCACACGATCACAATCATAGAATCACAATCATGCAATCACAATCATACATTCACAATCACACAATCGCAATCAGACAATCGCAATCATGCAATCATAATCATACATTCACAATCATACAATTACGATCATGCAATCACAATCGCATTTACACAATCTCTATCATACAGTTACAATCATACAGTCACAATCATAAAATCACAATCGTACAATCACAATCGTACAATCACAATCGTACAATCACAATCATACAGTCACAATCATACAATCACAATCATACAATCACAATTATACAAACACAAACATACAATTACAATCATAGAACCACAATCGTACAATCACAATTACACAATCACAATAATGCAATCACAATCACACAATCACAATCATACAATAACAATCATACAATCATAATCATAGAATCACAATCATACAATCACAATCATACAATCACAATGATAGAATCTCAATCATACAGTCTCAATCATACAATCGCAATCATATTATCACAAACATACAATCAGAATTATACATTCACATGCATACAATTAGAATCATACAAACGCAATCACACAATCACAATCATACGATCACAATCATACAATCACATTCATACAATAACAATCATACAATCATAATCATAGAATCGCAATCATACAATCACAATCATACAATCACAGTCTTACGATCACAATCATACAATCGCAATCATACACTCACAATCATACAATCACATTCATACAATCACAATCATACAATCACAATCATACAATCACAATCATACAATCACAATCATACAATCACAATCATACAATCACAATCATACAATCACAATCATACAATCACAATCATACAATCACAATCATACAATCACAATCATACAATCACAATCATACAATCACAATCATACAATCACAATCATACAATCACAATCATACAATCACAATCATACAATCACAATCATACAATCACAATCATACAATCACAATCATACAATCACAATCATACAATCACAATCATACAATCACAATCATACAATCACAATCATACAATCACAATCATACAATCACAATCATACAATCAAAATCATACAATTACAATCATAGAACCACAATCGTACAATCACAATCACACAGTCACAATCATGCAATCACAATCATACAATCACAATCATACAATCACAATCATACAATCACAGTCTTACAATCACAATCATACAATCACAATCATACAATCACAATCATACAATCACAATCATACAATCACAATCAACCAATCACAATCATACAATCACAATCATACAATCACAATGATACAATCACAATCATACAACCACAATCATACAATCACAATCATACAATCACAATCATACAATCACAATCATACAACCACAATCGTACAATGACAATCATACAATCACAATCATGCAATCACAATTATACAATCACAATTATACAATCACAATCATACAATCACAGTCATACAATCACAATCATACAATCACAATCATACAATCACAATCATACAATCACATTCATACAATTGCAATCATACAATCACAATCATAGAACCACAATCATACAGTCACAATCATACAGTCACAATCACACAACCGCAATCAGAAAATCGCAATCATACAATCACAATCATACAATCACAATCATAGAATCACAATCATACAATCACAATGATACAATCACAATGATACAATCACAATGATACAATCACAATCATACAATCACAATTATACAATCACAATCATACAATAACAATCATGCAATCACAATCATACAATCACATTCATACAATCACAGTCATACAATCACAATCATATAATCACTATCATACAATCACAATCATGCAATCACATTCACTCAATCATAATCATACAATCGCAATCATACAAACAGAATCATACAATCACAATCATACAATCACAATCATACAGTCACAATCATACAATCGCAATCATATTATCACAAACATACAATCAGAATTATACATTCACATGCATACAATTAGAATCATACAAACGCAATCACACAATCACAATCATACGATCACAATCATACAATCACATTCATACAATAACAATCATACAATCATAATCATAGAATCACAATCATACAATCACAATCATACAATCACAATGATAGAATCACAATCATGCAGTCACAATCACACAATCACTATCACACAATCACAATTATACAATCAAAATCATACAATCACAATCATACAATCACAATCATACAATCACAATCATACAATCGCAATCATACAATCACAATCATACAATCACATTCATACAATCACAATCATACAATCACAATCATACAATCACAATCATACAATCACAATCATACAATCACAATCATACAGTCACAATCATACAATCAAATTCATACAATCACAATCATAGAATCACAATCATGCAATCACAATCATACATTCACAATCACACAATCGCAATCACACAATCACAATCATACAATCACAATCATACAATCACAATCATACAATCACAATCATACAACCACAATCATACAATCACAATGATACAATCACAATCATAGAATCACAATCATACAATCACAATCATACAATAACAATCATACAATCACAATCATACAGTCTCAATCATACAATCGCAATCATATTATCACAAACATACAATCAGAATTATACATTCACATGCATACAATTAGAATCATACAAACGCAATCACACAATCACAATCATACGATCACAATCATACAATCACATTCATACAATAACAATCATACAATCATAATCATAGAATCACAATCATACAATCACAATCATACATTCACAATCATAGAATCACAATCATGCAGTCACAATCACACAATCACTATCACACAATCACAATTATACAATCAAAATAATACAATCACAATCATACAATTACCATCTTACAATCACAACCATACAATCACAATCCTACAATCGCAATCACATTATCACAAACATACAATCAGAATTATACATTCACATGCATACAATTAGCATGATACAAACGCAATCACACAATCACCATCATACAATCACAATCATGCAATCACAATCATGCAATCAGAATCACACCATCACAATCATACAATCACAATCATACAATCACAATCATACAATCACAATCATACAATCACAATCATGCAATCACAATCATACAATCACAATCATACAATAACAATCATACAATCACAATCATACAATCGCAATCATACAATCGCAATCATATTATCACAAATATACAATCAGAATTATACATTCACATGCATACAATTAGTATCATACAAACGCAATCACACAAACACAATCATACAATCACAATCACACAATCGCAATCAGACAATCGCAATTGTACAATCACAATCCTACAATCACAATCATAGAATCACAATCATACAATCACAATCATACAATCACAATGATACAATCACAATCATACAATCACAATCATACAATCACAATCATACAATCACAATCATACAATAACAATCATGCAATCACAATCATACAATCACATTCATACAATCACAGTCATACAATCACAATCATATAATCACAATCATACAATCACAATCATACAATCAGATTCACACAATCATAAGCATA
Source organism: Megachile rotundata (assembly GCF_050947335.1). Lineage (NCBI taxonomy): Eukaryota > Metazoa > Arthropoda > Insecta > Hymenoptera > Megachilidae > Megachile > Megachile rotundata. The sequence goes on along the minus strand of NW_027473345.1, from coordinate 257,219 downwards.
CAATCGCAATCATATAAACACAATCATACAATCACAATCATACAATCACAATCATACAATCACAATCATACAATCACAATCATACAATCACAATCATACAACCACAATCGTACAATGACAATCATACAATCACAATCATGCAATCACAATTATACAATCACAATTATACAATCACAATCATACAATCACAGTCATACAATCACAATCATACAATCACAATCATACAATCACAATCATACAATCACATTCATACAATTGCAATCATACAATCACAATCATAGAACCACAATCATACAGTCACAATCATACAGTCACAATCACACAACCGCAATCAGAAAATCGCAATCATACAATCACAATCATACAATCACAATCATAGAATCACAATCATACAATCACAATCATACAATCACAATGATACAATCACAATCATACAATCACAATTATACAATCACAATCATACAATAACAATCATGCAATCACAATCATACAATCACATTCATACAATCACAGTCATACAATCACAATCATATAATCACTATCATACAATCACAATCATACAATCACATTCACACAATCATAATCATACAATCGCAATCATACAAACAGAATCATACAATCACAATCATACAATCACAATCATACAGTCACAATCATACAATCGCAATCATATTATCACAAACATACAATCAGAATTATACATTCACATGCATACAATTAGAATCATACAAACGCAATCACACAATCACAATCATACGATCACAATCATACAATCACATTCATACAATAACAATCATACAATCATAATCATAGAATCACAATCATACAATCACAATCATACAATCACAATGATAGAATCACAATCATGCAGTCGCAATCACACAATCACTATCACACAATCACAATTATACAATCAAAATCATACAATCACAATCATACAATCACAATCATACATTCACAATCATACAATCGCAATCATACAATCACAATCATACAATCACATTCATAGAATCACAATCATACAATCACAATCATACAATCACAATCATACAATCACAATCATACAGTCACAATCATACAATCAAATTCATACAATCACAATCATAGAATCACAATCATGCAATCACAATCATACATTCACAATCACACAATCGCAATCACACAATCACAATCATACAATCACAATCATACAATCACAATCATACAATCACAATCATACAACCACAATCATACAATCACAATGATACAATCACAATCATAGAATCACAATCATACAATCACAATCATACAATAACAATCATACAATCACAATCATACAGTCACAATCACACAATCACTATCACACAATCACAATTATACAATCAAAATAATACAATCACAATCATACAATTACCATCTTACAATCACAACCATACAATCACAATCCTACAATCGCAATCACATTATCACAAACATACAATCAGAATTATACATTCACATGCATACAATTAGCATGATACAAACGCAATCACACAATCACCATCATACAATCACAATCATGCAATCACAATCATGCAATCACAATCACACCATCACAATCATACAATCACAATCATACAATCACAATCATACAATCACAATCATACAATCACAATCATACAATCACAATCATACAATAACAATCATACAATCACAATCATACAATCGCAATCATACAATCGCAATCATATTATCACAAATATACAATCAGAATTATACATTCACATGCATACAATTAGAATCATACAAACGCAATCACACAAACACAATCATACAATCACAATCACACAATCGCAATCAGACAATCGCAATTGTACAATCACAATCCTACAATCACAATCATAGAATCACAATCATACAATCACAATCATACAATCACAATGATACAATCACAATCATACAATCACAATTATACAATCACAATCATACAATAACAATCATGCAATCACAATCATACAATCACAATCATACAATCACAGTCATACAATCACAATCATATAATCACAATCATACAATCACAATCATACAATCACATTCACACAATCATAAGCATACAATCGCAATCATATAAACACAATCATACAATCACAATCATACAATCACAATCATACAATCACAGTCATACAATCACAATCATATAATCACAATCATACAATCACAATCATACAATCACATTCACACAATCATAATCATACAATCGCAATCATACAAACACAATCATACAATCACAATCATACAATCACAATCATACATTCACAATCACACAATCGCAATCAGACAATCGCAATCATGCAATCATAATCATACATTCACAATCATACAATTACGATCATGCAATCACAATCGCATTTACACAATCTCTATGATACAGTTACAATCATACAGTCCCAATCATAAAATCACAATCGTACAATCACAATTGTACAATCACAATCGTACAATCACAATCATACAGTCACAATCATACAATCACAATCATACAATCACAATCATACAATCACAATTATACAAACACAATCATACAATTACAATCATAGAACCACAATTGTACAATCACAATCACACAAGCACAATCATGCAATCACAATCATACAATCACAATCATACAATCACAACCATACAATCACAGTCTTACGATCACAATCATACAATCGCAATCATACAATCACAATCATACAATCACATTCATACAATCACAATGATACAATCACAATCATACAATCACAATTATACAATCACAATCATACAATAACAATCATGCAATCACAATCATACAATCACATTCATACAATCACAGTCATACAATCACAATCATATAATCACTATCATACAATCACAATCATACAATCACATTCACACAATCATAATCATACAATCGCAATCATACAAACAGAATCATACAATCACAATCATACAATCACAATCATACAGTCACAATCATACAATCGCAATCATATTATCACAAACATACAATCAGAATTATACATTCACATGCATACAATTAGAATCATACAAACGCAATCACACAATCACAATCATACGATCACAATCATACAATCACATTCATACAATAACAATCATACAATCATAATCATAGAATCACAATCATACAATCACAATCATACAATCACAATGATAGAATCACAATCATGCAGTCGCAATCACACAATCACTATCACACAATCACAATTATACAATCAAAATCATACAATCACAATCATACAATCACAATCATACATTCACAATCATACAATCGCAATCATACAATCACAATCATACAATCACATTCATAGAATCACAATCATACAATCACAATCATACAATCACAATCATACAATCACAATCATACAGTCACAATCATACAATCAAATTCATACAATCACAATCATAGAATCACAATCATGCAATCACAATCATACATTCACAATCACACAATCGCAATCACACAATCACAATCATACAATCACAATCATACAATCACAATCATACAATCACAATCATACAACCACAATCATACAATCACAATGATACAATCACAATCATAGAATCACAATCATACAATCACAATCATACAATAACAATCATACAATCACAATCATACAGTCACAATCACACAATCACTATCACACAATCACAATTATACAATCAAAATAATACAATCACAATCATACAATTACCATCTTACAATCACAACCATACAATCACAATCCTACAATCGCAATCACATTATCACAAACATACAATCAGAATTATACATTCACATGCATACAATTAGCATGATACAAACGCAATCACACAATCACCATCATACAATCACAATCATGCAATCACAATCATGCAATCACAATCACACCATCACAATCATACAATCACAATCATACAATCACAATCATACAATCACAATCATACAATCACAATCATACAATCACAATCATACAATAACAATCATACAATCACAATCATACAATCGCAATCATACAATCGCAATCATATTATCACAAATATACAATCAGAATTATACATTCACATGCATACAATTAGAATCATACAAACGCAATCACACAAACACAATCATACAATCACAATCACACAATCGCAATCAGACAATCGCAATCATACAATCACATTCACACAATCATAATCATACAATCGCAATCATACAAACACAATCATACAATCACAATCATACAATCACAATCATACATTCACAATCACACAATCGCAATCAGACAATCGCAATCATGCAATCATAATCATACATTCACAATCATACAATTACGATCATGCAATCACAATCGCATTTACACAATCTCTATGATACAGTTACAATCATACAGTCCCAATCATAAAATCACAATCGTACAATCACAATTGTACAATCACAATCGTACAATCACAATCATACAGTCACAATCATACAATCACAATCATACAATCACAATCATACAATCACAATTATACAAACACAATCATACAATTACAATCATAGAACCACAATTGTACAATCACAATCACACAAGCACAATCATGCAATCACAATCATACAATCACAATCATACAATCACAACCATACAACCACAGTCTTACGATCACAATCATACAATCGCAATCATACAATCACAATCATACAATCACATTCATACAATCACAATGATACAATCACAATCATACAATCACAATTATACAATCACAATCATACAATAACAATCATGCAATCACAATCATACAATCACATTCATACAATCACAGTCATACAATCACAATCATATAATCACTATCATACAATCACAATCATACAATCACATTCACACAATCATAATCATACAATCGCAATCATACAAACAGAATCATACAATCACAATCATACAATCACAATCATACAGTCACAATCATACAATCGCAATCATATTATCACAAACATACAATCAGAATTATACATTCACATGCATACAATTAGAATCATACAAACGCAATCACACAATCACAATCATACGATCACAATCATACAATCACATTCATACAATAACAATCATACAATCATAATCATAGAATCACAATCATACAATCACAATCATACAATCACAATGATAGAATCACAATCATGCAGTCGCAATCACACAATCACTATCACACAATCACAATTATACAATCAAAATCATACAATCACAATCATACAATCACAATCATACATTCACAATCATACAATCGCAATCATACAATCACAATCATACAATCACATTCATAGAATCACAATCATACAATCACAATCATACAATCACAATCATACAATCACAATCATACAGTCACAATCATACAATCAAATTCATACAATCACAATCATAGAATCACAATCATGCAATCACAATCATACATTCACAATCACACAATCGCAATCACACAATCACAATCATACAATCACAATCATACAATCACAATCATACAATCACAATCATACAACCACAATCATACAATCACAATGATACAATCACAATCATAGAATCACAATCATACAATCACAATCATACAATAACAATCATACAATCACAATCATACAGTCACAATCACACAATCACTATCACACAATCACAATTATACAATCAAAATAATACAATCACAATCATACAATTACCATCTTACAATCACAACCATACAATCACAATCCTACAATCGCAATCACATTATCACAAACATACAATCAGAATTATACATTCACATGCATACAATTAGCATGATACAAACGCAATCACACAATCACCATCATACAATCACAATCATGCAATCACAATCATGCAATCACAATCACACCATCACAATCATACAATCACAATCATACAATCACAATCATACAATCACAATCATACAATCACAATCATACAATCACAATCATACAATAACAATCATACAATCACAATCATACAATCGCAATCATACAATCGCAATCATATTATCACAAATATACAATCAGAATTATACATTCACATGCATACAATTAGAATCATACAAACGCAATCACACAAACACAATCATACAATCACAATCACACAATCGCAATCAGACAATCGCAATTGTACAATCACAATCCTACAATCACAATCATAGAATCACAATCATACAATCACAATCATACAATCACAATGATACAATCACAATCATACAATCACAATTATACAATCACAATCATACAATAACAATCATGCAATCACAATCATACAATCACAATCATACAATCACAGTCATACAATCACAATCATATAATCACAATCATACAATCACAATCATACAATCACATTCACACAATCATAAGCATACAATCGCAATCATATAAACACAATCATACAATCACAATCATACAATCACAATCATACAATCACAGTCATACAATCACAATCATATAATCACAATCATACAATCACAATCATACAATCACATTCACACAATCATAATCATACAATCGCAATCATACAAACACAATCATACAATCACAATCATACAATCACAATCATACATTCACAATCACACAATCGCAATCAGACAATCGCAATCATGCAATCATAATCATACATTCACAATCATACAATTACGATCATGCAATCACAATCGCATTTACACAATCTCTATCATACAGTTACAATCATACAGTCCCAATCATAAAATCACAATCGTACAATCACAATTGTACAATCACAATCGTACAATCACGATCATACAGTCACAATCATACAATCACAATCATACAATCACAATCATACAATCACAATTATACAAACACAATCATACAATTACAATCATAGAACCACAATTGTACAATCACAATCACACAAGCACAATCATGCAATCACAATCATACAATCACAATCATACAATCACAACCATACAATCACAGTCTTACGATCACAATCATACAATCGCAATCATACAATCACAATCATACAATCACATTCATACAATCACAATCATACAATCACAATCATACAATCACAATCATACAATCACAATCATACAGTCACAATCATACAATCAAATTCATACAATTACAATCATACAATCACAATCATAGAATCACAATCATGCAATCACAATCATACATTCACAATCACACAATCGTAATCAGACAATCGCAATCATGCAATCATAATCATACAATCACAATCATACAATCACAATCATACAATCACAATCATACAATCACAATCACACAATCGCAATCATACGATCACAATCATACAATCACAATCATACAATCACAATCATACAATCTCAATCATACAATTTCAATCATACAATCGCAATGATATTATCACAAACATACAATCAGAATTATACATTCACATGCATACAATTGGAATCATACAAACGCAATCACACAATCACAATCATACAATCACAATCATACAATCAAATTCATACAATTACAATCATACAATCACAATCATAGAATCACAATCATGCAATCACAATCATACATTCACAATCACACAATCGCAATCAGACAATCGCAATCATGCAATCATAATCATACATTCACAATCATACAATTACGATGATGCAATCACAATCGCATTTGCGCAATCTCTATCATACAGTTACAATCATACAGTCACAATCATAAAATCACAATCGTACAATCACAATCGTACAATCACAATCGTACAATCACAATCACACAGTCACAATCATGCAATCACAATCATACAATCACAATCATACAATCACAATCAACCAATCACAATCATACAATCACAATCATACAATCACAATCATACAATCACAATCATACAATCACAATCATACAATCACAATCATACAATCACAATCATACAATCACAATCATACAATCACAATCATACAATCAGAATCATACAATCACAATCATACAATCACAATCATACAACCACAATCGTACAATGACAATCCTACAATCACAATCATGCAATCACAATTATACAATCACAATTATACAATCACAATCATACAATCACAGTCATACAATCACAATCATACAATCACAATCATACAATCACAATCACACAATCACAATCATACATTCACAATCATACAATCAGAATTATACATTCACATGCATACAATTAGAATCATACAAACGCAATCACACAATCACAATCATACAATCACAATCATACAATCACATTCATACAATTACAATCATACAGTCACAATCATACAGTCACAATCCCACAATCGCAATCAGACGATCGCAATCATACAATCACAATCATACAATCACAATCATACAATCACAATCATACAATCACATTCATACAATTACAATCATACAATCACAATCATAGAATCACAATCATACAATCACAATCATACAATCACATTCATACAATTACAATCATACAATCACAATCATAGAATCACAATCATACAATCACAATCATACAGTCACAATCACACAACCGCAATCAGAAAATCGCAATCATACAATCACAATCATACAATCACAATCATAGAATCACAATCATACAATCACAATCATACAATCACAATGATACAATCACAATCATACAATCACAATTATACAATCACAATCACACAATAACAATCATGCAATCACAATCATACAATCACATTCATACAATCACAGTCATACAATCACAATCATATAATCACTATCATACAATCACAATCATACAATCACATTCACACAATCATAATCATACAATCGCAATCATACAAACAGAATCATACAATCACAATCATACAATCACAATCATACAGTCACAATCATACAATCGCAATCATATTATCACAAACATACAATCAGAATTATACATTCACATGCATACAATTAGAATCATACAAACGCAATCACACAATCACAATGATACAATCACAATCATACAATCACAATCATACAATCACAATCATACAATCACAATCATACAATCACAATCATACAATCACAATCATACAATCACAATCATACAATCACAATCATACAATCACAATGATAGAATCACAATCATGCAGTCACAATCACACAATCACTATCACACAATCACAATTATACAATCAAAATCATACAATCACAATCATACAATCACAATCATACAATCACAATCATACAATCGCAATCATACAATCACAATCATACAATCACATTCATACAATCACAATCATACAATCACAATCATACAATCACAATCATACAATCACAATCACACAATCACAATCATACAATCACAATCATACAGTCACAATCATACAATCGCAATCATATTATCACAAACATACAATCAGAATTATACATTCGCATGCATACAATTAGAATCATACAATCACAATCATGCAATCACAATTATACAATCACAATTATACAATCACAATCATACAATCACAGTCATACAATCACAATCATACAATCACAATCATACAATCACAATCACACAATCAGAATCATACAATCACAATCATACAATCACAATCATTCAATCACATTCATACAATTACAATCATACAATCACAATCATACAATCACAATCATACAATCACAATCATACAATCACAATCATACAATCACAATCATACAATCACAATCATACAATCACAATCATACAATCACAATCATACAATCACAATCATACAATCACAATCATACAATCACAATGATAGAATCAAAATCATGCAGTCACAATCACACAATCACTATCATACAATCACAATTATACAATCAAAATCATACAATCACAATCATACAATCACAATCGTAGAATCATAATCCTACAGTCACAATCATACAATCACAATCATACAAACACAATCATACAACCACAATCATACAATGACAATCATACAATCACAATCATGCAATCACAATCATACAATCACAATCATACAATCACAATCATACAGTCACAATCATACAACCACAATCATACAATCACAATGATACAATCACAATCATAGAATCACAATCATACAATCACAATCATACAATAACAATCATACAATCACAATCATACAGTCTCAATCATACAATCGCAATCATATTATCACAAACATACAATCAGAATTATACATTCACATGCATACAATTAGAATCATACAAACGCAATCACACAATCACAATCATACGATCACAATCATACAATCACATTCATACAATAACAATCATACAATCATAATCATAGAATCACAATCATACAATCACAATCATACATTCACTATCATAGAATCACAATCATGCAGTCACAATCACACAATCACTATCACACAATCACAATTATACAATCAAAATAATACAATCACAATCATACAATTACCATCTTACAATCACAACCATACAATCACAATCCTACAATCGCAATCACATTATCACAAACATACAATCAGAATTATACATTCACATGCATACAATTAGCATGATACAAACGCAATCACACAATCACCATCATACAATCACAATCATGCAATCACAATCATGCAATCACAATCACACCATCACAATCATACAATCACAATCATACAATCACAATCATACAATCACAATCATACAATCACAATCATACAATCACAATGATACAATCACAATCATACAATCACAATTATACAATCACAATCATACAATAACAATCATGCAATCACAATCATACAATCACAATCATACAATCACAGTCATACAATCACAATCATATAATCACAATCATACAATCACAATCATACAATCACATTCACACAATCATAAGCATACAATCGCAATCATATAAACACAATCATACAATCACAATCATACAATCACAATCATACAATCACAGTCATACAATCACAATCATATAATCACAATCATACAATCACAATCATACAATCACATTCACACAATCATAATCATACAATCGCAATCATACAAACACAATCATACAATCACAATCATACAATCACAACCATACATTCACAATCACACAATCGCAATCAGACAATCGCAATCATGCAATCATAATCATACATTCACAATCATACAATTACGATCATGCAATCACAATCGCATTTACACAATCTCTATCATACAGTTACAATCATACAGTCACAATCATAAAATCACAATCGTACAATCACAATTGTACAATCACAATCGTACAATCACAATCATACAGTCACAATCATACAATTACAATCATAGAACCACAATCGTACAATCACAATCATACAATCACAATCATAAAATTACAATCATACAATCACAATCACACAATCACAATCATACGATCACAATCATACAATCACAATCATACAATCACAATCATACAATCACAATCATACAATCTCAATCATACAATCTCAATCATACAATCGCAATGATATTATCACAAACATACAATCAGAATTATACATTCACATGCATACAATTGGAATCATACAAACGCAATCACACAATCACAATCATACAATCACAATCATACGATCAAATTCATACAATTACAATCATACAATCACAATCATACAATAACAATCATGCAATCACAATCATACAATCACAATCATACAATCACAGTCATACAATCACAATCATATAATCACAATCATACAATCACAATCATACAATCACATTCACACAATCATAAGCATACAATCGCAATCATATAAACACAATCATACAATCACAATCATACAATCACAATCATACAATCACAGTCATACAATCACAATCATATAATCACAATCATACAATCACAATCATACAATCACATTCACACAATCATAATCATACAGTCGCAATCATACAAACACAATCATACAATCACAATCATACAATCACAATCATACAATCACAATCATACAATCACAATCATACAATCACAATCATACAATCACAATCATACAATCACAATCATACAATCACAATCATACAATCACAATCATAGAATCACAATCATACAATTACAATCATAGAACCACAATCATACAATCACAATCATACAATCACAATCATACAATCACAATCATACAATCACAATCATACAATCACAATCATACAATCACAATCATACAATCACAATCATACAATCACAATCATACAATCACAATCATAGAATCACAATCATACAATTACAATCATAGAACCACAATCGTACAATCACAATCACACAGTCACAATCATGCAATCACAATCATACAATCACAATCATACAATCACAATCATACAATCACAGTCTTACAATCACAATCATACAATCACAATCATACAATCACAATCATACAATCACAATCATACAATCACAATCAACCAATCACAATCATACAATCACAATCATACAATCACAATCATACAATCACAATCATACAATCACAATCATACAATCACAATCATACAATCACAATCATACAATCACAATCATACAATCACAATCATACAATCACAATCATACAATCACAATCATACAACCACAATCGTACAATGACAATCATACAATCACAATCATGCAATCACAATTATACAATCACAATTATACAATCACAATCATACAATCACAATCATACAATCACAATCATACAATCACAATCATACAATCACAATCATACAATCACAATCATACAATCACAATCATACAATCACAATCATACAATCACAATCATACAATCACATTCATACAATTACAATCATACAATCACAATCATAGAACCACAATCATACAATCACAATCATACAGTCACAATCACACAACCGCAATCAGAAAATCGCAATCATACAATCACAATCATGCAATCACAATCATACAATCACATTCATACAATCACAGTCATACAATCACAATCATATAATCACTATCATACAATCACAATCATACAGTCACATTCACACAATCATAATCATACAATCGCAATCATACAAACAGAATCATACAATCACAATCATACAATCACAATCATACAGTCACAATCATACAATCGCAATCATATTATCACAAACATACAATCAGAATTATACATTCACATGCATACAATTAGAATCATACAAACGCAATCACACAATCACAATCATACGATCACAATCATACAATCACATTCATACAATAACAATCATACAATCATAATCATAGAATCACAATCATACAATCACAATCATACAATCACAATGATAGAATCACAGTCATGCAGTCACAATCACACAATCACTATCACACAATCACAATTATACAATCAAAATCATACAATCACAATCATACAATCACAATCATACAATCACAATCATACAATCGCAATCATACAATCACAATCATACAATCACATTCATACAATCACAGTCATACAATCACAATCATACAATCACAATCATACAATCACAATCATACAGTCACAATCATACAACCAAATTCATACAATCACAATCATAGAATCACAATCATAGAATCACAATCATGCAATCACAATCATACATTCACAATCACACAATCGCAATCACACAATCACAATCATACAATCACAATCATACAATCACAATCATACAATCACAATCATACAACCACAATCATACAATCACAATGATACAATCACAATCATAGAATCACAATCATACAATCACAATCATACAATAACAATCATACAATCACAATCATACAGTCTCAATCATACAATCGCAATCATATTATCACAAACATACAATCAGAATTATACATTCACATGCATACAATTAGAATCATACAAACGCAATCACACAATCACAATCATACGATCGCAATCATACAATCACATTCATACAATAACAATCATACAATCATAATCATAGAATCACAATCATACAATCACAATCATACATTCACAATCATAGAATCACAATCATGCAGTCACAATCACACAATCACTATCACACAATCACAATTATACAATCAAAATAATACAATCACAATCATACAATTACCATCTTACAATCACAACCATACAATCACAATCCTACAATCGCAATCACATTATCACAAACATACAATCAGAATTATACATTCACATGCATACAATTAGCATGATACAAACGCAATCACACAATCACCATCATACAATCACAATCATGCAATCACAATCATGCAATCACAATCACACCATCACAATCATACAATCACAATCATACAATCACAATCATACAATCACAATCATACAATCACAATCATACAATCACAATCATACAATAACAATCATACAATCACAATCATACAGTCGCAATCATACAATCGCAATCATATTATCACAAATATACAATCAGAATTATACATTCACATGCATACAATTAGAATCATACAAACGCAATCACACAAACACAATCATACAATCACAATCACACAATCGCAATCAGACAATCGCAATTGTACAATCACAATCCTACAATCACAATCATAGAATCACAATCATACAATCACAATCATACAATCACAATGATACAATCACAATCATACAACCACAATTATACAATCACAATCATACAATAACAATCATGCAATCACAATCATACAATCACAATCATACAATCACAGTCATACAATCACAATCATATAATCACAATCATACAATCACAATCATACAATCACATTCACACAATCATAAGCATACAATCGCAATCATATAAACACAATCATACAATCACAATCATACAATCACAATCATACAATCACAGTCATACAATCACAATCATATAATCACAATCATACAATCACAATCATACAATCACAATCATACAATCACAATCATACAATCACAATTATACAAACACAATCATACAATTACAATCATAGAACCACAATCGTACAATCACAATCACACAATCACAATCATGCAATCACAATCATACAATCACAATCATACAATCACATTCATGCAATCACAGTCTTACGATCACAATCATACAATCGCAATCATACAATCACAATCATACAATCACATTCATACAATCACAATCATACAATCACAATCATACAATCACAATCATACAATCACAATCATACAGTCACAATCATACAATCAAATTCATACAATTACAATCATACAATCACAATCATAGAATCACAATCATGCAATCACAATCATACATTCACAACCACACAATCGTAATCAGACAATCGCAATCATGCAATCATAATCATACAATCACAATCATACAATCACAATCATACAATCACAATCATACAGTCGCAATCATACAATCGCAATCATATTATCACAATCATACAATCACATTCATACAATCACAATCATACAATCACAATCATACAATCACAATCATACAATCACAATCATACAGTCACAATCATACAATCAAATTCATACAATTACAATCATACAATCACAATCATAGAATCACAATCATGCAATCACAATCATACATTCACAATCACACAATCGCAATCACACCATCACAATCATACAATCACAATCATACAATCACAATCATACAATCACAATCATACAATCTCAATCATACCATCTCAATCATACAATGGCAATGATATTATCACAAACATACAATCAGAATTATACATTCACATGCATACAATTGGAATCATACAAACGCAATCACACAATCACAATCATACAATCACAATCATACAATCAAATTCATACAATTACAATCATACAATTACAATCATACAATCACAATCATAGAATCACAATCATACAATTACAATCATAGAACCACAATCGTACAATCACAATCACACAGTCACAATCATGCAATCACAATCATACAATCACAATCATACAATCACAATCATACAATCACAGTCTTACAATCACAATCATACAATCACAATCATACAATCACAATCATACAATCACAATCATACAATCACAATCAATCAATCACAATCATACAATCACAATCATACAATCACAATCATACAATCACAATCATACAATCACAATCATACAATCACAATCATACAATCACAATCATACAATCACAATCATACAACCACAATCGTACAATGACAATCATACAATCACAATCATGCAATCACAATTATACAATCACAATTATACAATCACAATCATACAATCACAATCATACAATCACAATCATACAATCACAATCATACAATCACAATCATACAATCACATTCATACAATTACAATCATACAATCACAATCATAGAACCACAATCATACAATCACAATCATACAGTCACAATCACACAACCGCAATCAGAAAATCGCAATCATACAATCACAATCATACAATCACAATCATAGAATCACAATCATACAATCACAATCATACAATCACAATGATACAATCACAATCATACAATCACAATTATACAATCACAATCATACAATAACAATCATGCAATCACAATCATACAATCACATTCATACAATCACAGTCATACAATCACAATCATATAATCACTATCATACAATCACAATCATACAATCACATTCACACAATCATAATCATACAATCGCAATCATACAAACAGAATCATACAATCACAATCATACAATCACAATCATACAGTCACAATCATACAATCGCAATCATATTATCACAAACATACAATCAGAATTATACATTCACATGCATACAATTAGAATCATACAAACGCAATCACACAATCACAATCATACGATCACAATCATACAATCACATTCATACAATAACAATCATACAATCATAATCATAGAATCACAATCATACAATCACAATCATACAATCACAATGATAGAATCACAATCATGCAGTCACAATCACACAATCACTATCACACAATCACAATTATACAATCAAAATCATACAATCACAATCATACAATCACAATCATACAATCACAATCATACAATCGCAATCATACAATCACAATCATACAATCACATTCATACAATCACAGTCATACAATCACAATCATACAATCACAATCATACAATCACAATCATACAGTCACAATCATACAATCAAATTCATACAATCACAATCATAGAATCACAATCATGCAATCACAATCATACATTCACAATCACACAATCGCAATCACACAATCACAATCATACAATCACAATCATACAATCACAATCATACAATCACAATCATACAACCACAATCATACAATCACAATGATACAATCACAATCATAGAATCACAATCATACAATCACAATCATACAATAACAATCATACAATCACAATCATACAGTCTCAATCATACAATCGCAATCATATTATCACAAACATACAATCAGAATTATACATTCACATGCATACAATTAGAATCATACAAACGCAATCACACAATCACAATCATACGATCACAATCATACAATCACATTCATACAATAACAATCATACAATCATAATCATAGAATCACAATCATACAATCACAATCATACATTCACAATCATAGAATCACAATCATGCAGTCACAATCACACAATCACTATCACACAATCACAATTATACAATCAAAATAATACAATCACAATCATACAATTACCATCTTACAATCACAACCATACAATCACAATCCTACAATCGCAATCACATTATCACAAACATACAATCAGAATTATACATTCACATGCATACAATTAGCATGATACAAACGCAATCACACAATCACCATCATACAATCACAATCATGCAATCACAATCATGCAATCACAATCACACCATCACAATCATACAATCACAATCATACAATCACAATCATACAATCACAATCATACAATCACAATCATACAATCACAATCATACAATAACAATCATACAATCACAATCATACAGTCGCAATCATACAATCGCAATCATATTATCACAAATATACAATCAGAATTATACATTCACATGCATACAATTAGAATCATACAAACGCAATCACACAAACACAATCATACAATCACAATCACACAATCGCAATCAGACAATCGCAATTGTACAATCACAATCCTACAATCACAATCATAGAATCACAATCATACAATCACAATCATACAATCACAATGATACAATCACAATCATACAACCACAATTATACAATCACAATCATACAATAACAATCATGCAATCACAATCATACAATCACAATCATACAATCACAGTCATACAATCACAATCATATAATCACAATCATACAATCACAATCATACAATCACATTCACACAATCATAAGCATACAATCGCAATCATATAAACACAATCATACAATCACAATCATACAATCACAATCATACAATCACAGTCATACAATCACAATCATATAATCACAATCATACAATCACAATCATACAATCACATTCACACAATCATAATCATACAATCGCAATCATACAAACACAATCATACAATCACAATCATACAATCACAATCATACATTCACAATCACACAATCGCAATCAGACAATCGCAATCATGCAATCATAATCATACATTCACAATCATACAATTACGATCATGCAATCACAATCGCATTTACACAATCTCTATCATACAGTTACAATCATACAGTCACAATCATAAAATCACAATCGTACAATCACAATTGTACAATCACAATCGTACAATCACAATCATACAGTCACAATCATACAATCACAATCATACAATCACAATCATACAATCACAAATATACAAACACAATCCAACAATTACAATCATAGAACCACAATCGTACAATCACAATCACACAATCACAATCATGCAATCACAATCATACAATCACAATCATACAATCACAATCATACAATCACAGTCTTACGATCACAATCATACAATCGCAATCATACAATCACAATCATACAATCACATTCATACAATCACAATCATACAATCACAATCATACAATCACAATCATACAATCACAATCATACAGTCACAATCATA
Organism: Megachile rotundata; assembly: GCF_050947335.1. Lineage (NCBI taxonomy): Eukaryota > Metazoa > Arthropoda > Insecta > Hymenoptera > Megachilidae > Megachile > Megachile rotundata. The sequence continues at coordinate 238,381 of NW_027473345.1, read as the reverse complement.
CAATCAAATTCATACAATTACAATCATACAATCACAATCATAGAATCACAATCATGCAATAACAATCATACATTCACAATCACACAATCGTAATCAGACAATCGCAATCATGCAATCATAATCATACAATCACAATCATACAATCACAATCATACAATCACAATCATACAGTCGCAATCATACAATCGCAATCATATTATCACAAATATACAATCAGAATTATACATTCACATGCATACAATTAGAATCATAAAAACGCAATCACACAAACACAATCATACAATCACAATCACACAATCGCAATCAGACAATCGCAATTGTACAATCACAATCCTACAATCACAACCATAGAATCACAATCATACAATCACAATCATACAATCACAATGATACAATCACAATCATACAACCACAATTATACAATCACAATCATACAATAACAATCATGCAATCACAATCATACAATCACAATCATACAATCACAGTCATACAATCACAATCATATAATCACAATCATACAATCACAATCATACAATCACTTTCACACAATCATAAGCATACAATCGCAATCATATAAACACAATCATACAATCACAATCATACAATCACAATCATACAATCACAGTCATACAATCACAATCATATAATCACAATCATACAATCACAATCATACAATCACAATCATACAATCACATTCACACAATCATAATCATACAATCGCAATCATACAAACACAATCATACAATCACAATCATACAATCACAATCATACATTCACAATCACACAATCGCAATCAGACAATCGCAATCATGCAATCATAATCATACATTCACAATCATACAATTACGATCATGCAATCACAATCGCATTTACACAATCTCTATCATACAGTTACAATCATACAGTCACAATCATAAAATCACAATCGTACAATCACAATTGTACAATCACAATCGTACAATCACAATCATACAGTCACAATCATACAATCACAATCATACAATCACAATCATACAATCACAATTATACAAACACAAACATACAATTACAATCATAGAACCACAATCGTACAATCACAATTACACAATCACAATAATGCAATCACAATCATACAATCGCAATCATACAATCAGAATCATACAATCACAGTCTTACGATCACAATCATACAATCGCAATCATACAATCACAATCATACAATCACATTCATACAATCACAATCATACAATCACAATCATACAATCACAATCATACAATCACAATCATACAATCACAATCATACAATCACAATCATACAATCACAATCATACAATCACAATCATACAATCACAATCATACAATCACAATCATACAATCACAATCATACAATCACAATCATACAATCACAATCATACAATCACAATCATACAATCACAATCATACAATCACAATCATACAATCACAATCATACAATCACAATCATACAATTACAATCATAGAACCACAATCGTACAATCACAATCACACAGTCACAATCATGCAATCTCAATCATACAATCACAATCATACAATCACAATCATACAATCACAGTCTTACAATCACAATCATACAATCACAATCATACAATCACAATCATACAATCACAATCATACAATCACAATCAACCAATCACAATCATACAATCACAATCATACAATCACAATCATACAATCACAATCATACAATCACAATCATACAATCACAATCATACAATCACAATCATACAATCACAATCATACAATCACAATCATACAATCACAATCATACAATCACAATCATACAATCACAATCATACAACCACAATCGTACAATGACAATCATACAATCACAATCATGCAATCACAATTATACAATCACAATTATACAATCACAATCATACAATCACAGTCATACAATCACAATCATACAATCACAATCATAGAATCACAATCATACAATCACAATCATACAGTCTCAATCATACAATCGCAATCATATTATCACAAACATACAATCAGAATTATACATTCACATGCATACAATTAGAATCATACAAACGCAATCACACAATCACAATCATACGATCACAATCATACAATCACATTCATACAATAACAACCATACAATCGTAATCATAGAATCACAATCATACAATCACAATCATACATTCACAATCATAGAATCACAATCATGCAGTCACAATCACACAATCACTATCACACAATCACAATTATACAATCAAAATAATACAATCACAATCATACAATTACCATCTTACAATCACAACCATACAATCACAATCCTACAATCGCAATCACATTATCACAAACATACAATCAGAATTATACATTCACATGCATACAATTAGCATGATACAAACGCAATCACACAATCGCCATCATACAATCACAATCATGCAATCACAATCATGCAATCACAATCACACCATCACAATCATACAATCACAATCATACAATCACAATCATACAATCACAATCATACAATCACAATCATACAATCACAATCATACAATAACAATCATACAATCACAATCATACAATCGCAATCATACAATCGCAATCATATTATCACAAATATTCAATCAGAATTATACATTCACATGCATACAATTAGAATCATACAAACGCAATCACACAAACACAATCATACAATCACAATCACACAATCGCAATCAGACAATCGCAATTGTACAATCACAATCCTACAATCACAATCATAGAATCACAATCATACAATCACAATCATACAATCACAATGATACAATCACAATCATACAATCACAATTATACAATCACAATCATACAATAACAATCATGCAATCACAATCATACAATCACAATCATACAATCACAGTCATACAATCACAATCATATAATCACAATCATACAATCACAATCATACAATCACATTCACACAATCATAAGCATACAATCGCAATCATATAAACACAATCATACAATCACAATCATACAATCACAATCATACAATCACAGTCATACAATCACAATCATATAATCACAATCATACAATCACAATCATACAATCACATTCACACAATCATAATCATACAATCGCAATCATACAAACACAATCATACAATCACAATCATACAATCACAATCATACATTCACAATCACACAATCGCAATCAGACAATCGCAATCATGCAATCATAATCATACATTCACAATCATACAATTACGATCATGCAATCACAATCGCATTTACAAAATCTCTATCATACAGTTACAATCATACAGTCACAATCATAAAATCACAATCGTACAATCACAATTGTACAATCACAATCGTACAATCACAATCATACAGTCACAATCATACAATCACAATCATACAATCACAATCATACAATCACAATTATACAAACACAATCATACAATTACAATCATAGAACCACAATTGTACAATCACAATCACACAATCACAATCATGCAATCACAATCATACAATCACAATCATACAATCACAATCATACAATCACAGTCTTACGATCACAATCATACAATCGCAATCATACAATCACAATCATACAATCACATTCATACAATCACAATCATACAATCACAATCATACAATCACAATCATACAATCACAATCATACAGTCACAATCATACAATCAAATTCATACAATTACAATCATACAATCACAATCATAGAATCACAATCATGCAATCACAATCATACATTCACAATCACACAATCGTAATCAGACAATCGCAATCATGCAATCATAATCATACAATCACAATCATACAATCACAATCATACAATCACAATCATACAATCACAATCACACAATCACAATCATACGATCACAATCATACAATCACAATCATACAATCACAATCATACAATCACAATCATACAATCTCAATCATACAATCGCAATGATATTATCACAAACATACAATCAGAATTATACATTCACATGCATACAATTGGAATCATACAAACGCAATCACACAATCACAATCATACAATCACAATCATACAATCAAATTCATACAATTACAATCATACAATCACAATCATAGAATCACAATCATGCAATCACAATCATACATTCACAATCACACAATCGCAATCAGACAATCGCAATCATGCAATCATAATCATACATTCACAATCATACAATTACGATCATGCAATCACAATCGCATTTACACAATCTCTATCATACAGTTACAATCATACAGTCACAATCATAAAATCACAATCGTACAATCACAATCGTACAATCACAATCGTACAGTCACAATCATACAGTCACAATCATACAATCACAATCATACAATCACAATTATACAAACACAAACATACAATTACAATCATAGAACCACAATCGTACAATCACAATTACACAATCACAATAATGCAATCACAATCATACAATCACAGTCTTACGATCACAATCATACAATCGCAATCATACAATCACAATCATACAATCACATTCATACAATCACAATCATACAATCACAATCATACAATCACAATCATACAATCACAATCATACAATCACAATCATACAATCACAATCATACAATCACAATCATACAATCACAATCATACAATCACAATCATACAATCACAATCATACAATCACAATCATACAATCACAATCATACAATCACAATCATACAATCACAATCATACAATCACAATCATACAATCACAATCATACAATCACAATCATACAATCACAATCATACAATCACAATCATACAATCACAATCATACAATTACAATCATAGAACCACAATCGTACAATCACAATCACACAGTCACAATCATGCAATCACAATCATACAATCACAATCATACAATCACAATCATACAATCACAATCATACAATCACAGTCTTACAATCACAATCATACAATCACAATCATACAATCACAATCATACAATCACAATCATACAATCACAATCATACAATCACAATCATACAATCACAATCATACAATCAGAATCATACAATCACAATCATACAATCAGAATCATACAACCACAATCGTACAATGACAATCATACAATCACAATCATGCAATCACAATTATACAATCACAATTATACAATCACAATCATACAATCACAGTCATACAATCACAATCATACAATCACAATCATACAATCACAATCACACAATCACAATCATACATTCACAATCATACAATCAGAATTATACATTCACATGCATACAATTAGAGTCATACAAACGCAATCACACAATCACAATCATACAATCACAATCATACAATCACATTCATACAATTACAATCATACAATCACAATCATAGAATCACAATGACAGTCACAATCATACAGTCACAATCCCACAATCCCAATCAGACGATCGCAATCATACAATCACAATCATACAATCACAATCACACAATCACAATCATACAATCACATTCATACAATTACAATCATACAATCACAATCATAGAATCACAATCATACAATCACAATCATACAGTCACAATCACACAACCGCAATCAGAAAATCGCAATCATACAATCACAATCATACAATCACAATCATAGAATCACAACCATACAATCACAATCATACAATCACAATCATACAATCGCAATCATACAATCACAATCATACAATCACAATCATACAATCACAATCATACAATCACAATCATACAATCACAATGATAGAATCACAATCATGCAGTCACAATCACACAATCACTATCACACAATCACAATTATACAATCAAAATCATACAATCACAATCAGACAATCACAATCATACAATCGCAATCATACAATCACAATCATACAATCACATTCATACAATCACAATCATACAATCACAATCATACAATCACAATCATACAATCACAATCATACAATCACAATCACACAATCACAATCATACAATCACAATCATACAGTCACAATCATACAATCGCAATCATATTATCACAAACATACAATCAGAATTATACATTCGCATGCATACAATTAGAATCATACAATCACAATCATGCAATCACAATTATACAATCACAATTATACAATCACAATCATACAATCACAGTCATACAATCACAATCATACAATCACAATCATACAATCACAATCACACAATCAGAATCATACAATCACAATCATACAATCACAATCATACAATCACATTCATACAATTACAATCATACAGTCACAATCATACAATCACAATCATACAATCACAATCATACAATCACAATTATACAAACACAATCATACAATTACAATCATAGAACCACAATTGTACAATCACAATCACACAATCACAATCATGCAATCACAATCATACAATCACAATCATACAATCACAATCATACAATCGCAATCATACAATCACAATCATACAATCGCAATCATACAATCACAATCATACAATCACATTCATACAATCACAATCATACAATCACAGTCATACAATCACAATCATACAATCACAATCATACAGTCACAATCATACAATCAAATTCATACAATTACAATCATACAATCACAATCATAGAATCACAATCATGCAATCACAATCATACATTCACAATCACACAATCGTAATCAGACAATCGCAATCATGCAATCATAATCATACAATCACAATCATACAATCACAATCATACAATCACAATCATACAATCACAATCACACAATCACAATCATACGATCACAATCATACAATCACAATCATACAATCACAATCATACAATCACAATCATACAATCCCAATCATACAATCGCAATGATATTATCACAAACATACAATCAGAATTATACATTCACATGCATACAATTGGAATCATACAAACGCAATCACACAATCACAATCATACAATCACAATCATACAATCAAATTCATACAATTACAATCATACAATCACAATCATAGAATCACAATCATGCAATCACAATCATACATTCACAATCACACAATCGCAATCAGACAATCGCAATCATGCAATCATAATCATACATTCACAATCATACAATTACGATCATGCAATCACAATCGCATTTACACAATCTCTATCATACAGTTACAATCATACAGTCACAATCATAAAATCACAATCGTACAATCACAATCGTACAATCACAATCGTACAGTCACAATCATACAGTCACAATCATACAATCACAATCATACAATCACAATTATACAAACACAAACATACAATTACAATCATAGAACCACAATCGTACAATCACAATTACACAATCACAATAATGCAATCACAATCATACAATCACAGTCTTACGATCACAATCATACAATCGCAATCATACAATCACAATCATACAATCACATTCATACAATCACAATCATACAATCACAATCATACAATCACAATCATACAATCACAATCATACAATCACAATCATACAATCACAATCATACAATCACAATCATACAATCACAATCATACAATCACAATCATACAATCACAATCATACAATCACAATCATACAATCACAATCATACAATCACAATCATACAATCACAATCATACAATCACAATCATACAATCACAATCATACAATCACAATCATACAATCACAATCATACAATCACAATCATACAACTACAATCATAGAACCACAATCGTACAATCACAATCACACAGTCACAATCATGCAATCACAATCATACAATCACAATCATACAATCACAATCATACAATCACAGTCTTACAATCACAATCATACAATCACAATCATACAATCACAATCATACAATCACAATCATACAATCACAATCATACAATCACAATCATACAATCACAATCATACAATCAGAATCATACAATCACAATCATACAATCAGAATCATACAACCACAATCGTACAATGACAATCATACAATCACAATCATGCAATCACAATTATACAATCACAATTATACAATCACAATCATACAATCACAGTCATACAATCACAATCATACAATCACAATCATACAATCACAATCACACAATCACAATCATACATTCACAATCATACAATCAGAATTATACATTCACATGCATACAATTAGAGTCATACAAACGCAATCACACAATCACAATCATACAATCACAATCATACAATCACATTCATACAATTACAATCATACAATCACAATCATAGAATCACAATGACAGTCACAATCATACAGTCACAATCCCACAATCCCAATCAGACGATCGCAATCATACAATCACAATCATACAATCACAATCACACAATCACAATCATACAATCACATTCATACAATTACAATCATACAATCACAATCATAGAATCACAATCATACAATCACAATCATACAGTCACAATCACACAACCGCAATCAGAAAATCGCAATCATACAATCACAATCATACAATCACAATCATAGAATCACAATCATACAATCACAATCATACAATCACAATGGTACAATCACAATCATACAATCACAATTATACAATCACAATCATACAATAACAATCATGCAATCACAATCATACAATCACATTCATACAATCACAGTCATACAATCACAATCATATAATCACTATCATACAATCACAATCATACAATCACATTCACACAATCATAATCATACAATCGCAATCATACAAACAGAATCATACAATCACAATCATACAATCACAATCATACAGTCACAACCATACAATCACAATCATACAATCACAATCATACAATCGCAATCATACAATCACAATCATACAATCACAATCATACAATCACAATCATACAATCACAATCATACAATCACAATGATAGAATCACAATCATGCAGTCACAATCACACAATCACTATCACACAATCACAATTATACAATCAAAATCATACAATCACAATCATACAATCACAATCATACAATCGCAATCATACAATCGCAATCATACAATCACAATCATACAATCACATTCATACAATCACAATCATACAATCACAATCATACAATCACAATCATACAATCACAATCATACAATCACAATCACACAATCACAATCATACAATCACAATCATACAGTCACAATCATACAATCGCAATCATATTATCACAAACATACAATCAGAATTATACAATCACAATCATACAATCACAATCATACAATCACAATGATAGAATCACAATCATGCAGTCACAATCACACAATCACTATCACACAATCACAATTATACAATCAAAATCATACAATCACAATCATACAATCACAATCATACAATCACAATCATACAATCGCAATCATACAATCACAATCATACAATCACATTCATACAATCACAATCATACAATCACAATCATACAATCACAATCATACAATCACAATCATACAATCACAATCACACAATCACAATCATACAATCACAATCATACAGTCACAATCATACAATCGCAATCATATTATCACAAACATACAATCAGAATTATACATTCGCATGCATACAATTAGAATCATACAATCACAATCATGCAATCACAATTATACAATCACAATTATACAATCACAATCATACAATCACAGTCATACAATCACAATCATACAATCACAATCATACAATCACAATCACACAATCAGAATCATACAATCACAATCATACAATCACAATCATACAATCACATTCATACAATTACAATCATACAGTCACAATCATACAATCACAATCATACAATCACAATCATACAATCACAATTATACAAACACAATCATACAATTACAATCATAGAACCACAATTGTACAATCACAATCACACAATCACAATCATGCAATCACAATCATACAATCACAATCATACAATCACAATCATACAATCACAGTCTTACGATCACAATCATACAATCGCAATCATACAATCACAATCATACAATCACATTCATACAATCACAATCATACAATCACAGTCATACAATCACAATCATACAATCACAATCATACAGTCACAATCATACAATCAAATTCATACAATTACAATCATACAATCACAATCATAGAATCACAATCATGCAATCACAATCATACATTCACAATCACACAATCGTAATCAGACAATCGCAATCATGCAATCATAATCATACAATCACAATCATACAATCACAATCATACAATCACAATCATACAATCACAATCACACAATCACAATCATACGATCACAATCATACAATCACAATCATACAATCACAATCATACAATCACAATCATACAATCTCAATCATACAATCGCAATGATATTATCACAAACATACAATCAGAATTATACATTCACATGCATACAATTGGAATCATACAAACGCAATCACACAATCACAATCATACAATCACAATCATACAATCAAATTCATACAATCACAATCATACAATCACAGTATTACGATCACAATCATACAATCGCAATCATACAATCACAATCATACAATCACATTCATACAATCACATTCATACAATTACAATCATACAGTCACAATCATACAATCACAATCATACGATCACAATCATACAATCACAATCATACAATCACAATCATACAATCACAATCATACAATCTCAATCATACAATCGCAATGATATTATCACAAACATACAATCAGAATTATACATTCACATGCATACAATTGGACTCATACAAACGCAATCACACAATCACAATCATACAATCACAATCATACAATCAAATTCATACAATTACAATCATACAATCACAATCATAGAATCACAATCATGCAATCACAATCATACATTCACAATCACACAATCGCAATCAGACAATCGCAATCATGCAATCATAATCATACATTCACAATCATACAATTACGATCATGCAATCACAATCGCATTTACACAATCTCTATCATACAGTTACAATCATACAGTCACAATCATAAAATCACAATCGTACAATCACAATCGTACAATCACAATCGTACAGTCACAATCATACAGTCACAATCATACAATCACAATCATACAATCACAATTATACAAACACAAACATACAATTACAATCATAGAACCACAATCGTACAATCACAATTACACAATCACAATAATGCAATCACAATCATACAATCACAGTCTTACGATCACAATCATACAATCGCAATCATACAATCACAATCATACAATCACATTCATACAATCACAATCATACAATCACAATCATACAATCACAATCATACAATCACAATCATACAATCACAATCATACAATCACAATCATACAATCACAATCATACAATCACAATCATACAATCACAATCATACAATCACAATCATACAATCACAATCATACAATCACAATCATACAATCACAATCATACAATCACAATCATACAATCACAGTCATACAATCACAATCATACAATCACAATCATACAATCACAATCACACAATCACAATCATACATTCACAATCATACAATCAGAATTATACATTCACATGCATACAATTAGAGTCATACAAACGCAATCACACAATCACAATCATACAATCACAATCATACAATCACATTCATACAATTACAATCATACAATCACAATCATAGAATCACAATGACAGTCACAATCATACAGTCACAATCCCACAATCCCAATCAGACGATCGCAATCATACAATCACAATCATACAATCACAATCACACAATCACAATCATACAATCACATTCATACAATTACAATCATACAATCACAATCATAGAATCACAATCATACAATCACAATCATACAGTCACAATCACACAACCGCAATCAGAAAATCGCAATCATACAATCACAATCACACAATCACAATCATAGAATCACAATCATACAATCACAATCATACAATCACAATGATACAATCACAATCATACAATCACAATTATACAATCACAATCATACAATAACAATCATGCAATCACAACCATACAATCACATTCATACAATCACAGTCATACAATCACAATCATATAATCACTATCATACAATCACAATCATACAATCACATTCACACAATCATAATCATACAATCGCAATCATACAAACAGAATCATACAATCACAATCATACAATCACAATCATACAGTCACAACCATACAATCACAATCATACAATCACAATCATACAATCGCAATCATACAATCACAATCATACAATCACAATCATACAATCACAATCATACAATCACAATCATACAATCACAATGATAGAATCACAATCATGCAGTCACAATCACACAATCACTATCACACAATCACAATTATACAATCAAAATCATACAATCACAATCATACAATCACAATCATACAATCACAATCATACAATCGCAATCATACAATCACAATCATACAATCACATTCATACAATCACAATCATACAATCACAATCATACAATCACAATCATACAATCACAATCATACAATCACAATCACACAATCACAATCATACAATCACAATCATACAGTCACAATCATACAATCGCAATCATATTATCACAAACATACAATCAGAATTATACATTCGCATGCATACAATTAGAATCATACAATCACAATCATGCAATCACAATTATACAATCACAATTATACAATCACAATCATACAATCACAGTCATACAATCACAATCATACAATCACAATTATACAATCACAATCACACAATCAGAATCATACAATCACAATCATACAATCACAATCATACAATCACATTCATACAATTACAATCATACAATCACAATCATAGAATCACAATCATACAATCACAATCATACAGTCACAATCACACAATCGCAATCAGACAATCGCAATCATACAATCACAATCATACAATCACAATCATACAATCACAATCATACAATCACAATCATACAATCACAATCATACAATCACAATCATACAATCACAATCATACAATCACAATCATACAATCACAATCATACAATCACAATCATACAATCACAATCATACAATCACAATCATACAATCACAATCATACAATCACAATCATACAATCACAATCATACAATCACAATGATAGAATCACAATCATGCAGTCACAATCACACAATCACTATCACACAATCACAATTATACAATCAAAATCATACAATCACAATCATACAATCACAATCATACAATCACAATCGTAGAATCATAATCCTACAGTCACAATCATACAATCACAATCATACAAACACAATCATACAACCACAATCATACAATGACAATCATACAATCACAATCATGCAATCACAATCATACAATCACAATCATACAATCACAATCATACAGTCACAATCATACAACCACAATCATACAATCACAATGATACAATCACAATCATAGAATCACAATCATACAATCACAATCATACAATAACAATCATACAATCACAATCATACAGTCTCAATCATACAATCGCAATCATATTATCACAAACATGCAATCAGAATTATACATTCACATGCATACAATTAGAATCATACAAACGCAATCACACAATCACAATCATACGATCACAATCATACAATCACATTCATACAATTAAATCATACAATCATAATCATAGAATCACAATCATACAATCACAATCATACATTCACAATCATAGAATCACAATCATGCAGTCACAATCACACAATCACTATCACACAATCACAATTATACAATCAAAATAATACAATCACAATCATACAATTACCATCTTACAATCACAACCATACAATCACAATCCTACAATCGCAATCACATTATCACAAACATACAATCAGAATTATACATTCACATGCATACAATTAGCATGATACAAACGCAATCACACAATCACCATCATACAATCACAATCATGCAATCACAATCATGCAATCACAATCACACCATCACAATCATACAATCACAATCATAGAATCACAATCATACAATCACAATCATACAATCACAATCATACAATAACAATAATACAATCACAATCATACAATCGCAATCATACAATCGCAATCATATTATCACAAATATACAATCAGAATTATACATTCACATGCATACAATTAGAATCATACAAACGCAATCACACAAACACAATCATACAATCACAATCACACAATCGCAATCAGACAATCGCAATTGTACAATCACAATCCTACAATCACAATCATAGAATCACAATCATACAATCACAATCATACAATCACAATGATACAATCACAATCATACAATCACAATTATACAATCACAATCATACAATAACAATCATGCAATCACAATCATACAATCACAATCATACAATCACAGTCATACAATCACAATCATATAATCACAATCATACAATCACAATCATACAATCACATTCACACAATCATAAGCATACAATCGCAATCATATAAACACAATCATACAATCACAATCATACAATCACAATCATACAATCACAGTCATACAATCACAATCATATAATCACAATCATACAATCACAATCATACAATCACATTCACACAATCATAATCATACAATCGCAATCATACAAACACAATCATACAATCACAATCATACAATCACAATCATACATTCACAATCACACAATCGCAATCAGACAATCGCAATCATGCAATCATAATCATACATTCACAATCATACAATTACGATCATGCAATCACAATCGCATTTACACAATCTCTATCATACAGTTACAATCATACAGTCACAATCGTAAAATCACAATCGTACAATCACAATTGTACAATCACAATCGTACAATCACAATCATACAGTCACAATCATACAATCACAATCATACAATCACAATCATACAATCACAATTATACAAACACAATCATACAATTACAATCATAGAACCACAATCGTACAATCACAATCATACAATCACAATCATACAATCACAATCATACAATCACAATCACACAATCACAATCATACGATCACAATCATACAATCACAATCATACAATCACAATCATACAATCACAATCATACAATCACAATCATACAATCTCAATCATACAATCTCAATCATACAATCGCAATGATATTATCACAAACATACAATCAGAATTATACATTCACATGCATACAATTGGAATCATACAAACGCAATCACACAATCACAATCATACAATCACAATCATACGATCAAATTCATACAATTACAATCATACAATCACAATCATAGAATCACAATCATGCAATCACAATCATACATTCACAATCACACAATCGCAATCAGACAATCGCAATCATGCAATCATAATCATACATTCACAATCATACAATTACGATCATGCAATCACAATCGCATTTACACAATCTCTATCATACAGTTACAATCATACAGTCACAATTATAAAATCACAATCGTACAATCACAATCGTACAATCACAATCGTACAATCACAATCATACAGTCACAATCATACAATCACAATCATACAATCACAATTATACAAACACAAACATACAATTACAATCATAGAACCACAATCGTACAATCACAATTACACAATCACAATAATGCAATCACAATCATACAATCACAATCATACAATCACAATCATACAATCACAGTCTTACGATCACAATCATACAATCGCAATCATAGAATCACAATCATACAATCACATTCATACAATCACAATCATACAATCACAATCATACAATCACAATCATACAATCACAATCATACAATCACAATCATACAATCACAATCATACAATCACAATCATACAATCACAATCATACAATCACAATCATACAATCACAGTCATACAATCACAATCATACAATCACAATCATACAATCACAATCATAGAATCACAATCATACAATTACAATCATAGAACCACAATCGTACAATCACAATCACACAGTCACAATCATACAATCACAATCATACAATCACAATCATACAATCACAGTCATACAATCACAATCATACAATCACAATCATACAATCACAATCATAGAATCACAATCATACAATTACAATCATAGAACCACAATCGTACAATCACAATCACACAGTCACAATCATGCAATCACAATCATACAATCACAATCATACAATCACAATCATACAATCACAGTCTTACAATCACAATCATACAATCGCAATCATACAATCGCAATCATATTATCACAAATATACAATCAGAATTATACATTCACATGCATACAATTAGAATCATACAAACGCAATCACACAAACACAATCATACAATCACAATCACACAATCGCAATCAGACAATCGCAATTGTACAATCACAATCCTACAATCACAATCATAGAATCACAATCATACAATCACAATCATACAATCACAATGATACAATCACAATCATACAATCACAATTATACAATCACAATCATACAATAACAATCATGCAATCACAATCATACAATCACAATCATACAATCACAGTCATACAATCACAATCATATAATCACAATCATACAATCACAATCATACAATCACATTCACACAATCATAAGCATACAATCGCAATCATATAAACACAATCATACAATCACAATCATACAATCACAATCATACAATCACAGTCATACAATCACAATCATATAATCACAATCACACAATCACAATCATACAATCACATTCACACAATCATAATCATACAATCGCAATCATACAAACACAATCATACAATCACAATCATACAATCACAATCATACATTCACAATCACACAATCGCAATCAGACAATCGCAATCATGCAATCATAATCATACATTCACAATCATACAATTACGATCATGCAATCACAATCGCATTTACACAATCTCTATCATACAGTTACAATCATACAGTCACAATCGTAAAATCACAATCGTACAATCACAATTGTACAATCACAATCGTACAATCACAATCATACAGTCACAATCATACAATCACAATCATACAATCACAATCATACAATCACAATTATACAAACACAATCATACAATTACAATCATAGAACCACAATCGTACAATCACAATCATACAATCACAATCATACAATCACAATCATACAATCACAATCACACAATCACAATCATACGATCACAATCATACAATCACAATCATACAATCACAATCATACAATCACAATCATACAATCACAATCATACAATCTCAATCATACAATCTCAATCATACAATCGCAATGATATTATCACAAACATACAATCAGAATTATACATTCACATGCATACAATTGGAATCATACAAACGCAATCACACAATCACAATCATACAATCACAATCATACGATCAAATTCATACAATTACAATCATACAATCACAATCATAGAATCACAATCATGCAATCACAATCATACATTCACAATCACACAATCGCAATCAGACAATCGCAATCATGCAATCATAATCATACATTCACAATCATACAATTACGATCATGTAATCACAATCGCATTTACACAATCTCTATCATACAGTTACAATCATACAGTCACAATTATAAAATCACAATCGTACAATCACAATCGTACAATCACAATCGTACAATCACAATCATACAGTCACAATCATACAATCACAATCATACAATCACAATTATACAAACACAAACATACAATTACAATCATAGAACCACAATCGTACAATCACAATTACACAATCACAATAATGCAATCACAATCATACAATCACAATCATACAATCACAGTCTTACGATCACAATCATACAATCGCAATCATAGAATCACAATCATACAATCACATTCATAAAATCACAATCATACAATCACAATCATACAATCACAATCATACAATCACAATCATACAATCACAATCATACAATCACAATCATACAATCACAATCATACAATCACAATCATACAATCACAATCATACAATCACAATCATACAATCACAATCATACAATCACAGTCATACAATCACAATCATACAATCACAATCATACAATCACAATCATAGAATCACAATCATACAATTACAATCATAGAACCACAATCGTACAATCACAATCACACAGTCACAATCATGCAATCACAATCATACAATCACAATCATACAATCACAATCATACAATCACAGTCTTACAATCACAATCATACAATCACAATCATACAATCACAATCATACAATCACAATCATACAATCACAATCAACCAATCACAATCATACAATCACAATCATACAATCACAATCATACAATCACAATCATACAATCACAATCATACAATCACAATCATACAATCACAATCATACAACCACAATCGTACAATGACAATCATACAATCACAATCATGCAATCACAATTATACAATCACAATTATACAATCACAATCATACAATCACAGTCATACAATCACAATCATACAATCACAATCATACAATCACAATCATACAATCACATTCATACAATTACAATCATACAATCACAATCATAGAACCACAATCATACAATCACAATCATACAGTCACAATCACACAACCGCAATCAGAAAATCGCAATCATACAATCACAATCATACAATCACAATCATACAATCACAATCATAGAATCACAATCATACAATCACAATCATACAATCACAATGATACAATCACAATCATACAATCACAATTATACAATCACAATCATACAATAACAATCATGCAATCACAATCATACAATCACATTCATACAATCACAGTCATACAATCACAATCATATAATCACTATCATACAATCACAATCATACAATCACATTCACACAATCATAATCATACAATCGCAATCATACAAACAGAATCATACAATCACAATCATACAATCACAATCATACAGTCACAATCATACAATCGCAATCATATTATCACAAACATACAATCAGAATTATACATTCACATGCATACAATTAGAATCATACAAACGCAATCACACAATCACAATCATACGATCACAATCATACAATCACATTCATACAATAACAATCATACAATCATAATCATAGAATCACAATCATACAATCACAATCATACAATCACAATGATAGAATCACAATCATGCAGTCACAATCACACAATCACTATCACACAATCACAATTATACAATCAAAATCATACAATCACAATCATACAATCACAATCATACAATCACAATCATACAATCGCAATCATACAATCACAATCATACAATCACATTCATACAATCACAATCATACAATCACAATCATACAATCACAATCATACAATCACAATCATACAGTCACAATCATACAATCAAATTCATACAATCACAATCATAGAATCACAATCATGCAATCACAATCATACATTCACAATCACACAATCACCATCATACAATCACAATCATGCAATCACAATCATGCAATCACAATCACACCATCACAATCATACAATCACAATCATACAATCACAATCATACAATCACAATCATACAATCACAATCATACAATCACAATCATACAATAACAATAATACAATCACAATCATACAATCGCAATCATACAATCGCAATCATATTATCACAAATATACAATCAGAATTATACATTCACATGCATACAATTAGAATCATACAAACGCAATCACACAAACACAATCATACAATCACAATCACACAATCGCAATCAGACAATCGCAATTGTACAATCACAATCAGACAATCGCAATCATGCAATCATAATCATACATTCACAATCATACAATTACGATCATGCAATCACAATCGCATTTACACAATCTCTATCATACAGTTACAATCATACAGTCACAATCATAAAATCACAATCGTACAATCACAATTGTACAATCACAATCGTACAATCACAATCATACAGTCACAATCATACAATCACAATCATACAATCACAATCATACAATCACAATTATACAAACACAATCATACAATTACAATCATAGAACCACAATCGTACAATCACAATCATACAATCACAATCATACAATCACAATCATACAATCACAATCACACAATCACAATCATACGATCGCAATCATACAATCACAATCATACAATCACAATCATACAATAACAATAATACAATCACAATCATACAATCGCAATCATACAATCGCAATCATATTATCACAAATATACAATCAGAATTATACATTCACATGCATACAATTAGAATCATACAAACGCAATCACACAAACACAATCATACAATCACAATCACACAATCGCAATCAGACAATCGCAATCATGCAATCATAATCATACATTCACAATCATACAATTACGATCATGCAATCACAATCGCATTTACACAATCTCTATCATACAGTTACAATCATACAGTCACAATCATAAAATCACAATCGTACAATCACAATCATACAATCACAATCATACAATCACAGTCTTACGATCACAATCATACAATCGCAATCATAGAATCACAATCATACAATCACATTCATACAATCACAATCATACAATCACAATCATACAATCACAATCATACAATCACAATCATACAATCACAATCATACAATCACAATCATACAATCACAATCATACAATCACAATCAGACAATCACAATCATACAATCACAATCATACAATCACAATCATACAATCACAGTCATACAATCACAATCATACAATCACAATCATACAATCACAATCATAGAATCACAATCATACAATTACAATCATAGAACCACAATCGTACAATCACAATCACACAGTCACAATCATGCAATCACAATCATACAATCACAATCATACAATCACAATCATACAATCACAGTCTTACAATCACAATCATACAATCACAATCATACAATCACAATCATACAATCACAATGATACAATCACAATCATACAATCACAATTATACAATCACAATCATACAATAACAATCATGCAATCACAATCATACAATCACATTCATACAATCACAATCATACAATCACAATCAACCAATCACAATCATACAATCACAATCATACAATCACAATCATACAATCACAATCATACAATCACAATCATACAATCACAATCATACAATCACAATCATACAACCACAATCGTACAATGACAATCATACAATCACAATCATGCAATCACAATAATACAATCACAATCATACAATCACAGTCATACAATCACAATAATACAATCACAATCATACAATCACAATCATACAATCACATTCATACAATTACAATCATACAATCACAATCATAGAACCACAATCATACAATCACAATCATACAGTCACAATCACACAACCGCAATCAGAAAATCGCAATCATACAATCACAATCATACAATCACAATCATAGAATCACAATCATACAATCACAATCATACAATCACAATGATACAATCACAATCATACAATCACAATTATACAATCACAATCATACAATAACAATCATGCAATCACAATCATACAATCACATTCATACAATCACAGTCATACAATCACAATCATATAATCACTATCATACAATCACAATCATACAATCACATTCACACAATCATAATCATACAATCGCAATCATACAAACAGAATCATACAATCACAATCATACAATCACAATCATACATTCACAATCATACAATCGCAATCATATTATCACGAACATACAATCAGAATTATACATTCACATGCATACAATTAGAATCATACAAACGCAATCACACAATCACAATCATACGATCACAATCACACAATCACATTCATACAATAACAATCATACAATCATAATCATAGAATCACAATCATACAATCACAATCATACAATCACAATGATAGAATCACAATCATGCAGTCACAATCACACAATCACTATCACACAATCACAATTATACAATCAAAATCATACAATCACAATCATACAATCACAATCATACAATCACAATCATACAATCACAATCATACAACCACAATCGTACAATGACAATCATACAATCACAATCATGCAATCACAATTATACAATCACAATCATACAATCACAGTCATACAATCACAATAATACAATCACAATCATACAATCACAATCATACAATCACATTCATACAATTACAATCATACAATCACAATCATAGAACCACAATCATACAATCACAATCATACAGTCACAATCACACAACCGCAATCAGAAAATCGCAATCATACAATCACAATCATACAATCACAATCATAGAATCACAATCATACAATCACAATCATACAATCACAATGATACAATCACAATCATACAATCACAATTATACAATCACAATCATACAATAACAATCATGCAATCACAATCATACAATCACATTCATACAATCACAGTCATACAATCACAATCATATAATCACTATCATACAATCACAATCATACAATCACATTCACACAATCATAATCATACAATCGCAATCATACAAACAGAATCATACAATCACAATCATACAATCACAATCATACATTCACAATCATACAATCGCAATCATATTATCACAAACATACAATCAGAATTATACATTCACATGCATACAATTAGAATCATACAAACGCAATCACACAATCACAATCATACGATCACAATCACACAATCACATTCATACAATAACAATCATACAATCATAATCATAGAATCACAATCATACAATCACAATCATACAATCACAATGATAGAATCACAATCATGCAGTCACAATCACACAATCACTATCACACAATCACAATTATACAATCAAAATCATACAATCACAATCATACAATAACAATCATACAATCATAATCATAGAATCACAATCATACAATCACAATCATACAATCACAATGATAGAATCACAATCATGCAGTCACAATCACACAATCACTATCACACAATCACAATTATACAATCAAAATAATACAATCACAATCATACAATTACCATCTTACAATCACAACCATACAATCACAATCCTACATACGCAATCACATTATCACAAACATACAATCAGAATTATACATTCACATGCATACAATTAGCATGATACAAACTCAATCACACAATCACCATCATACAATCACAATCATGCAATCACAATCATGCAATCACAATCACACCATCACAATCATACAATCACAATCATACAATCACAATCATACAATCACAATCATACAATCACAATCATACAATCATAATCATACAATCGCAATCATACAAACACAATCATACAATCACAATCATACAATCACAATCATACATTCACAATCACACAATCGCAATCAGACAATCGCAATCATGCAATCATAATCATACATTCACAATCATACAATTACGATCATGCAATCACAATCGCATTTACACAATCTCTATCATACAGTTACAATCATACAGTCACAATCATAAAATCACAATCGTACAATCACAATTGTACAATCACAATCGTACAATCACAGTCATACAGTCACAATCATACAATCACAATCATACAATCACAATCATACAATCACAATTATACAAACACAATCATACAATTACAATCATAGAACCACAATCGTACAATCACAATCACACAATCACAATCATGCAATCACAATCATACAATCACAATCATACAATCACAATCATACAATCACAGTCTTACGATCACAATCATACAATCGCAATCATACAATCACAATCATACAATCACATTCATACAATCACAATCATACAATCACAATCATACAATCACAATCATACAATCACAATCATACAGTCACAATCATACAATCAAATTCATACAATTACAATCATACAATCACAATCATAGAATCACAATCATGCAGTCACAATCACACAATCACTATCACACAATCACAATTATACAATCAAAATAATACAATCGCAATCATACAATCGCAATCATATTATCACAAATATACAATCAGAATTATACATTCACATGCATACAATTAGAATCATACAAACGCAATCACACAAACACAATCATACAATCACAATCACACAATCGCAATCAGACAATCGCAATTGTACAATCACAATCCTACAATCACAATCATAGAATCACAATCATAGAATCACAATCATACAATCACAATGATACAATCACAATCATACAACCACAATTATACAATCACAATCATACAATAACAATCATGCAATCACAATCATACAATCACAATCATACAATCACAGTCATACAATCACAATCATATAATCACAATCATACAATCACAATCATAGAACCACAATCGTACAATCACAATCACACAATCACAATCATGCAATCACAATCATACAATCACAATCATACAATCACAATCATACAATCACAGTCTTACGATCACAATCATACAATCGCAATCATACAATCACAATCATACAATCACATTCATACAATCACAATCATACAATCACAATCATACAATCACAATCATACAATCACAATCATACAGTCACAATCATACAATCAAATTCATACAATTACAATCATACAATCACAATCATAGAATCACAATCATGCAGTCACAATCACACAATCACTATCACACAATCACAATTATACAATCAAAATAATACAATCGCAATCATACAATCGCAATCATATTATCACAAATATACAATCAGAATTATACATTCACATGCATACAATTAGAATCATACAAACGCAATCACACAAACACAATCATACAATCACAATCACACAATCGCAATCAGACAATCGCAATTGTACAATCACAATCCTACAATCACAATCATAGAATCACAATCATAGAATCACAATCATACAATCACAATGATACAATCACAATCATACAACCACAATTATACAATCACAATCATACAATAACAATCATGCAATCACAATCATACAATCACAATCATACAATCACAGTCATACAATCACAATCATATAATCACAATCATACAATCACAATCATACAATCACATTCACACAATCATAAGCATACAATCGCAATCATATAAACACAATCATACAATCACAATCATACAATCACAATCATACGATCACAGTCATACAATCACAATCATATAATCACTATCATACAATCACAATCATACAATCACATTCACACAATCATAATCATACAATCGCAATCATACAATCACAATCATACAATCACAATCATACAATCACAATTATACAAACACAATCATACAATTACAATCATAGAACCACAATCGTACAATCACAATCACACAATCACAATCATGCAATCACAATCATACAATCACAATCATACAATCACAGTCTTACGATCACAATCATACAATCGCAATCATACAATCACAATCATACAATCACATTCATACAATCACAATCATACAATCACAATCATACAATCACAATCATACAATCACAATCATACAGTCACAATCATACAATTAAATTCATACAATTACAATCATACAATCACAATCATAGAATCACAATCATGCAATCACAATCATACATTCACAATCACACAATCGTAATCAGACAATCGCAATCATGCAATCATAATCATACAATCACAATCATACAATCACAATCATACAATCACAATCATACAATCACAATCACACAATCACAATCATACGATCACAATCATACAATCACAATCATACAATCACAATCATACAATCACAATCATACAATCTCAATCATACAATCACAGTCTTACGATCACAATCATACAATCGCAATCATACAATCACAATCATACAATCACATTCATACAATCACAATCATACAATCACAATCATACAATCACAATCATACAATCACAATCATACAATCACAATCATACAATCACAATCATACAATCACAATCATACAATCACAATCATACAATCACAATCATACAATCACAATCATACAATCACAATCATACAATCACAATCATAGAACCACAATCGTACAATCACCATCACACAGTCACAATCATGCAATCACAATCATACAATCACAATCATACAATCACAATCATACAATCACAATCATACAATCACAGTCTCACAATCACAATCATACAATCACAATCATACAATCACAATCATACAATCACAATCAACCAATCACAATCATACAATCACAATCATACAATCACAATCATACAATCACAATCATACAATCACAATCATACAATCACAATCATACAATCACAATCATACAATCACAATCATACAATCACAATCATACAATCACAATCATACAATCACAATCATACAATCACAATCATACAATCACAATCATACAATCACAATCATACAATCAGAATCATACAATCACAATCATACAATCACAATCATACAATCACAATCATACAATCACAATCATACAACCACAATCGTACAATGACAATCATACAATCACAATCATGCAATCACAATTATACAATCACAATCATACAATCACAATCATACAATCACAGTCATACAATCACAATCATACAATCACAATCATACAATCACAATGATACAATCACAATCATACAATCACAATCACACAACCGCAATCAGAAAATCGCAATCATACAATCACAATCATACAATCACAATCATACAATCACAATCATACAATCACAATCATACAGTCACAATCACACAACCGCAATCAGAAAATCGCAATCATACAATCACAATCATACAATCACAATCATACAATCACAATCATACAATCACAATCATACAATCACAATGATACAATCACAATCATACAATCACAATTATACAATCACAATCATACAATAACAATCATGCAATCACAATCATAAAATCACATTCATACAATCACAGTCATACAATCACAATCATATAATCACTATCATACAATCACAATCATACAATCACATTCACACAATCATAATCATACAATCGCAATCATACAAACAGAATCATACAATCACAATCATACAATCACAATCATACAGTCACAATCATACAATCGCAATCATATTATCACAAACATACAATCAGAATTATACATTCACATGCATACAATTAGAATCATACAAACGCAATCACACAATAACAATGATACAATCACAATCATACAATCACAATCATACAATCACAATCATACAATCACAATCATACAATCAGAATCATACAATCACAATCATACAATCACAATCATACAATCACAATCATACAATCACAATCATACAATCACAATGATAGAATCACAATCATGCAGTCACAATCACACAATCACTATCACACAATCACAATTATACAATCAAAATCATACAATCACAATCATACAATCACAATCATACAATCACAATCATACAATCGCAATCATACAATCACAATCATACAATCACATTCATACAATCACAATCATACAGTCACAATCATACAATCGCAATCATATTATCACAAACATACAATCAGAATTATACATTCGCATGCATACAATTAGAATCATACAATCACAATCATGCAATCACAATTATACAATCACAATTATACAATCACAATCATACAATCACAGTCATACAATCACAATCATACAATCACACTCATACAATCACAATCACACAATCAGAATCATACAATCACCATCATACAATCACAATCATACAATCACATTCATACAATTACAATCATACAATCACAATCATAGAATCACAATCATACAATTACAATCATACAGTCACAATCACACAATCGCAATCAGACAATCGCAATCATACAATCACAATCATACAATCACAATCATACAATCACAATCACACAATCACAATCATACGATCACAATCATACAATCACAATCATACAATCACAATCATACAATAACAATAATACAATCACAATCATACAATCGCAATCATACAATCGCAATCATATTATCACAAATATACAATCAGAATTATACATTCACATGCATACAATTAGAATCATACAAACGCAATCACACAAACACAATCATACAATCACAATCACACAATCGCAATCAGACAATCGCAATCATGCAATCATAATCATACATTCACAATCATACAATTACGATCATGCAATCACAATCGCATTTACACAATCTCTATCATACAGTTACAATCATACAATCACAATCATACAATCACAATCATACAATCACAATCATACAATCACAATCATACAATCACAATCATACAATCACAATCAGACAATCACAATCATACAATCACAATCATACAATCACAATCATACAATCACAGTCATACAATCACAATCATACAATCACAATCATACAATCACAATCATAGAATCACAATCATACAATTACAATCATAGAACCACAATCGTACAATCACAATCACACAGTCACAATCATGCAATCACAATCATACAATCACAATCATACAATCACAATCATACAATCACAGTCTTACAATCACAATCATACAATCACAATCATACAATCACAATCATACAATCACAATGATACAATCACAATCATACAATCACAATTATACAATCACAATCATACAATAACAATCATGCAATCACAATCATACAATCACATTCATACAATCACAATCATACAATCACAATCAACCAATCACAATCATACAATCACAATCATACAATCACAATCATACAATCACAATCATACAATCACAATCATACAATCACAATCATACAATCACAATCATACAACCACAATCGTACAATGACAATCATACAATCACAATCATGCAATCACAATTATACAATCACAATCATACAATCACAGTCATACAATCACAATAATACAATCACAATCATACAATCACAATCATACAATCACATTCATACAATTACAATCATACAATCACAATCATAGAACCACAATCATACAATCACAATCATACAGTCACAATCACACAACCGCAATCAGAAAATCGCAATCATACAATCACAATCATACAATCACAATCATAGAATCACAATCATACAATCACAATCATACAATCACAATGATACAATCACAATCATACAATCACAATTATACAATCACAATCATACAATCACAATCCTACAATCGCAATCATATTATCACAAACATACAGTCACAATCATACAATCAAATTCATACAATTACAATCATACAATCACAATCATAGAATCACAATCATGCAATCACAATCATACATTCACAATCAGACAATCGCAATCAGACAATCGCAATCATGCAATCATAATCATACAATCACAATCATGCAATCACAATCATACAATCACAATCATACAATCACAATCACACAATAACAATCATACAATCACAATCATACAATCACAATCATTCAATCGCAATCATACAATCACAATCATACAATCTCAATCATACAATCTCAATCATACAATCGCAATCATATTATCACAAACATACAATCAGAATTATACATTCACATGCATACAATTAGAATCATACAAACGCAATCACACAATCACAATCATACAATCACAATCATACAATCAAATTTATACAATTACAATCATACAATCACAATCATAGAATCACAATCATGCAATCACAATCATATATTCACAATCACACAATCGCAATCAGACAATCGCAATCATGCAATCATAATCATACATTCACAATCATACAATTACGATCATGCAATCACAATCGCATTTACACAATCTCTATCATACAGTTACAATCATACAGTCACAATCATAAAATCACAATCGTACAATCACAATCGTACAATCACAATCGTACAATCACAATCATACAGTCACAATCATACAATCACAATCATACAATCACAATCATACAATCACAATTATACAAACCCAATCATACAATTACAATCATAGAACCACAATCGTGCCATCACAATCACACAATCACAATCATGCAATTACAATCATACAATCACCATCATACAATCACAATCATACAATCACAGTCTTACGATCACAATCATACAATCGCAATCATACAATCACAATCATACAATCACATTCATACAATCACAATCATACAATCACAATCATACAATCACAATCATACAATCACAATCATACAGTCACAATCATACAATCAAATTCATACAATTACAATCATACCTTCACAATCATAGAATCACAATCATGCAATCACAATCATACATTCACAATCACACAATCGCAATCAGACAATCGCAATCATCAATCATAATCATACAATCACAATCATACAATCACAATCATACAATCACAATCATACAATCACAGTCATACAATCACAATCATACAATCACAATCATACAATCACAATCACACAATCAGAATCATACAATCACAATCATACAATCAGAATTATACATTCACATGCATACAATTAGAATCATACAAACGCAATCACAGAATCACAATCATACAATCACAATCATACAATCACATTCATACAATTACAATCATACAATCACAATCATAGAATCACAATCATACAATCACAATCATACAGTCACAATCACACAATCGCAATCAGACAATCGCAATCATACAATCACAATCATACAATCACAATCATACAATCACAATCATACAATCACAATCATACAATCACAATCATACAATCACAATCATACAATCACAATCATACAATCACAATCATACAATCACAATCATACAATCACACTCATGCAATCACAATCATACAATCGCAATCATATTATCACAAACATACAATCAGAATTATACATTCGCATGCATACAATTAGAATCATACAAACGCAATCACACAATCACAATCATACAATCACAATCATACAATCACAATCATACAATCACAATCCTACAATCGCAATCATATTATCACAAACATACAATCAGAATTGTACATTCACAGGCATACAATTAGCATCATACAAACGCAATCACACAATCACCATCATACAATCACAATCATGCAATCACAATCATGCAATCACAATCACACCATCACAATCATACAATCACAATCATACAATCACAATCATACAATCACAATCATACAATCACAATCATACAATCACAATCATACAATCACAATTATACAACCACAATCATGGAATCACAATCATACAATCACCATCATACAATCACAATCATACAATCACAATCATACAATCACAATTATACAAACCCAATCATACAATTACAATCATAGAACCACAATCGTGCAATCACAATCACACAATCACAATCATGCAATCACAATCATACAATCACCATCATACAATCACAATCATACAATCACAGTCTTACGATCACAATCATACAATCGCAATCATACAATCACAATCATACAATCACATTCATACAATCACAATCATACAATCACAATCATACAATCACAATCATACAATCACAATCATACAGTCACAATCATACAATCAAATTCATACAATTACAATCATACCTTCACAATCATAGAATCACAATCATGCAATCACAATCATACATTCACAATCACACAATCGCAATCAGACAATCGCAATCATCAATCATAATCATACAATCACAATCATACAATCACAATCATACAATCACAATCATACAATCACAGTCATACAATCACAATCATACAATCACAATCATACAATCACAATCACACAATCAGAATCATACAATCACAATCATACAATCAGAATTATACATTCACATGCATACAATTAGAATCATACAAACGCAATCACAGAATCACAATCATACAATCACAATCATACAATCACATTCATACAATTACAATCATACAATCACAATCATAGAATCACAATCATACAATCACAATCATACAGTCACAATCACACAATCGCAATCAGACAATCGCAATCATACAATCACAATCATACAATCACAATCATACAATCACAATCATACAATCACAATCATACAATCACAATCATACAATCACACTCATACAAACACAATCATACAATCACAATCATACAATCACAATCATACAATCACAATCATACAATCACACTCATGCAATCACAATCATACAATCTGAATCATACAATCGCAATCATATTATCACAAACATACAATCAGAATTATACATTCGCATGCATACAATTAGAATCATACAAACGCAATCACACAATCACAATCATACAATCACAATCATACAATCACAATCATACAATCACAATCATACAATCACAATCCTACAATCGCAATCATATTATCACAAACATACAATCAGAATTGTACATTCACAGGCATACAATTAGCATCATACAAACGCAATCACACAATCACCATCATACAATCACAATCATGCAATCACAATCATGCAATCACAATCACACCATCACAATCATACAATCACAATCATACAATCACAATCATACAATCACAATCATACAATCACAATCATACAATCACAATCATACAATCACAATCATACAGTCACAATCATAAAATCACAATCGTACAATCACAATCGTACAATCACAATCGTACAATCACAATCATACAGTCACAATCATACAATCACAATCATACAATCACAATCATACAATCACAATCATACAATAACAATTATACAAACCCAATCATACAATTACAATCATAGAACCACAATCGTGCAATCACAATCACACAATCACAATCATGCAATCACAATCATACAATCACCATCATACAATCACAATCATACAATCACAATCATACAATCACAATCATACAATCACAATCATACAATCACAATCATACAATCACAATCATACAATCACAATCATACAATCACAATCATACAATCACAATCATACAATCACAATCATACAATCACAATCATACAATTACAATCATAGAACCACAATCGTACAATCACCATCACACAGTCACAATCATGCAATCACAATCATACAATCACAATCATACAATCACAATCATACAATCACAGTCTTACAATCACAATCATACAATCACAATCATACAATCACAATCATACAATCACAATCAACCAATCACAATCATACAATCACAATCATACAATCACAATCATACAATCACAATCATACAATCACAATCATACAATCACAATCATACAATCACAATCATACAATCACAATCATACAATCACAATCATACAATCACAATCATACAATCACAATCATACAATCACAATCATACAATCACAATCATACAATCACAATCATACAATCAGAATCATACAATCACAATCATACAATCACAATCATACAATCACAATCATACAACCACAATCGTACAATGACAATCATACAATCACAATCATGCAATCACAATTATACAATCACAATCATACAATCACAATCATACAATCACAGTCATACAATCACAATCATACAATCACAATCATACAATCACAATGATACAATCACAATCATACAATCACAATCACACAACCGCAATCAGAAAATCGCAATCATACAATCACAATCATACAATCACAATCATACAATCACAATCATACAGTCACAATCACACAACCGCAATCAGAAAATCGCAATCATACAATCACAATCATACAATCACAATCATACAATCACAATCATACAATCACAATCATACAATCACAATGATACAATCACAATCATACAATCACAATTATACAATCACAATCATACAATAACAATCATGCAATCACAATCATAAAATCACATTCATACAATCACAGTCATACAATCACAATCATATAATCACTATCATACAATCACAATCATACAATCACATTCACACAATCATAATCATACAATCGCAATCATACAAACAGAATCATACAATCACAATCATACAATCACAATCATACAGTCACAATCATACAATCGCAATCATATTATCACAAACATACAATCAGAATTATACATTCACATGCATACAATTAGAATCATACAAACGCAATCACACAATAACAATGATACAATCACAATCATACAATCACAATCATACAATCACAATCATACAATCACAATCATACAATCACAATCATACAATCACAATCATACAATCACAATCATACAATCACAATCATACAATCACAATCATACAATCACAATCATACAATCACAATCATACAATCACAATGATAGAATCACAATCATGCAGTCACAATCACACAATCACTATCACACAATCACAATTATACAATCAAAATCATACAATCACAATCATACAATCACAATCATACAATCACAATCATACAATCGCAATCATACAATCACAATCATACAATCACATTCATACAATCACAATCATATAGTCACAATCATACAATCGCAATCATATTATCACAAACATACAATCAGAATTATACATTCGCATGCATACAATTAGAATCATACAATCACAATCATGCAATCACAATTATACAATCACAATTATACAATCACAATCATACAATCACAGTCATACAATCACAATCATACAATCACACCCATACAATCACAATCACACAATCAGAATCATACAATCACCATCATACAATCACAATCATACAATCACATTCATACAATTACAATCATACAATCACAATCATAGAATCACAATCATACAATTACAATCATACAGTCACAATCACACAATCGCAATCAGACAATCGCAATCATACAATCACAATCATACAATCACAATCATACAATCACAATCATACAATCACAATCATACAATCACAATCATACAATCACAATCATACAATCACAATCATACAATCACAATCATACAATCACAATCATACAATCACAATCATACAATCACAATCATACAATCACAATCATACAATCACAATCATACAATCACAATCATACAATCACAATCATACAATCTGAACCATACAATCGCAATCATATTATCACAAACATACAATCAGAATTATACATTCGCATGCATACAATTAGAATCATACAAACGCAGTCACACAATCACAATCATACAATCACAATCATACAATCACAATCATACAATCACAATCATACAATTACAATCTTACAATCACAATCATACAATCACAATCATACAATCACAATCATACAATCACAATCCTACAATCGCAATCATATTATCACAAACATACAGTCACAATCATACAATCAAATTCATACAATTACAATCATACAATCACAATCATAGAATCACAATCATGCAATCACAATCATACATTCACAATCACACAATCGCAATCAGACAATCGCAATCATGCAATCATAATCATACAATCACAATCATGCAATCACAATCATACAATCACAATCATACAATCACAATCACACAATAACAATCATACAATCACAATCATACAATCACAATCATTCAATCGCAATCATACAATCACAATCATACAATCTCAATCATACAATCTCAATCATACAATCGCAATGATATTAGCACAAACATACAATCAGAATTATACATTCACATGCATACAATTAGAATCGTACAAACCCAATCACACAATCACAATCATACAATCACAATCATACAATCAAATTCATACAATTACAATCATACAATCACAATCATAGAATCACAATCATGCTATCACAATCATACATTCACAATCACACAATCGCAATCAGACAATCGCAATCATGCAATCATAATCATACATTCACAATCATACAATTACGATCATGCAATCACAATCGCATTTACACAATCTCTATCATACAGTTACAATCATACAGTCACAATCATAAAATCACAATCATACAATCACAATCATACAACCGCAATCGTACAATGACAATCATACAATCACAATCATGCAATCACAATTATACAATCACAATTATACAATCACAATCATACAATCACAGTCATACAATCACAATCATACAATCACAATCATACAATCACAATCACACAATCACAATCATACATTCACAATCATACAATCAGAATTATACATTCACATGCATACAATTAGAATCATACAAACGCAATCACACAATCACAATCATACAATCACATTCATACAATTACAATCATACAATCACAATCATAGAATCACAATCATACAGTCACAATCATACAGTCACAATCCCACAATCGCAATCAGACAATCGCAATCATACAATCACAATCATACAATCACAATCATACAATCACAATCATACAATCACATTCATACAATTACAATCATACAATCACAATCATAGAATCACAATCATACAATCACAATCATACAGTCACAATCACACAACCGCAATCAGAAAATCGCAATCATACAATCACAATCATACAATCACAATCATAGAATCACAATCATACAATCACAATCATACAATCACAATGACACAATCACAATCATACAATCACAGTTATACAATCACAATCATACAATAACAATCATGCAATCACAATCATACAATCACAATCATACAATCACAGTCATACAATCACAATCATATAATCACTATCATGCAATCACAATCATACAATCACATTCACACAATCATAATCATACAATCGCAATGATACAAACAGAATCATACAATCACAATCATACAATCACAGTCATACAGTCACAATCATACAATCGCAATCATATTATCACAAACATACAATCAGAATTATACATTCACATGCATACAATTAGAATCATACAAACGCAATCACACAATCACAATGATACAATCACAATCATACAATCACAATCATACAATCACAAACATACAATCACAATCATACAATCACAATCATACAATCACAATTATACAATCACAATCATACAATCACAATCATACAATCACAATCATACAATCACAATCATAGAACCACAATCGTACAATCAATATCACACAATCACTATCATACAATCAGAATTATACAATAGCAATCCGGCAATCACAGTAACTCAAATACAATTATATATTCACAATCATACAATCACAATCACGCAAGTAGAATCATACAATCACAATCATACAATCATAATCGTACAATTACAATCATACAATCACAATCATAGAATCACAATCATGCGGTCACAATCACACAATCACTATCACACAATCACAATTATACAATCAAAATCAGACAATCACAATCATACAATCACAATCATACAATCACAATCATACAATCACAATCATACAATCACAATCATACAATCACAATCATACAATCACAATCATACAATCACAATCATACAATCACAATCATACAATCACAATCATACAATCACAATCATACAATCACAATCACACAATCACAATCACACAATCACAATCATACAATCACAATCATACAATTACAATCATACAGTCACAATCATACAATCACAATCATACAATCACAATCATATAATCTCAATCACACAATCGCAATCAGACAATCGCAATCATGCAATCATAATCATACATTCACAATCATACAATTACGATCATGCAATCACAATCGCATTTACACAATCTCTATCATACAGTTACAATCATACAGTCACAATCATAAAATCACAATCGTACAATCACAATCGTACAATCACAATCGTACAATCACAATCGTACAATCACAATCATACAGTCACAATCATACAATCACAATCATACAATCACAATCATACAATCACAATTATACAAACCCAATCATACAATTACAATCATAGAACCACAATCGTGCCATCACAATCACACAATCACAATCATGCAATTACAATCATACAATCACCATCATACAATCACAATCATACAATCACAGTCTTACGATCACAATCATACAATCGCAATCATACAATCACAATCATACAATCACATTCATACAATCACAATCATACAATCACAATCATACAATCACAATCATACAATCACAATCATACAGTCACAATCATACAATCAAATTCATACAATTACAATCATACCTTCACAATCATAGAATCACAATCATGCAATCACAATCATACATTCACAATCACACAATCGCAATCAGACAATCGCAATCATCAATCATAATCATACAATCACAATCATACAATCACAATCATACAATCACAATCATACAATCACAGTCATACAATCACAATCATACAATCACAATCATACAATCACAATCACACAATCAGAATCATACAATCACAATCATACAATCAGAATTATACATTCACATGCATACAATTAGAATCATACAAACGCAATCACAGAATCACAATCATACAATCACAATCATACAATCACATTCATACAATTACAATCATACAATCACAATCATAGAATCACAATCATACAATCACAATCATACAGTCACAATCACACAATCGCAATCAGACAATCGCAATCATACAATCACAATCATACAATCACAATCATACAATCACAATCATACAATCACAATCATACAATCACAATCATACAATCACAATCATACAATCACAATCATACAATCACAATCATACAATCACAATCATACAATCACAATCATACAATCACAATCATACAATCACAATCATACAATCACACTCATGCAATCACAATCATACAATCTGAATCATACAATCGCAATCATATTATCACAAACATACAATCAGAATTATACATTCGCATGCATACAATTAGAATCATACAAACGCAATCACACAATCACAATCATACAATCATAATCATACAATCACAATCATACAATCACAATCCTACAATCGCAATCATATTATAACAAACATACAATCAGAATTGTACATTCACAGGCATACAATTAGCATCATACAAACGCAATCACACAATCACCATCATACAATCACAATCATGCAATCACAATCATGCAATCACAATCACACCATCACAATCATACAATCACAATCATACAATCACAATCATGCAGTCACAATCACACAATCACTATCACACAATCACAATTATACAATCAAAATAATACAATCGCAATCATACAATCGCAATCATATTATCACAAATATACAATCAGAATTATACATTCACATGCATACAATTAGAATCATACAAACGCAGTCACACAAACACAATCATACAATCACAATCACACAATCGCAATCAGACAATCGCAATTGTACAATCACAATCCTACAATCACAATCATAGAATCACAATCATACAATCACAATGATAGAATCACAATCATGCAGTCACAATCACACAATCACTATCACACAATCACAATTATACAATCAAAATCATACAATCACAATCATACAATCACAATCATACAATCACAATCATACAATCGCAATCATACAATCACAATCATACAATCACATTCATACAATCACAATCATATAGTCACAATCATACAATCGCAATCATATTATCACAAACATACAATCAGAATTATACATTCGCATGCATACAATTAGAATCATACAATCACAATCATGCAATCACAATTATACAATCACAATTATACAATCACAATCATACAATCACAGTCATACAATCACAATCATACAATCACACTCATACAATCACAATCACACAATCAGAATCATACAATCACCATCATACAATCACAATCATACAATCACATTCATACAATTACAATCATACAATCACAATCATAGAATCACAATCATACAATTACAATCATACAGTCACAATCACACAATCGCAATCAGACAATCGCAATCATACAATCACAATCATACAATCACAATCATACAATCACAATCATACAATCACAATCATACAATCACAATCATACAATCACAATCATACAATCACAATCATACAATCACAATCATACAATCACAATCATACAATCACAATCATACAATCACAATCATACAATCACAATCATACAATCACAATCATACAATCACAATCATACAATCACAATCATACAATCTGAACCATACAATCGCAATCATATTATCACAAACATACAATCAGAATTATACATTCGCATGCATACAATTAGAATCATACAAACGCAGTCACACAATCACAATCATACAATCACAATCATACAATCACAATCATACAATCACAATCATACAATTACAATCTTACAATCACAATCATACAATCACAATCATACAATCACAATCATACAATCACAATCCTACAATCGCAATCATATTATCACAAACATACAGTCACAATCATACAATCAAATTCATACAATTACAATCATACAATCACAATCATAGAATCACAATCATGCAATCACAATCATACATTCACAATCACACAATCGCAATCAGACAATCGCAATCATGCAATCATAATCATACAATCACAATCATGCAATCACAATCATACAATCACAATCATACAATCACAATCACACAATAACAATCATACAATCACAATCATACAATCTCAATCATACAATCTCAATCATACAATCGCAATGATATTAGCACAAACATACAATCAGAATTATACATTCACATGCATACAATTAGAATCGTACAAACCCAATCACACAATCACAATCATACAATCACAATCATACAATCAAATTCATACAATTACAATCATACAATCACAATCATAGAATCACAATCATGCTATCACAATCATACATTCACAATCACACAATCGCAATCAGACAATCGCAATCATGCAATCATAATCATACATTCACAATCATACAATTACGATCATGCAATCACAATCGCATTTACACAATCTCTATCATACAGTTACAATCATACAGTCACAATCATAAAATCACAATCATACAATCACAATCATACAACCACAATCGTACAATGACAATCATACAATCACAATCATGCAATCACAATTATACAATCACAATTATACAATCACAATCATACAATCACAGTCATACAATCACAATCATACAATCACAATCATACAATCACAATCACACAATCACAATCATACATTCACAATCATACAATCAGAATTATACATTCACATGCATACAATTAGAATCATACAAACGCAATCACACAATCACAATCATACAATCACATTCATACAATTACAATCATACAATCACAATCATAGAATCACAATCATACAGTCACAATCATACAGTCACAATCCCACAATCGCAATCAGACAATCGCAATCATACAATCACAATCATACAATCACAATCATACAATCACAATCATACAATCACATTCATACAATTACAATCATACAATCACAATCATAGAATCACAATCATACAATCACAATCATACAGTCACAATCACACAACCGCAATCAGAAAATCGCAATCATACAATCACAATCATACAATCACAATCATAGAATCACAATCATACAATCACAATCATACAATCACAATGACACAATCACAATCATACAATCACAATTATACAATCACAATCATACAATAACAATCATGCAATCACAATCATACAATCACAATCATACAATCACAGTCATACAATCACAATCATATAATCACTATCATACAATCACAATCATACAATCACATTCACACAATCATAATCATACAATCGCAATGATACAAACAGAATCATACAATCACAATCATACAATCACAGTCATACAGTCACAATCATACAATCGCAATCATATTATCACAAACATACAATCAGAATTATACATTCACATGCATACAATTAGAATCATACAAACGCAATCACACAATCACAATGATACAATCACAATCATACAATCACAATCATACAATCACAAACATACAATCACAATCATACAATCACAATCATACAATCACAATTATACAATCACAATCATACAATCACAATCATACAATCACAATCATACAATCACAATCATAGAACCACAATCGTACAATCAATATCACACAATCACTATCATACAATCAGAATTATACAATAGCAATCCGGCAATCACAGTAACTCAAATACAATTATATATTCACAATCATACAATCACAATCACGCAAGTAGAATCATACAATCACAATCATACAATCATAATCGTACAATTACAATCATACAATCACAATCATAGAATCACAATCATGCGGTCACAATCACACAATCACTATCACACAATCACAATTATACAATCAAAATCAGACAATCACAATCATACAATCACAATCATACAATCACAATCATACAATCACAATCATACAATCACAATCATACAATCACAATCATACAATCACAATCATACAATCACAATCATACAATCACAATCATACAATCACAATCATACAATCACAATCATACAATCACAATCACACAATCACAATCACACAATCACAATCATACAATCACAATCATACAATTACAATCATACAGTCACAATCATACAATCACAATCATACAATCACAATCATATAATCTCAATCACACAATCGCAATCAGACAATCGCAATCATGCAATCATAATCATACATTCACAATCATACAATTACGATCATGCAATCACAATCGCATTTACACAATCTCTATCATACAGTTACAATCATACAGTCACAATCATAAAATCACAATCGTACAATCACAATCGTACAATCACAATCGTACAATCACAATCGTACAATCACAATCATACAGTCACAATCATACAATCACAATCATACAATCACAATCATACAATCACAATTATACAAACCCAATCATACAATTACAATCATAGAACCACAATCGTGCCATCACAATCACACAATCACAATCATGCAATTACAATCATACAATCACCATCATACAATCACAATCATACAATCACAGTCTTACGATCACAATCATACAATCGCAATCATACAATCACAATCATACAATCACATTCATACAATCACAATCATACAATCACAATCATACAATCACAATCATACAATCACAATCATACAGTCACAATCATACAATCAAATTCATACAATTACAATCATACCTTCACAATCATAGAATCACAATCATGCAATCACAATCATACATTCACAATCACACAATCGCAATCAGACAATCGCAATCATCAATCATAATCATACAATCACAATCATACAATCACAATCATACAATCACAATCATACAATCACAGTCATACAATCACAATCATACAATCACAATCATACAATCACAATCACACAATCAGAATCATACAATCACAATCATACAATCAGAATTATACATTCACATGCATACAATTAGAATCATACAAACGCAATCACAGAATCACAATCATACAATCACAATCATACAATCACATTCATACAATTACAATCATACAATCACAATCATAGAATCACAATCATACAATCACAATCATACAGTCACAATCACACAATCGCAATCAGACAATCGCAATCATACAATCACAATCATACAATCACAATCATACAAT
The DNA here is from genome assembly GCF_050947335.1 of Megachile rotundata. NCBI lineage: Eukaryota > Metazoa > Arthropoda > Insecta > Hymenoptera > Megachilidae > Megachile > Megachile rotundata. The sequence continues at coordinate 195,216 of NW_027473345.1, read as the reverse complement.
CACAATCATACAATCACAATCATACAATCACAATCATACAATCACAATCATACAATCACAATCATACAATCACAATCATACAATCACAATCATACAATCACAATCATACAATCACAATCATACAATCACACTCATGCAATCACAATCATACAATCTGAATCATACAATCGCAATCATATTATCACAAACATACAATCAGAATTATACATTCGCATGCATACAATTAGAATCATACAAACGCAATCACACAATCACAATCATACAATCATAATCATACAATCACAATCATACAATCACAATCCTACAATCGCAATCATATTATAACAAACATACAATCAGAATTGTACATTCACAGGCATACAATTAGCATCATACAAACGCAATCACACAATCACCATCATACAATCACAATCATGCAATCACAATCATGCAATCACAATCACACCATCACAATCATACAATCACAATCATACAATCACAATCATGCAGTCACAATCACACAATCACTATCACACAATCACAATTATACAATCAAAATAATACAATCGCAATCATACAATCGCAATCATATTATCACAAATATACAATCAGAATTATACATTCACATGCATACAATTAGAATCATACAAACGCAGTCACACAAACACAATCATACAATCACAATCACACAATCGCAATCAGACAATCGCAATTGTACAATCACAATCCTACAATCACAATCATAGAATCACAATCATAGAATCACAATCATACAATCACAATGATACAATCACAATCATACAACCACAATTATACAATCACAATCATACAATAACAATCATGCAATCACAATCATACAATCACAATCATACAATCACAGTCATACAATCACAATCATATAATCACAATCATACAATCACAATCATAGAACCACAATCGTACAATCACAATCACACAATCACAATCATGCAATCACAATCATACAATCACAATCATACAATCACAATCATACAATCACAGTCTTACGATCACAATCATACAATCGCAATCATACAATCACAATCATACAATCACATTCATACAATCACAATCATACAATCACAATCATACAATCACAATCATACAATCACAATCATACAGTCACAATCATACAATCAAATTCATACAATTACAATCATACAATCACAATCATAGAATCACAATCATGCAGTCACAATCACACAATCACTATCACACAATCACAATTATACAATCAAAATAATACAATCGCAATCATACAATCGCAATCATATTATCACAAATATACAATCAGAATTATACATTCACATGCATACAATTAGAATCATACAAACGCAATCACACAAACACAATCATACAATCACAATCACACAATCGCAATCAGACAATCGCAATTGTACAATCACAATCCTACAATCACAATCATAGAATCACAATCATAGAATCACAATCATACAATCACAATGATACAATCACAATCATACAACCACAATTATACAATCACAATCATACAATAACAATCATGCAATCACAATCATACAATCACAATCATACAATCACAGTCATACAATCACAATCATATAATCACAATCATACAATCACAATCATACAATCACATTCACACAATCATAAGCATACAATCGCAATCATATAAACACAATCATACAATCACAATCATACAATCACAATCATACGATCACAGTCATACAATCACAATCATATAATCACTATCATACAATCACAATCATACAATCACATTCACACAATCATAATCATACAATCGCAATCATACAATCACAATCATACAATCACAATCATACAATCACAATTATACAAACACAATCATACAATTACAATCATAGAACCACAATCGTACAATCACAATCACACAATCACAATCATGCAATCACAATCATACAATCACAATCATACAATCACAATCATACAATCACAATCACACAATCACAATCATACGATCACAATCATACAATCACAATCATACAATCACAATCATACAATCACAATCATACAATCTCAATCATACAATCTCAATCATACAATCTCAATCATACAATCGCAATGATATTATCGCAAACATACAATCAGAATTATACATTCACATGCATACAATTGGAATCATACAAACGCAATCACACAATCACAATCATACAATCACAATCATACAATCAAATTCATACAATTACAATCATACAATCACAATCATAGAATCACAATCATGCAATCACAATCATACATTCACAATCACACAATCGCAATCAGACAATCGCAATCATGCAATCATAATCATACATTCACAATCATACAATTACGATCATGCAATCACAATCGCATTTACACAATCTCTATCATACAGTTACAATCATACAGTCACAATCATAAAATCACAATCGTACAATCACAATCGTACAATCACAATCGTACAATCACAATCATACAGTCACAATCATACAATCACAATCATACAATCACAATCATACAATCACAGTCTTACGATCACAATCATACAATCGCAATCATACAATCACAATCATACAATCACATTCATACAATCACAATCATACAATCACAATCATACAATCACAATCATACAATCACAATCATACAATCACAATCATACAATCACAATCATACAATCACAATCATACAATCACAATCATACAATCACAATCATACAATCACAATCATACAATCACAATCATAGAACCACAATCGTACAATCACCATCACACAGTCACAATCATGCAATCACAATCATACAATCACAATCATACAATCACAATCATACAATCACAGTCTCACAATCACAATCATACAATCACAATCATACAATCACAATCATACAATCACAATCAACCAATCACAATCATACAATCACAATCATACAATCACAATCATACAATCACAATCATACAATCACAATCATACAATCACAATCATACAATCACAATCATACAATCACAATCATACAATCACAATCATACAATCACAATCATACAATCACAATCATACAATCACAATCATACAATCACAATCATACAATCAGAATCATACAATCACAATCATACAATCACAATCATACAATCACAATCATACAACCACAATCGTACAATGACAATCATACAATCACAATCATGCAATCACAATTATACAATCACAATCATACAATCACAATCATACAATCACAGTCATACAATCACAATCATACAATCACAATCATACAATCACAATGATACAATCACAATCATACAATCACAATCACACAACCGCAATCAGAAAATCGCAATCATACAATCACAATCATACAATCACAATCATACAATCACAATCATACAGTCACAATCACACAACCGCAATCAGAAAATCGCAATCATACAATCACAATCATACAATCAGAATCATACAATCACAATCATACAATCACAATCATACAACCACAATCGTACAATGACAATCATACAATCACAATCATGCAATCACAATTATACAATCACAATCATACAATCACAATCATACAATCACAGTCATACAATCACAATCATACAATCACAATCATACAATCACAATCATACAATCACAATCATACAATCACAATCATACAGTCACAATCACACAACCGCAATCAGAAAATCGCAATCATACAATCACAATCATACAATCACAATCATACAATCACAATCATACAATCACAATCATACAATCACAATGATACAATCACAATCATACAATCACAATTATACAATCACAATCATACAATAACAATCATGCAATCACAATCATAAAATCACATTCATACAATCACAGTCATACAATCACAATCATATAATCACTATCATACAATCACAATCATACAATCACATTCACACAATCATAATCATACAATCGCAATCATACAAACAGAATCATACAATCACAATCATACAATCACAATCATACAGTCACAATCATACAATCGCAATCATATTATCACAAACATACAATCAGAATTATACATTCACATGCATACAATTAGAATCATACAAACGCAATCACACAATAACAATGATACAATCACAATCATACAATCACAATCATACAATCACAATCATACAATCACAATCATACAATCACAATCATACAATCACAATCATACAATCACAATCATACAATCACAATCATACAATCACAATCATACAATCACAATGATAGAATCACAATCATGCAGTCACAATCACACAATCACTATCACACAATCACAATTATACAATCAAAATCATACAATCACAATCATACAATCACAATCATACAATCACAATCATACAATCGCAATCATACAATCACAATCATACAATCACATTCATACAATCACAATCATACAGTCACAATCATACAATCGCAATCATATTATCACAAACATACAATCAGAATTATACATTCGCATGCATACAATTAGAATCATACAATCACAATCATGCAATCACAATTATACAATCACAATTATACAATCACAATCATACAATCACAGTCATACAATCACAATCATACAATCACACTCATACAATCACAATCACACAATCAGAATCATACAATCACCATCATACAATCACAATCATACAATCACATTCATACAATTACAATCATACAATCACAATCATAGAATCACAATCATACAATTACAATCATACAGTCACAATCACACAATCGCAATCAGACAATCGCAATCATACAATCACAATCATACAATCACAATCATACAATCACAATCATACAATCACAATCATACAATCACAATCATACAATCACAATCATACAATCACAATCATACAATCACAATCATACAATCACAATCATACAATCACAATCATACAATCACAATCATACAATCACAATCATACAATCACAATCATACAATCACAATCATACAATCTGAACCATACAATCGCAATCATATTATCACAAACATACAATCAGAATTATACATTCGCATGCATACAATTAGAATCATACAAACGCAGTCACACAATCACAATCATACAATCACAATCATACAATCACAATCATACAATCACAATCATACAATTACAATCTTACAATCACAATCATACAATCACAATCATACAATCACAATCATACAATCACAATCCTACAATCGCAACCATATTATCACAAACATACAGTCACAATCATACAATCAAATTCATACAATTACAATCATACAATCACAATCATAGAATCACAATCATGCAATCACAATCATACATTCACAATCACACAATCGCAATCAGACAATCGCAATCATGCAATCATAATCATACAATCACAATCATGCAATCACAATCATACAATCACAATCATACAATCACAATCACACAATAACAATCATACAATCACAATCATACAATCACAATCATTCAATCGCAATCATACAATCACAATCATACAATCTCAATCATACAATCTCAATCATACAATCGCAATCATATTATCACAAACATACAATCAGAATTATACATTCACATGCATACAATTAGAATCATACAAACGCAATCACACAATCACAATCATACAATCACAATCATACAATCAAATTTATACAATTACAATCATACAATCACAATCATAGAATCACAATCATGCAATTACAATCATATATTCACAATCACACAATCGCAATCAGACAATCGCAATCATGCAATCATAATCATACATTCACAATCATACAATTACGATCATGCAATCACAATCGCATTTACACAATCTCTATCATACAGTTACAATCATACAGTCACAATCATAAAATCACAATCGTACAATCACAATCGTACAATCACAATCGTACAATCACAATCATACAGTCACAATCATACAATCACAATCATACAATCACAATCATACAATCACAATTATACAAACCCAATCATACAATTACAATCATAGAACCACAATCGTGCCATCACAATCACACAATCACAATCATGCAATTACAATCATACAATCACCATCATACAATCACAATCATACAATCACAGTCTTACGATCACAATCATACAATCGCAATCATACAATCACAATCATACAATCACATTCATACAATCACAATCATACAATCACAATCACACAATCACAATCATACAATCACAATCATACAGTCACAATCATACAATCAAATTCATACAATTACAATCATACCTTCACAATCATAGAATCACAATCATGCAATCACAATCATACATTCACAATCACACAATCGCAATCAGACAATCGCAATCATCAATCATAATCATACAATCACAATCATACAATCACAATCATACAATCACAATCATACAATCACAGTCATACAATCACAATCATACAATCACAATCATACAATCACAATCACACAATCAGAATCATACAATCACAATCATACAATCAGAATTATACATTCACATGCATACAATTAGAATCATACAAACGCAATCACAGAATCACAATCATACAATCACAATCATACAATCACATTCATACAATTACAATCATACAATCACAATCATAGAATCACAATCATACAATCACAATCATACAGTCACAATCACACAATCGCAATCAGACAATCGCAATCATACAATCACAATCATACAATCACAATCATACAATCACAATCATACAATCACAATCATACAATCACAATCATACAATCACAATCATACAATCACAATCATACAATCACAATCATGCAATCACAATCGTACAATCACAATCATACAATCACAATCATACAATCACACTCATGCAATCACAATCATACAATCTGAATCATACAATCGCAATCATATTATCACAAACATACAATCAGAATTATACATTCGCATGCATACAATTAGAATCATACAAACGCAATCACACAATCACAATCATACAATCACAATCATACAATCACAATCATACAATCACAATCCTACAATCGCAATCATATTATCACAAACATACAATCAGAATTGTACATTCACAGGCATACAATTAGCATCATACAAACGCAATCACACAATCACCATCATACAATCACAATCATGCAATCACAATCATGCAATCACAATCACACCATCACAATCATACAATCACAATCATACAATCACAATCATACAATCACAATCATACAATCACAATCATACAATCACAATCATACAATCACAATCATACAATCACAATCATACAGTCACAATCATAAAATCACAATCGTACAATCACAATCGTACAATCACAATCGTACAATCACAATCATACAGTCACAATCATACAATCACAATCATACAATCACAATCATACAATCACAATTATACAAACCCAATCATACAATTACAATCATAGAACCACAATCGTGCAATCACAATCACACAATCACAATCATGGAATCACAATCATACAATCACCATCATACAATCACAATCATACAATCACAATCATACAATCACAATTATACAAACCCAATCATACAATTACAATCATAGAACCACAATCGTGCAATCACAATCACACAATCACAATCATGCAATCACAATCATACAATCACCATCATACAATCACAATCATACAATCACAGTCTTACGATCACAATCATACAATCGCAATCATACAATCACAATCATACAATCACATTCATACAATCACAATCATACAATCACAATCATACAATCACAATCATACAATCACAATCATACAGTCACAATCATACAATCAAATTCATACAATTACAATCATACCTTCACAATCATAGAATCACAATCATGCAATCACAATCATACATTCACAATCACACAATCGCAATCAGACAATCGCAATCATCAATCATAATCATACAATCACAATCATACAATCACAATCATACAATCACAATCATACAATCACAGTCATACAATCACAATCATACAATCACAATCATACAATCACAATCACACAATCAGAATCATACAATCACAATCATACAATCAGAATTATACATTCACATGCATACAATTAGAATCATACAAACGCAATCACAGAATCACAATCATACAATCACAATCATACAATCACATTCATACAATTACAATCATACAATCACAATCATAGAATCACAATCATACAATCACAATCATACAGTCACAATCACACAATCGCAATCAGACAATCGCAATCATACAATCACAATCATACAATCACAATCATACAATCACAATCATACAATCACAATCATACAATCACAATCATACAATCACACTCATACAAACACAATCATACAATCACAATCATACAATCACAATCATACAATCACAATCATACAATCACACTCATGCAATCACAATCATACAATCTGAATCATACAATCGCAATCATATTATCACAAACATACAATCAGAATTATACATTCGCATGCATACAATTAGAATCATACAAACGCAATCACACAATCACAATCATACAATCACAATCATACAATCACAATCATACAATCACAATCCTACAATCGCAATCATATTATCACAAACATACAATCAGAATTGTACATTCACAGGCATACAATTAGCATCATACAAACGCAATCACACAATCACCATCATACAATCACAATCATGCAATCACAATCATGCAATCACAATCACACCATCACAATCATACAATCACAATCATACAATCACAATCATACAATCACAATCATACAATCACAATCATACAATCACAATCATACAATCACAATCATACAATCACAATCATACAATCACAATCATACAATCACAATCATACAATCACAATCATACAATCACAATCATACAATTACAATCATAGAACCACAATCGTACAATCACCATCACACAGTCACAATCATGCAATCACAATCATACAATCACAATCATACAATCACAATCATACAATCACAATCACACAATCACAATCATGCAATCACAATCATACAATCACCATCATACAATCACAATCATACAATCACAATCATACAATCACAATCATACAATCACAATCATACAATCACAATCATACAATCACAATCATACAATCACAATCATACAATCACAATCATACAATCACAATCATACAATCACAATCATACAATTACAATCATAGAACCACAATCGTACAATCACCATCACACAGTCACAATCATGCAATCACAATCATACAATCACAATCATACAATCACAATTATACAATCACAGTCTTACAATCACAATCATACAATCACAATCATACAATCACAATCATACAATCACAATCAACCAATCACAATCATACAATCACAATCATACAATCACAATCATACAATCACAATCATACAATCACAATCATACAATCACAATCATACAATCACAATCATACAATCACAATCATACAATCACAATCATACAATCACAATCATACAATCACAATCATACAATCACAATCATACAATCACAATCATACAATCACAATCATACAATCAGAATCATACAATCACAATCATACAATCACAATCATACAATCACAATCATACAATCACAATCATACAACCACAATCGTACAATGACAATCATACAATCACAATCATGCAATCACAATTATACAATCACAATCATACAATCACAATCATACAATCACAGTCATACAATCACAATCATACAATCACAATCATACAATCACAATGATACAATCACAATCATACAATCACAATCACACAACCGCAATCAGAAAATCGCAATCATACAATCACAATCATACAATCACAATCATACAATCACAATCATACAGTCACAATCACACAACCGCAATCAGAAAATCGCAATCATACAATCACAATCATACAATCACAATCATACAATCACAATCATACAATCACAATCATACAATCACAATCATACAATCACAATCATACAATCACAATCATACAATCACAATCATACAATCACAATCATACAATCACAATCATACAATCTGAACCATACAATCGCAATCATATTATCACAAACATACAATCAGAATTATACATTCGCATGCATACAATTAGAATCATACAAACGCAGTCACACAATCACAATCATACAATCACAATCATACAATCACAATCATACAATCACAATCATACAATTACAATCTTACAATCACAATCATACAATCACAATCATACAATCACAATCATACAATCACAATCCTACAATCGCAATCATATTATCACAAACATACAGTCACAATCATACAATCAAATTCATACAATTACAATCATACAATCACAATCATAGAATCACAATCATGCAATCACAATCATACATTCACAATCACACAATCGCAATCAGACAATCGCAATCATGCAATCATAATCATACAATCACAATCATGCAATCACAATCATACAATCACAATCATACAATCACAATCACACAATAACAATCATACAATCACAATCATACAATCACAATCATTCAATCGCAATCATACAATCACAATCATACAATCTCAATCATACAATCTCAATCATACAATCGCAATGATATTAGCACAAACATACAATCAGAATTATACATTCACATGCATACAATTAGAATCGTACAAACCCAATCACACAATCACAATCATACAATCACAATCATACAATCAAATTCATACAATTACAATCATACAATCACAATCATAGAATCACAATCATGCAATCACAATCATACATTCACAATCACACAATCGCAATCAGACAATCGCAATCATGCAATCATAATCATACATTCACAATCATACAATTACGATCATGCAATCACAATCGCATTTACACAATCTCTATCATACAGTTACAATCATACAGTCACAATCATAAAATCACAATCATACAATCACAATCATACAACCACAATCGTACAATGACAATCATACAATCACAATCATGCAATCACAATTATACAATCACAATTATACAATCACAATCATACAATCACAGTCATACAATCACAATCATACAATCACAATCATACAATCACAATCACACAATCACAATCATACATTCACAATCATACAATCAGAATTATACATTCACATGCATACAATTAGAATCATACAAACGCAATCACACAATCACAATCATACAATCACATTCATACAATTACAATCATACAATCACAATCATAGAATCACAATCATACAGTCACAATCATACAGTCACAATCCCACAATCGCAATCAGACAATCGCAATCATACAATCACAATCATACAATCACAATCATACAATCACAATCATACAATCACATTCATACAATTACAATCATACAATCACAATCATAGAATCACAATCATACAATCACAATCATACAGTCACAATCACACAACCGCAATCAGAAAATCGCAATCATACAATCACAATCATACAATCACAATCATAGAATCACAATCATACAATCACAGTCATACAATCACAATGACACAATCACAATCATACAATCACAATTATACAATCACAATCATACAATAACAATCATGCAATCACAATCATACAATCACAATCATACAATCACAGTCATACAATCACAATCATATAATCACTATCATACAATCACAATCATACAATCACATTCACACAATCATAATCATACAATCGCAATCATACAAACAGAATCATACAATCACAATCATACAATCACAGTCATACAGTCACAATCATACAATCGCAATCATATTATCACAAACATACAATCAGAATTATACATTCACATGCATACAATTAGAATCATACAAACGCAATCACACAATCACAATGATACAATCACAATCATACAATCACAATCATACAATCACAAACATACAATCACAATCATACAATCACAATCATACAATCACAATTATACAATCACAATCATACAATCACAATCATACAATCACAATCATACAATCACAATCATAGAACCACAATCGTACAATCAATATCACACAATCACTATCATACAATCAGAATTATACAATAGCAATCCGGCAATCACAGTAACTCAAATACAATTATATATTCACAATCATACAATCACAATCACGCAAGTAGAATCATACAATCACAATCATACAATCATAATCGTACAATTACAATCATACAATCACAATCATAGAATCACAATCATGCGGTCACAATCACACAATCACTATCACACAATCACAATTATACAATCAAAATCAGACAATCACAATCATACAATCACAATCATACAATCACAATCATACAATCACAATCATACAATCACAATCATACAATCACAATCATACAATCACAATCATACAATCACAACCATACAATCACAATCATACAATCACAATCATACAATCACAATCATACAATCACAATCACACAATCACAATCACACAATCACAATCATACAATCACAATCATACAATCACAATCATACAGTCACAATCATACAATCACAATCATACAATCACAATCATATAATCTCAATCACACAATCGCAATCAGACAATCGCAATCATGCAATCATAATCATACATTCACAATCATACAATTACGATCATGCAATCACAATCGCATTTACACAATCTCTATCATACAGTTACAATCATACAGTCACAATCATAAAATCACAATCGTACAATCACAATCGTACAATCACAATCGTACAATCACAATCCTACAATCACAATCATACAGTCACAATCATACAATCACAATCATACAATCACAATCATACAATCACAATTATACAAACCCAATCATACAATTACAATCATAGAACCACAATCGTGCCATCACAATCACACAATCACAATCATGCAATTACAATCATACAATCACCATCATACAATCACAATCATACAATCACAGTCTTACGATCACAATCATACAATCGCAATCATACAATCACAATCATACAATCACATTCATACAATCACAATCATACAATCACAATCATACAATCACAATCATACAATCACAATCATACAGTCACAATCATACAATCAAATTCATACAATTACAATCATACCTTCACAATCATAGAATCACAATCATGCAATCACAATCATACATTCACAATCACACAATCGCAATCAGACAATCGCAATCATCAATCATAATCATACAATCACAATCATACAATCACAATCATACAATCACAATCATACAATCACAGTCATACAATCACAATCATACAATCACAATCATACAATCACAATCACACAATCAGAATCATACAATCACAATCATACAATCAGAATTATACATTCACATGCATACAATTAGAATCATACAAACGCAATCACAGAATCACAATCATACAATCACAATCATACAATCACATTCATACAATTACAATCATACAATCACAATCATAGAATCACAATCATACAATCACAATCATACAGTCACAATCACACAATCGCAATCAGACAATCGCAATCATACAATCACAATCATACAATCACAATCATACAATCACAATCATACAATCACAATCATACAATCACAATCATACAATCACAATCATACAATCACAATCATACAATCACAATCATACAATCACAATCATACAATCACAATCATACAATCACAATCATACAATCACACTCATGCAATCACAATCATACAATCTGAATCATACAATCGCAATCATATTATCACAAACATACAATCAGAATTATACATTCGCATGCATACAATTAGAATCATACAAACGCAATCACACAATCACAATCATACAATCATAATCATACAATCACAATCATACAATCACAATCCTACAATCGCAATCATATTATCACAAACATACAATCAGAATTGTACATTCACAGGCATACAATTAGCATCATACAAACGCAATCACACAATCACCATCATACAATCACAATCATGCAATCACAATCATGCAATCACAATCACACCATCACAATCATACAATCACAATCATACAATCACAATCATACAATCACAATCATACAATCACAATCATACAATCACAATCATACAATCACAATCATACAATCACAATCATACAATCACAATCATACAGTCACAATCATAAAATCACAATCGTACAATCACAATCGTACAATCACAATCGTACAATCACAATCATACAGTCACAATCATACAATCACAATCATACAATCACAATCATACAATCACAATTATACAAACCCAATCATACAATTACAATCATAGAACCACAATCGTGCAATCACAATCACACAATCACAATCATGCAATCACAATCATACAATCACCATCATACAATCACAATCATACAATCACAATCATACAATCACAATTATACAAACCCAATCATACAATTACAATCATAGAACCACAATCGTGCAATCACAATCACACAATCACAATCATGCAATCACAATCATACAATCACCATCATACAATCACAATCATACAATCACAGTCTTACGATCACAATCATACAATCGCAATCATACAATCACAATCATACAATCACATTCATACAATCACAATCATACAATCACAATCATACAATCACAATCATACAATCACAATCATACAATCACAATCATACAGTCACAATCATACAATCAAATTCATACAATTACAATCATACCTTCACAATCATAGAATCACAATCATGCAATCACAATCATACATTCACAATCACACAATCGCAATCAGACAATCGCAATCATCAATCATAATCATACAATCACAATCATACAATCACAATCATACAATCACAATCATACAATCACAGTCATACAATCACAATCATACAATCACAATCATACAATCACAATCACACAATCAGAATCATACAATCACAATCATACAATCAGAATTATACATTCACATGCATACAATTAGAATCATACAAACGCAATCACAGAATCACAATCATACAATCACAATCATACAATCACATTCATACAATTACAATCATACAATCACAATCATAGAATCACAATCATACAATCACAATCATACAGTCACAATCACACAATCGCAATCAGACAATCGCAATCATACAATCACAATCATACAATCACAATCATACAATCACAATCATACAATCACAATCATACAATCACAATCATACAATCACAATCATACAATCACAATCATACAATCACAATCATACAATCACAATCATACAATCACAATCATACAATCACACTCATGCAATCACAATCATACAATCTGAATCATACAATCGCAATCATATTATCACAAACATACAATCAGAATTATACATTCGCATGCATACAATTAGAATCATACAAACGCAATCACACAATCACAATCATACAATCACAATCATACAATCACAATCATACAATCACAATCCTACAATCGCAATCATATTATCACAAACATACAATCAGAATTGTACATTCACAGCCATACAATTAGCATCATACAAACGCAATCACACAATCACCATCATACAATCACAATCATGCAATCACAATCACACCATCGCAATCATACAATCACAATCATACAATCACAATCATACAATCACAATCATACAATCACAATCATACAATTACAATCATACAATCACAATCATACAATCACAATCATACAATCACAATCATACAATCACAATCATACAATCACAATCATACAGTCACAATCATAAAATCACAATCGTACAATCACAATCGTACAATCACAATCGTACAATCACAATCATACAGTCACAATCATACAATCACAATCATACAATCACAATCATACAATCACAATTATACAAACCCAATCATACAATTACAATCATAGAACCACAATCGTGCAATCACAATCACACAATCACAATCATGCAATCACAATCATACAATCACCATCATACAATCACAATCATACAATCACAGTCTTACGATCACAATCATACAATCGCAATCATACAATCACAATCATACAATCACATTCATACAATCACAATCATACAATCACAATCATACAATCACACTCATGCAATCACAATCATACAATCTGAATCATACAATCGCAATCATATTATCACAAACATACAATCAGAATTATACATTCGCATGCATACAATTAGAATCATACAAACGCAATCACACAATCACAATCATACAATCACAATCATACAATCACAATCATACAATCACAATCATACAATCACAATCCTACAATCGCAATCATATTATCACAAACATACAATCAGAATTGTACATTCACAGGCATACAATTAGCATCATACAAACGCAATCACACAATCACCATCATACAATCACAATCATGCAATCACAATCATGCAATCACAATCACACCATCACAATCATACAATCACAATCATACAATCACAATCATACAATCACAATCATACAATCACAATCATACAATCACAATCATACAATCACAATCATACAATCACAATCATACAATCACAATCATACAATCACAATCATACAATCACAATCATAGAATCACACTCATGCAATCACAATCATACATTCACAATCACACAATCGTAATCAGACAATCGCAATCATGCAATCATAATCATACAATCACAATCATACAATCACAATCATACAATCACAATCATACAATCACAATCACACAATCACAATCATACGATCACAATCATACAATCACAATCATACAATCACAATCATACAATCACAATCATACAATCTCAATCATACAATCTCAATCATACAATCGCAATGATATTATCACAAACATACAATCAGAATTATACATTCACATGCATACAATTGGAATCATACAAACGCAATCACACAATCACAATCATACAATCACAATCATACAATCAAATTCATACAATTACAATCATACAATCACAATCATAGAATCACAATCATGCAATCACAATCATACATTCACAATCACACAATCGCAATCAGACAATCGCAATCATGCAATCATAATCATACATTCACAATCATACAATTACGATCATGCAATCACAATCGCATTTACACAATCTCTATCATACAGTTACAATCATACAGTCACAATCATAAAATCACAATCGTACAATCACAATCGTACAATCACAATCGTACAATCACAATCATACAGTCACAATCATACAATCACAATCATACAATCACAATTATACAAACACAAACATACAATTACAATCATAGAACCACAATCGTACAATCACAATTACACAATCACAATAATGCAATCACAATCATATAATCACAATCATACAATCACAATCATACAATCACAGTCTTACGATCACAATCATACAATCGCAATCATACAATCACAATCATACAATCACATTCATACAATCACAATCATACAATCACAATCATACAATCACAATCATACAATCACAATCATACAATCACAATCATACAATCACAATCATACAATCACAATCATACAATCACAATCATACAATCACAATCATACAATCACAATCATACAATCACAATCATACAATCACAATCATAGAACCACAATCGTACAATCACCATCACACAGTCACAATCATGCAATCACAATCATACAATCACAATCATACAATCACAATCATACAATCACAGTCTTACAATCACAATCATACAATCACAATCATACAATCACAATCATACAATCACAATCAACCAATCACAATCATACAATCACAATCATACAATCACAATCATACAATCACAATCATACAATCACAATCATACAATCACAATCATACAATCACAATCATACAATCACAATCATACAATCACAATCATACAATCACAATCATACAATCACAATCATACAATCACAATCATACAATCACAATCATACAATCAGAATCATACAATCACAATCATACAATCACAATCATACAACCACAATCGTACAATGACAATCATACAATCACAATCATGCAATCACAATTATACAATCACAATCATACAATCACAATCATACAATCACAATCATACAATCACAATCACACAATCACAATCATACATTCACAATCATACAATCAGAATTATACATTCACATGCATACAATTAGAATCATACAAACGCAATCACACAATCACAATCATACAATCACAATCATACAATCACATTCATACAATTACAATCATACAATCACAATCATAGAATCACAATCATACAGTCACAATCATACAGTCACAATCCCACAATCGCAATCAGACAATCGCAATCATACAATCACAATCATACAATCACAATCATACAATCACATTCATACAATTACAATCATACAATCACAATCATAGAATCACAATCATACAATCACAATCATACAGTCACAATCACACAACCGCAATCAGAAAATCGCAATCATACAATCACAATCATACAATCACAATCATACAATCACAATCATACAATCACAATCATACAATCACAATGATACAATCACAATCATACAATCACAATTATACAATCACAATCATACAATAACAATCATGCAATCACAATCATAAAATCACATTCATACAATCACAGTCATACAATCACAATCATATAATCACTATCATACAATCACAATCATACAATCACATTCACACAATCATAATCATACAATCGCAATCATACAAACAGAATCATACAATCACAATCATACAATCACAATCATACAGTCACAATCATACAATCGCAATCATATTATCACAAACATACAATCAGAATTATACATTCACATGCATACAATTAGAATCATACAAACGCAATCACACAATCACAATGATACAATCACAATCATACAATCACAATCATACAATCACAATCATACAATCACAATCATACAATCACAATCATACAATCACAATCATACAATCACAATCATACAATCACAATCATACAATCACAATCATACAATCACAATCATACAATCACAATCATACAATCACAATCATACAATCACAATGATAGAATCACAATCATGCAGTCACAATCACACAATCACTATCACACAATCACAATTATACAATCAAAATCATACAATCACAATCATACAATCACAATCATACAATCACAATCATACAATCGCAATCATACAATCACAATCATACAATCACATTCATACAATCACAATCATACAGTCACAATCATACAATCGCAATCATATTATCACAAACATACAATCAGAATTATACATTCGCATGCATACAATTAGAATCATACAATCACAATCATGCAATCACAATTATACAATCACAATTATACAATCACAATCATACAATCACAGTCATACAATCACAATCATACAATCACACTCATACAATCACAATCACACAATCAGAATCATACAATCACCATCATACAATCACAATCATACAATCACATTCATACAATTACAATCATACAATCACAATCATAGAATCACAATCATACAATTACAATCATACAGTCACAATCACACAATCGCAATCAGACAATCGCAATCATACAATCACAATCATACAATCACAATCATACAATCACAATCATACAATCACAATCATACAATCACAATCATACAATCACAATCATACAATCACAATCATACAATCACAATCATACAATCACAATCATACAATCACAATCATACAATCACAATCATACAATCACAATCATACAATCACAATCATACAATCACAATCATACAATCTGAACCATACAATCGCAATCATATTATCACAAACATACAATCAGAATTATACATTCGCATGCATACAATTAGAATCATACAAACGCAGTCACACAATCACAATCATACAATCACAATCATACAATCACAATCATACAATCACAATCATACAATTACAATCTTACAATCACAATCATACAATCACAATCATACAATCACAATCCTACAATCGCAATCATATTATCACAAACATACAGTCACAATCATACAATCAAATTCATACAATTACAATCATACAATCACAATCATAGAATCACAATCATGCAATCACAATCATACATTCACAATCACACAATCGCAATCAGACAATCGCAATCATGCAATCATAATCATACAATCACAATCATGCAATCACAATCATACACTCACAATCATACAATCACAATCACACAATAACAATCATACAATCACAATCATACAATCACAATCATTCAATCGCAATCATACAATCACGATCATACAATCTCAATCATACAATCTCAATCATACAATCGCAATGATATTAGCACAAACATACAATCAGAATTATACATTCACATGCATACAATTAGAATCGTACAAACCCAATCACACAATCACAATCATACAATCACAATCATACAATCAAATTCATACAATTACAATCATACAATCACAATCATAGAATCACAATCATGCAATCACAATCATACATTCACAATCACACAATCGCAATCAGACAATCGCAATCATGCAATCATAATCATACATTCACAATCATACAATTACGATCATGCAATCACAATCGCATTTACACAATCTCTATCATACAGTTACAATCATACAGTCACAGTCATAAAATCACAATCATACAATCACAATCATACAACCACAATCGTACAATGACAATCATACAATCACAATCATGCAATCACAATTATACAATCACAATTATACAATCACAATCATACAATCACAGTCATACAATCACAATCATACAATCACAATCATACAATCACAATCACACAATCACAATCATACATTCACAATCATACAATCAGAATTATACATTCACATGCATACAATTAGAATCATACAAACGCAATCACACAATCACAATCATACAATCACATTCATACAATTACAATCATACCATCACAATCATAGAATCACAATCATACAGTCACAATCATACAGTCACAATCCCACAATCGCAATCAGACAATCGCAATCATACAATCACAATCATACAATCACAATCATACAATCACAATCATACAATCACAATCATACAATCACAATCATACAATCAGAATCATACAATCACAATCATACAATCACAAACATACAATCAGAATTATACATTCACATGCATACAATTAGAATCATACAAACGCAATCACACAATCACAATGATACAATCACAATCATACAATCACAATCATACAATCACAAACATACAATCACAATCATACAATCACAATCATACAATCACAATTATACAATCACAATCATACAATCACAATCATACAATCACAATCATACAATCACAATCATAGAACCACAATCGTACAATCAATATCACACAATCACTATCATACAATCAGAATTATACAATAGCAATCCGGCAATCACAGTAACTCAAATACAATTATATATTCACAATCATACAATCACAATCACGCAAGTAGAATCATACAATCACAATCATACAATCATAATCGTACAATTACAATCATACAATCACAATCATAGAATCACAATCATGCGGTCACAATCACACAATCACTATCACACAATCACAATTATACAATCAAAATCAGACAATCACAATCATACAATCACAATCATACAATCACAATCATACAATCACAATCATACAATCACAATCATACAATCACAATCATACAATCACAATCATACAATCACAATCATACAATCACAATCATACAATCACAATCATACAATCACAATCATACAATCACAATTACACAATCACAATCACACAATCACAATCATACAATCACAATCATACAATCACAATCATACAGTCACAATCATACAATCACAATCATACAATCACAATCATACAATCTCAATCATACAATTTCAATCATACAATCGCAATCATATTATCACAAACATACAATCAGAATTATACATTCACATGCATACAATTAGAATCATACAAACGCAATCACACAATCACAATCATACAATCACAATCATACAATCAAATTTATACAATTACAATCATACAATCACAATCATAGAATCACAATCATGCAATCACAATCATATATTCACAATCACACAATCGCAATCAGACAATCGCAATCATGCAATCATAATCATACATTCACAATCATACAATTACGATCATGCAATCACAATCGCATTTACACAATCTCTATCATACAGTTACAATCATACAGTCACAATCATAAAATCACAATCGTACAATCACAATCGTACAATCACAATCGTACAATCACAATCATACAGTCACAATCATACAATCACAATCATACAATCACAATCATACAATCACAATTATACAAACCCAATCATACAATTACAATCATAGAACCACAATCGTGCCATCACAATCACACAATCACAATCATGCAATTACAATCATACAATCACCATCATACAATCACAATCATACAATCACAGTCTTACGATCACAATCATACAATCGCAATCATACAATCACAATCATACAATCACATTCATACAATCACAATCATACAATCACAATCATACAATCACAATCATACAATCACAATCATACAGTCACAATCATACAATCAAATTCATACAATTACAATCATACCTTCACAATCATAGAATCACAATCATGCAATCACAATCATACATTCACAATCACACAATCGCAATCAGACAATCGCAATCATCAATCATAATCATACAATCACAATCATACAATCACAATCATACAATCACAATCATACAATCACAGTCATACAATCACAATCATACAATCACAATCATACAATCACAATCACACAATCAGAATCATACAATCACAATCATACAATCAGAATTATACAATCACATGCATACAATTAGAATCATACAAACGCAATCACAGAATCACAATCATACAATCACAATCATACAATCACATTCATACAATTACAATCATACAATCACAATCATAGAATCACAATCATACAATCACAATCATACAGTCACAATCACACAATCGCAATCAGACAATCGCAATCATACAATCACAATCATACAATCACAATCATACAATCACAATCATACAATCACAATCATACAATCACAATCATACAATCACAATCATACAATCACAATCATACAATCACAATCATACAATCACAATCATACAATCACAATCATACAATCACACTCATGCAATCACAATCATACAATCTGAATCATACAATCGCAATCATATTATCACAAACATACAATCAGAATTATACATTCGCATGCATACAATTAGAATCATACAAACGCAATCACACAATCACAATCATACAATCACAATCATACAATCACAATCATACAATCACAATCCTACAATCGCAATCATATTATCACAAACATACAATCAGAATTGTACATTCACAGGCATACAATTAGCATCATACAAACGCAATCACACAATCACCATCATACAATCACAATCATGCAATCACAATCATGCAATCACAATCACACCATCACAATCATACAATCACAATCATACAATCACAATCATACAATCACAATCATACAATCACAATCATACAATCACAATCATACAATCACAATCATACAATCACAATCATACAATCACAATCATACAGTCACAATCATAAAATCACAATCGTACAATCACAATCGTACAATCACAATCGTACAATCACAATCATACAGTCACAATCATACAATCACAATCATACAATCACAATCATACAATCACAATTATACAAACCCAATCATACAATTACAATCATAGAACCACAATCGTGCAATCACAATCACACAATCACAATCATGCAATCACAATCATACAATCACCATCATACAATCACAATCATACAATCACAATCATACAATCACAATTATACAAACCCAATCATACAATTACAATCATAGAACCACAATCGTGCAATCACAATCACACAATCACAATCATGCAATCACAATCATACAATCACCATCATACAATCACAATCATACAATCACAGTCTTACGATCACAATCGTACAATCGCAATCATACAATCACAATCATACAATCACATTCATACAATCACAATCATACAATCACAATCATACAATCACAATCATACAATCACAATCATACAGTCACAATCATACAATCAAATTCATACAATTACAATCATACCTTCACAATCATAGAATCACAATCATGCAATCACAATCATACATTCACAATCACACAATCGCAATCAGACAATCGCAATCATCAATCATAATCATACAATCACAATCATACAATCACAATCATACAATCACAATCATACAATCACAGTCATACAATCACAATCATACAATCACAATCATACAATCACAATCACACAATCAGAATCATACAATCACAATCATACAATCAGAATTATACATTCACATGCATACAATTAGAATCATACAAACGCAATCACAGAATCACAATCATACAATCACAATCATACAATCACATTCATACAATTACAATCATACAATCACAATCATAGAATCACAATCATACAATCACAATCATACAGTCACAATCACACAATCGCAATCAGACAATCGCAATCATACAATCACAATCATACAATCACAATCATACAATCACAATCATACAATCACAATCATACAATCACAATCATACAATCACAATCATACAGTCACAATCACACAATCGCAATCAGACAATCGCAATCATACAATCACAATCATACAATCTGAATCATACAATCGCAATCATATTATCACAAACATACAATCAGAATTATACATTCGCATGCATAAAATTAGAATCATACAAACGCAATCACACAATCACAATCATACAATCACAATCATACAATCACAATCATACAATCACAATCATACAAACGCAATCACACAATCACAATCATACAATCACAATCATACAATCACATTCATACAATTACAATCATACAATCACAATCATAGAATCACAATCATACATTCACAATCACACAATCGCAATCAGACAATCGCAATCATACAATCACAATCATACAATCACAATCATACAATTACAATCATACAATCACAATCATACAATCACAATCATACAATCACAATCATACAATCACAATCATACAATCACAATCATACAACCACAATCATACAATCACAATGATACAATCACAATCATAAAATCACAATCATAGAATCACAATCATACAATCGCAATCATACAATCACAATCATACAATCACAATCATACAATCACAATCATACAATCTCAATCATAGAATCACAATCATACAATCACAATCATACAATAACAATCATACAATCACAATCATACAGTCTCAATCATACAATCGCAATCATATTATCACAAACATACAATCAGAATTATACATTCACATGCATACAATTAGAATCATACAAACGCAATCATACAATCACATTCATACAATCACATTCATACAATCACAATCATACAATCACAATCATACAATCACAATCATACAATCACAATCATACAGTCACAATCATACAATCAAATTCATACAATTACAATCATACAATCACAATCATAGAATCACAATCATGCAATCACAATCATACATTCACAATCACACAATCGTAATCAGACAATCGCAATCATGCAATCATAATCATACAATCACAATCATACAATCACAATCATACAATCACAATCATACAATCACAATCACACAATCACAATCATACGATCACAATCATACAATCACAATCATACAATCACAATCATACAATCACAATCATACAATCACAATCATACAATCTCAATCATACAATCTCAATCATACAATCGCAATGATATTATCACAAACATACAATCAGAATTATACATTCACATGCATACAATTGGAATCATACAAACGCAATCACACAATCACAATCATACAATCACAATCATACAATCAAATTCATACAATTACAATCATACAATCACAATCATAGAATCACAATCATGCAATCACAATCATACATTCACAATCACACAATCGCAATCAGACAATCGCAATCATGCAATCATAATCATACATTCACAATCATACAATTACGATCATGCAATCACAATCGCATTTACACAATCTCTATCATACAGTTACAATCATACAGTCACAATCATAAAATCACAATCGTACAATCACAATCGTACAATCACAATCGTACAATCACAATCATACAGTCACAATCATACAATCACAATCATACAATCACAATTATACAAACACAAACATACAATTACAATCATAGAACCACAATCGTACAATCACAATTACACAATCACAATAATGCAATCACAATCATATAATCACAATCATACAATCACAATCATACAATCACAGTCTTACGATCACAATCATACAATCGCAATCATACAATCACAATCATACAATCACATTCATACAATCACAATCATACAATCACAATCATACAATCACAATCATACAATCACAATCATACAATCACAATCATACAATCACAATCATACAATCACAATCATACAATCACAATCATACAATCACAATCATACAATCACAATCATAGAACCACAATCGTACAATCACCATCACACAGTCACAATCATGCAATCACAATCATACAATCACAATCATACAATCACAATCATACAATCACAGTCTTACAATCACAATCATACAATCACAATCATACAATCACAATCATACAATCACAATCAACCAATCACAATCATACAATCACAATCATACAATCACAATCATACAATCACAATCATACAATCACAATCATACAATCACAATCATACAATCACAATCATACAATCACAATCATACAATCACAATCATACAATCACAATCATACAATCACAATCATACAATCACAATCATACAATCAGAATCATACAATCACAATCATACAATCACAATCATACAACCACAATCGTACAATGACAATCATACAATCACAATCATGCAATCACAATTATACAATCACAATCATACAATCACAATCATACAATCACAGTCATACAATCACAATCATACAATCACAATCATACAATCACAATCACACAATCACAATCATACATTCACAATCATACAATCAGAATTATACATTCACATGCATACAATTAGAATCATACAAACGCAATCACACAATCACAATCATACAATCACAATCATACAATCACATTCATACAATTACAATCATACAATCACAATCATAGAATCACAATCATACAGTCACAATCATACAGTCACAATCCCACAATCGCAATCAGACAATCGCAATCATACAATCACAATCATACAATCACAATCATACAATCACATTCATACAATTACAATCATACAATCACAATCATAGAATCACAATCATACAATCACAATCATACAGTCACAATCACACAACCGCAATCAGAAAATCGCAATCATACAATCACAATCATACAATCACATTCATACAATTACAATCATACAATCACAATCATAGAATCACAATCATGCAATCACAATCATACATTCACAATCACACAATCGCAATCAGACAATCGCAATCATGCAATCATAATCATACAATCACAATCATGCAATCACAATCATACACTCACAATCATACAATCACAATCACCCAATAACAATCATACAATCACAATCATTCAATCGCAATCATACAATCACGATCATACAATCTCAATCATACAATCTCAATCATACAATCGCAATGATATTAGCACAAACATACAATCAGAATTATACATTCACATGCATACAATTAGAATCGTACAAACCCAATCACACAATCACAATCATACAATCACAATCATACAATCAAATTCATACAATTACAATCATACAATCACAATCATAGAATCACAATCATGCAATCACAATCATACATTCACAATCACACAATCGCAATCAGACAATCGCAATCATGCAATCATAATCATACATTCACAATCATACAATTACGATCATGCAACCACAATCGCATTTACACAATCTCTATCATACAGTTACAATCATACAGTCACAATCATAAAATCACAATCATACAATCACAATCATACAACCACAATCGTACAATGACAATCATACAATCACAATCATGCAATCACAATTATACAATCACAATTATACAATCACAATCATACAATCACAGTCATACAATCACAATCATACAATCACAATCATACAATCACAATCACACAATCACAATCATACATTCACAATCATACAATCAGAATTATACATTCACATGCATACAATTAGAATCATACAAACGCAATCACACAATCACAATCATACAATCACATTCATACAATTGCAATCATACAATCACAATCATAGAATCACAATCATACAGTCACAATCATACAGTCACAATCCCACAATCGCAATCAGACAATCGCAATCATACAATCACAATCATACAATCACAATCATACAATCACAATCATACAATCACAATCATACAATCACATTCATACAATTACAATCATACAATCACAATCATAGAATCACAATCATACAATCACAATCATACAGTCACAATCACACAACCGCAATCAGAAAATCGCAATCATACAATCACAATCATACAATCACAATCATAGAATCACAATCATACAATCACAATCATACAATCACAATGACACAATCACAATCATACAATCACAATTATACAATCACAATCATACAATAACAATCATGCAATCACAATCATACAATCACAATCATACAATCACAGTCATACAATCACAATCATATAATCACTATCATACAATCACAATCATACAATCACATTCACACAATCATAATCATACAATCGCAATCATACAAACAGAATCATACAATCACAATCATACAATCACAGTCATACAGTCACAATCATACAATCGCAATCATATTATCACAAACATACAATCAGAATTATACATTCACATGCATACAATTAGAATCATACAAACGCAATCACACAATCACAATGATACAATCACAATCATACAATCACAATCATACAATCACAAACATACAATCACAATCATACAATCACAATCATACAATCACAATCATACAATCACAATCATACAATCACAATCATAGAACCACAATCGTACAATCAAAATCACACAATCACTATCATACAATCAGAATTATACAATAGCAATCCGGCAATCACAGTAACTCAAATACAATTATATATTCACAATCATACAATCACAATCACGCAAGTAGAATCATACAATCACAATCATACAATCATAATCGTACAATTACAATCATACAATCACAATCATAGAATCACAATCATGCGGTCACAATCACACAATCACTATCACACAATCACAATTATACAATCAAAATCAGACAATCACAATCATACAATCACAATCACACAATCACAATCATACAATCACAATCGTACAATCACAATCATACAATCACAATCATACAATCACAATCATACAATCACAATCATACAATCACAATCATACAATCACAATCATACAATCACAATCATACAATCACAATCACACAATCACAATCACACAATCACAATCATACAATCACAATCATACAATCACAATCATACAGTCACAATCATACAATCACAATCATACAATCACAATCATACAATCTCAATCATACAATTTCAATCATACAATCGCAATCATATTATCACAAACATACAATCAGAATAATACATTCACATGCATACAATTAGAATCATACAAACGCAATCACACAATCACAATCATACAATCACAATCATACAATCAAATTTATACAATTACAATCATACAATCACAATCATAGAATCACAATCATGCAATCACAATCATATATTCACAATCACACAATCGCAATCAGACAATCGCAATCATGCAATCATAATCATACATTCACAATCATACAATTACGATCATGCAATCACAATCGCATTTACACAATCTCTATCATACAGTTACAATCATACAGTCACAATCATAACATCACAATCGTACAATCACAATCGTACAATCACAATCGTACAATCACAATCATACAGTCACAATCATACAACCACAATCATACAATCACAATCATACAATCACAATTATACAAACCCAATCATACAATTACAATCATAGAACCACAATCGTGCCATCACAATCACACAATCACAATCATGCAATTACAATCATACAATCACAGTCTTACGATCACAATCATACAATCGCAATCATACAATCACAATCATACAATCACATTCATACAATCACAATCATACAATCACAATCATACAATCACAATCATACAATCACAATCATACAGTCACAATCATACAATCAAATTCATACAATTACAATCATACCGTCACAATCATAGAATCACAATCATGCAATCACAATCATACATTCACAATCACACAATCGCAATCAGACAATCGCAATCATCAATCATAATCATACAATCACAATCATACAATCACAATCATACAATCACAATCATACAATCACAATCACACAATCAGAATCATACAATCACAATCATACAATCAGAATTATACATTCACATGCATACAATTAGAATCATACAAACGCAATCACAGAATCACAATCATACAATCACAATCATACAATCACAATCATACAATCACAATCATACAATCACAATCACACAATCAGAATCATACAATCACAATCATACAATCAGAATTATACATTCACATGCATACAATTAGAATCATACAAACGCAATCACAGAATCACAATCATACAATCACAATCATACAATCACATTCATACAATTACAATCATACAATCACAATCATAGAATCACAATCATACAATCACAATCATACAGTCACAATCACACAATCGCAATCAGACAATCGCAATCATACAATCACAATCATACAATCTGAATCATACAATCGCAATCATATTATCACAAACATACAATCAGAATTATACATTCGCATGCATAAAATTAGAATCATACAAACGCAATCACACAATCACAATCATACAATCACAATCATACAATCACAATCATACAATCACAATCATACAAACGCAATCACACAATCACAATCATACAATCACAATCATACAATCACATTCATACAATTACAATCATACAATCACAATCATAGAATCACAATCATACATTCACAATCACACAATCGCAATCAGACAATCGCAATCATACAATCACAATCATACAATCACAATCATACAATCACAATCATACAATTACAATCTTACAATCACAATCATACAATCACAATCCTACGATCGCAATCATATTATCACAAACATACAATCAGAATTGTACATTCACATGCATACAATTAGCATCATACAAACGCAATCACACAATCACCATCATACAATCACAATCATGCAATCACAATCATGCAATCACAATCACACCATCACAATCATACAATCACAATCATACAATCACAATCATACAATCACAATCATACAATCACAATCATACAGTCACAATCACACAATCGCAATCAGACAATCGCAATCATACAATCACAATCATACAATCTGAATCATACAATCGCAATCATATTATCACAAACATACAATCAGAATTATACATTCGCATGCATAAAATTAGAATCATACAAACGCAATCACACAATCACAATCATACAATCACAATCATACAATCACAATCATACAATCACAATCATACAAACGCAATCACACAATCACAATCATACAATCACAATCATACAATCACATTCATACAATTACAATCATACAATCACAATCATAGAATCACAATCATACATTCACAATCACACAATCGCAATCAGACAATCGCAATCATACAATCACAATCATACAATCACAATCATACAATTACAATCTTACAATCACAATCATACAATCACAATCCTACGATCGCAATCATATTATCACAAACATACAATCAGAATTGTACATTCACATGCATACAATTAGCATCATACAAACGCAATCACACAATCACCATCATACAATCACAATCATGCAATCACAATCATGCAATCACAATCACACCATCACAATCATACAATCACAATCATACAATCACAATCATACAATCACAATCATACAATCACAATCATACAATCACAATCATACAATCACAATCATACAATAACAATCATACAATCACAATCATACAATCACAATCATACAATCACAATCATACAATCACAATCATACAATCACAATCATACAATCACAATCATACAACCACAATCATACAATCACAATGATACAATCACAATCATAAAATCACAATCATAGAATCACAATCATACAATCGCAATCATACAATCACAATCATACAATCACAATCATACAATCACAATCATACAATCTCAATCATAGAATCACAATCATACAATCACAATCATACAATAACAATCATACAATCACAATCATACAGTCTCAATCATACAATCGCAATCATATTATCACAAACATACAATCAGAATTATACATTCACATGCATACAATTAGAATCATACAAACGCAATCATACAATCACATTCATACAATCACATTCATACAATCACAATCATACAATCACAATCATACAATCACAATCATACAATCACAATCATACAGTCACAATCATACAATCAAATTCATACAATTACAATCATACAATCACAATCATAGAATCACAATCATGCAATCACAATCATACATTCACAATCACACAATCGTAATCAGACAATCGCAATCATGCAATCATAATCATACAATCACAATCATACAATCACAATCATACAATCACAATCATACAATCACAATCACACAATCACAATCATACGATCACAATCATACAATCACAATCATACAATCACAATCATACAATCACAATCATACAATCTCAATCATACAATCTCAATCATACAATCGCAATGATATTATCACAAACATACAATCAGAATTATACATTCACATGCATACAATTGGAATCATACAAACGCAATCACACAATCACAATCATACAATCACAATCATACAATCAAATTCATACAATTACAATCATACAATCACAATCATAGAATCACAATCATGCAATCACAATCATACATTCACAATCACACAATCGCAATCAGACAATCGCAATGATGCAATCATAATCATACATTCACAATTATACAATTACGATCATGCAATCACAATCGCATTTACACAATCTCTATCATACAGTTACAATCATACAGTCACAATCATAAAATCACAATCGTACAATCACAATCGTACAATCACAATCGTACAATCACAATCACACAGTCACAATGATACAATCACAATCATACAATCACAATTATACAAACACAAACATACAATTACAATCATAGAACCACAATCGTACAATCACAATTACACAATCACAATAATGCAATCACAATCATATAATCACAATCATACAATCACAATCATACAATCACAGTCTTACGATCACAATCATACAATCGCAATCATACAATCACAATCATACAATCACATTCATACAATCACAATCATACAATCACAATCATACAATCACAATCATACAATCACAATCATACAATCACAATCATACAATCACAATCATACAATCACAATCATACAATCACAATCATACAATCACAATCATACAATCACAATCATACAATCACAATCATACAATCACAATCATAGAACCACAATCGTACAATCACCATCACACAGTCACAATCATGCAATCACAATCATACAATCACAATCATACAATCACAATCATACAATCACAGTCTTACAATCACAATCATACAATCACAATCATACAATCACAATCATACAATCACAATCAACCAATCACAATCATACAATCACAATCATACAATCACAATCATACAATCACAATCATACAATCACAATCATACAATCACAATCATACAATCACAATCATACAATCACAATCATACAATCACAATCATACAATCACAATCATACAATCACAATCATACAATCAGAATCATACAATCACAATCATACAATCACAATCATACAACCACAATCGTACAATGACAATCATACAATCACAATCATGCAATCACAATTATACAATCACAATCATACAATCACAATCATACAATCACAGTCATACAATCACAATCATACAATCACAATCATACAATCACAATCACACAATCACAATCATACATTCACAATCATACAATCAGAATTATACATTCACATGCATACAATTAGAATCATACAAACGCAATCACACAATCACAATCATACAATCACAATCATACAATCACATTCATACAATTACAATCATACAATCACAATCATAGAATCACAATCATACAGTCACAATCATACAGTCACAATCCCACAATCGCAATCAGACAATCGCAATCATACAATCACAATCATACAATCACAATCATACAATCACATTCATACAATTACAATCATACAATCACAATCATAGAATCACAATCATACAATCACAATCATACAGTCACAATCACACAACCGCAATCAGAAAATCGCAATCATACAATCACAATCATACAATCACAATCATACAATCACAATCATACAATCACAATCATACAATCACAATGATACAATCACAATCATACAATCACAATTATACAATCACAATCATACAATAACAATCATGCAATCACAATCATAAAATCACATTCATACAATCACAGTCATACAATCACAATCATATAATCACTATCATACAATCACAATCATACAATCACATTCACACAATCATAATCATACAATCGCAATCATACAAACAGAATCATACAATCACAATCATACAATCACAATCATACAGTCACAATCATACAATCGCAATCATATTATCACAAACATACAATCAGAATTATACATTCACATGCATACAATTAGAATCATACAAACGCAATCACACAATCACAATGATACAATCACAATCATACAATCACAATCATACAATCACAATCATACAATCACAATCATACAATCACAATCATACAATCACAATCATACAATCACAATCATACAATCACAATGATAGAATCACAATCATGCAGTCACAATCACACAATCACTATCACACAATCACAATTATACAATCAAAATCATACAATCACAATCATACAATCACAATCATACAATCACAATCATACAATCGCAATCATACAATCACAATCATACAATCACATTCATACAATCACAATCATACAGTCACAATCATACAATCGCAATCATATTATCACAAACATACAATCAGAATTATACATTCGCATGCATACAATTTGAATCATACAATCACAATCATGCAATCACAATTATACAATCACAATTATACAATCACAATCATACAATCACAGTCATACAATCACAATCATACAATCACACTCATACAATCACAATCACACAATCAGAATCATACAATCACCATCATACAATCACAATCATACAATCACATTCATACAATTACAATCATACAATCACAAGCATAGAATCACAATCATACAATTACAATCATACAGTCACAATCACACAATCGCAATCAGACAATCGCAATCATACAATCACAATCATACAATCACAATCATACAATCACAATCATACAATCACAATCATACAATCACAATCATACAATCACAATCATACAATCACAATCATACAATCACAATCATACAATCACAATCATACAATCACAATCATACAATCACAATCATACAATCACAATCATACAATCACAATCATACAATCTGAACCATACAATCGCAATCATATTATCACAAACATACAATCAGAATTATACATTCGCATGCATACAATTAGAATCATACAAACGCAGTCACACAATCACAATCATACAATCACAATCATACAATCACAATCATACAATCACAATCATACAATTACAATCTTACAATCACAATCATACAATCACAATCATACAATCACAATCCTACAATCGCAATCATATTATCACAAACATACAGTCACAATCATACAATCAAATTCATACAATTACAATCATACAATCACAATCATAGAATCACAATCATGCAATCACAATCATACATTCACAATCACACAATCGCAATCAGATAATCGCAATCATGCAATCATAATCATACAATCACAATCATGCAATCACAATCATACACTCACAACCATACAATCACAATCACACAATAACAATCATACAATCACAATCATACAATCACAATCATTCAATCGCAATCATACAATCACGATCATACAATCTCAATCATACAATCTCAATCATACAATCGCAATGATATTAGCACAAACATACAATCAGAATTATACATTCACATGCATACAATTAGAATCGTACAAACCCAATCACACAATCACAATCATACAATCACAATCATACAATCAAATTCATACAATTACAATCATACAATCACAATCATAGAATCACAATCATGCAATCACAATCATACATTCACAATCACACAATCGCAATCAGACAATCGCAATCATGCAATCATAATCATACATTCACAATCATACAATTACGATCATGCAATCACAATCGCATTTACACAATCTCTATCATACAGTTACAATCATACAGTCACAATCATAAAATCACAATCATACAATCACAATCATACAACCACAATCGTACAATGACAATCATACAATCACAATCATGCAATCACAATTATACAATCACAATTATACAATCACAATCATACAATCACAGTCATACAATCACAATCATACAATCACAATCATACAATCACAATCACACAATCACAATCATACATTCACAATCATACAATCAGAATTATACATTCACATGCATACAATTAGAATCATACAAACGCAATCACACAATCACAATCATACAATCACATTCATACAATTACAATCATACAATCACAATCATAGAATCACAATCATACAGTCACAATCATACAGTCACAATCCCACAATCGCAATCAGACAATCGCAATCATACAATCACAATCATACAATCACAATCATACAATCACAATCATACAATCACAATCATACAATCACATTCATACAATTACAATCATACAATCACAATCATAGAATCACAATCATACAATCACAATCATACAGTCACAATCACACAACCGCAATCAGAAAATCGCAATCATACAATCACAATCATACAATCACAATCATAGAATCACAATCATACAATCACAATCATACAATCACAATGACACAATCACAATCATACAATCACAATTATACAATCACAATCATACAATAACAATCATGCAATCACAATCATACAATCACAATCATACAATCACAGTCATACAATCACAATCATATAATCACTATCATACAATCACAATCATACAATCACATTCACACAATCATAATCATACAATCGCAATCATACAAACAGAATCATACAATCACAATCATACAATCACAGTCATACAGTCACAACCATACAATCGCAATCATATTATCACAAACATACAATCAGAATTATACATTCACATGCATACAATTAGAATCATACAAACGCAATCACACAATCACAATGATACAATCACAATCATACAATCACAATCATACAATCACAAACATACAATCACAATCATACAATCACAATCATACAATCACAATCATACAATCACAATCATACAATCACAATCATAGAACCACAATCGTACAATCAAAATCACACAATCACTATCATACAATCAGAATTATACAATAGCAATCCGGCAATCACAGTAACTCAAATACAATTATATATTCACAATCATACAATCACAATCACGCAAGTAGAATCATACAATCACAATCATACAATCATAACCGTACAATTACAATCATACAATCACAATCATAGAATCACAATCATGCGGTCACAATCACACAATCACTATCACACAATCACAATTATACAATCAAAATCAGACAATCACAATCATACAATCACAATCACACAATCACAATCATACAATCACAATCATACAATCACAATCATACAATCACAATCATACAATCACAATCATACAATCACAATCATACAATCACAATCATACAATCACAATCATACAATCACAATCATACAATCACAATCACACAATCACAATCACACAATCACAATCATACAATCACAATCATACAATCACAATCATACAGTCACAATCATACAATCACAATCATACAATCACAATCATACAATCTCAATCATACAATTTCAATCATACAATCGCAATCATATTATCACAAACATACAATCAGAATAATACATTCACATGCATACAATTAGAATCATACAAACGCAATCACACAATCACAATCATACAATCACAATCATACAATCAAATTTATACAATTACAATCATACAATCACAATCATAGAATCACAATCATGCAATCACAATCATATATTCACAATCACACAATCGCAATCAGACAATCGCAATCATGCAATCATAATCATACATTCACAATCATACAATTACGATCATGCAATCACAATCGCATTTACACAATCTCTATCATACAGTTACAATCATACAGTCACAATCATAAAATCACAATCGTACAATCACAATCGTACAATCACAATCGTACAATCACAATCATACAGTCACAATCATACAACCACAATCATACAATCACAATCATACAATCACAATTATACAAACCCAATCATACAATTACAATCATAGAACCACAATCGTGCCATCACAATCACACAATCACAATCATGCAATTACAATCATACAATCACAGTCTTACGATCACAATCATACAATCGCAATCATACAATCACAATCATACAATCACATTCATACAATCACAATCATACAAT
The DNA here is from genome assembly GCF_050947335.1 of Megachile rotundata. Lineage (NCBI taxonomy): Eukaryota > Metazoa > Arthropoda > Insecta > Hymenoptera > Megachilidae > Megachile > Megachile rotundata. The sequence goes on along the minus strand of NW_027473345.1, from coordinate 156,561 downwards.
CACAATCATACAATCACAATCATACAATCACAAACATACAGTCACAATCATACAATCAAATTCATACAATTACAATCATACCATCACAATCATAGAATCACAATCATGCAATCACAATCATACATTCACAATCACACAATCGCAATCAGACAATCGCAATCATCAATCATAATCATACAATCACAATCATACAATCACAATCATACAATCACAATCATACAATCACAATCATACAATCACAATCATACAATCACAGTCATAAAATCACAATCATACAATCACAATCATACAATCACAATCACACAATCAGAATCATATTATCACAAACATACAATCAGAATTATACATTCGCATGCATAAAATTAGAATCATACAAACGCAATCACACAATCACAATCATACAGTCACAATCATACAATCACAATCATACAATCACAATCATACAATCACAATCATACAATCACAATCATACAATCACAATCACACAATCAGAATCATACAATCACAATCATACAATCAGAATTATACATTCACATGCATACAATTAGAATCATACAAACGCAATCACAGAATCACAATCATACAATCACAATCATACAATCACATTCATACAATTACAATCATACAATCACAATCATAGAATCACAATCATACAATCACAATCATACAGTCACAATCACACAATCGCAATCAGACAATCGCAATCATACAATCACAATCATACAATCTGAATCATACAATCGCAATCATATTATCACAAACATACAATCAGAATTATACATTCGCATGCATAAAATTAGAATCATACAAACGCAATCACACAATCACAATCATACAGTCACAATCATACAATCACAATCATACAATCACAATCATACAAACGCAATCACACAATCACAATCATACAATCACAATCATACAATCACATTCATACAATTACAATCATACAATCACAATCATAGAATCACAATCATACATTCACAATCACACAATCGCAATCAGACAATCGCAATCATACAATCACAATCATACAATCACAATCATACAATTACAATCTTACAATCACAATCATACAATCACAATCCTACGATCGCAATCATATTATCACAAACATACAATCAGAATTGTACATTCACATGCATACAATTAGCATCATACAAACGCAATCACACAATCACCATCATACAATCACAATCATGCAATCACAATCATGCAATCACAATCACACCATCACAATCATACAATCACAATCATACAATCACAATCATACAATCACAATCATACAATCACAATCATACAATCACAATCATACAATCACAATCATACAATCACAATCATACAATCACAATCATACAATCACAATCATACAATAACAATCATACAATCACAATCATACAATCACAATCATACAATCACAATCATACAATCACAATCATACAACCACAATCATACAATCACAATGATACAATCACAATCATAAAATCACAATCATAGAATCACAATCATACAATCGCAATCATACAATCACAATCATACAATCACAATCATACAATCACAATCATACAATCTCAATCATAGAATCACAATCATACAATCACAATCATACAATAACAATCATACAATCACAATCATACAGTCTCAATCATACAATCGCAATCATATTATCACAAACATACAATCAGAATTATACATTCACATGCATACAATTAGAATCATACAAACGCAATCACACAATCACAATCATACAATCACAATCATACAATCACATTCATACCATAACAATCATACAATCACAATCATAGAATCACAATCATACAATCACAATCATACATTCACAGTCACACAATCGCAAACATGCAATCATAATCATACATTCACAATCATACAACTACGATCATGCAATCACAATCACATTTACACAATCTCTATCATACAGTTACAATCATACAGTCACAATCATAAAATCACAAACGTACAATCACAATCATACCGTCACAATCATAAAATCACAAACGTACAATCACAATCACACAATCACTATCATACAATCAGAATTATACAATAGCAATCCGGCAATAACTGTCACTCTAATACAATTATATATTCACAATCATACAATCACAATCACGCAACTAGAATCATACAATCACAATCCTACAATTAGAATCATACAGTCACAATCATAGGATCACAATCATGCAATCACAATTACACAATCACTATCGTACAATCACAATTATACAATCAAAATCATACAATCACAATCATACAATTACAATCTTACAATCACAATCATACAATCACAATTCTACAATCAGAATCATACAATGACAATCATACAATCACAATCATACAATCACAATCATACAATCACAATCATACAATCACAATCATACAATCACAATCATACAATCACAATCATACAATCACAATCATACAATCACAATCATACAATCACAATCATACAACCACAATCGTACAATGACAATCATACAATCCCAATCATACAGTCACAATCACACAATCGCAATCAGACAATCGCAATCATACAATCACAATCATATAATCACAATCATACAATCACAATCATACAATCACAATCATAATATCACAATCATACAATCACAATCATACAATCACAATCATACAATCACAATCATACAATCACAATCATACAATCACAATCATACAATCACAATCATACAATCACAATCATACAATCACAATCATACAATCAGAATTATACATTCACATGCATACAATTAGAATCATACAAACGCAATCACACAATCACAATCATACAATCACTATCATACAATCACATTCATACAATTTCAATCATACAATCACAATCATAGAATCACAATCATACAATCCCAATCATACAGTCACAATCACACAATCGCAATCAGACAATCGCAATCAGACAATCGCAATCATACAATCACAATCATATAATCACAATCATACAATCACAATCATACAATCACAATCATAATATCACAATCATACAATCACAATCATACAATCACAATCATACAATCACAATCATACAATCACAATCATACAATCACAATCATACAATCACAATCATACAACCACAATCGTACAATGACAATCATACAATCCCAATCATACAGTCACAATCACACAATCGCAATCAGACAATCGCAATCATACAATCACAATCATATAATCACAATCATACAATCACAATCATACAATCACAATCATAATATCACAATCATACAATCACAATCATACAATCACAATCATACAATCACAATCATACAATCACAATCATACAATCACAATCATACAATCACAATCATACAATCACAATCATACAATCACAATCATACAATCACAATCATAGAACCACAATCGTACAATCAATATCACACAATCACTATCATACAATCAGAATTATACAATAGCTATCCGGCAATCACAGTAACTCAAATACAATTATATATTCACAATCATACAATCACAATCACGCAAGTAGAATCATACAATCACAATCATACAATCATAATCGTACAATTACAATCATACAATCACAATCATAGAATCACAATCATGCGGTCACAATCACACAATCACTATCACACAATCACAATTATACAATCAAAATCAGACAATCACAATCATACAATCACAATCATACAATCACAATCATACAATCACAATCATACAATCACTATCATACAATCACAATTATACAATCACAATCGTACAACCACGATCGTACAATGACAATCATACAATCACAATCATGCAATCACAATTATACAATCACAATTATACAATCACAATCATACAATCACAGTCATACAATCACAATCATACAATCACAATCATACAATCACAATCACACAATCAGAATCATACAATCACAATCATACAATCAGAATTATACATTCACATGCATACAATTAGAATCATACAAACGCAATCACAGAATCACAATCATACAATCACAATCATACAATCACATTCATACAATTACAATCATACAATCACAATCATAGAATCACAATCATACAATCACAATCATACAGTCACAATCACACAATCGCAATCAGACAATCGCAATCATACAATCACAATCATACAATCTGAATCATACAATCGCAATCATATTATCACAAACATACAATCAGAATTATACATTCGCATGCATAAAATTAGAATCATACAAACGCAATCACACAATCACAATCATACAATCACAATCATACAATCACATTCATACAATTACAATCATACAATCACAATCATAGAATCACAATCATACATTCACAATCACACAATCGCAATCAGACAATCGCAATCATACAATCACAATCTTACAATCACAATCATACAATCACAATCCTACGATCGCAATCATATTATCACAAACACACAATCAGAATTGTACATTCACATGCATACAATTAGCATCATACAAACGCAATCACACAATCACCATCATACAATCACAATCATGCAATCACAATCATGCAATCACAATCACACCATCACAATCATACAATCACAATCATACAATCACAATCATACAATCACAATCATACAATCACAATCATACAATCACAATCATACAATCACAATCATACAATAACAATCATACAATCACAATCATACAATCACAATCATACAATCACAATCATACAATCACAATCATACAACCACAATCATACAATCACAATGATACAATCACAATCATAAAATCACAATCATAGAATCACAATCATACAATCGCAATCATACAATCACAATCATACAATCACAATCATACAATCACAATCATACAATCTCAATCATAGAATCACAATCATACAATCACAATCATACAATAACAATCATACAATCACAATCATACAGTCTCAATCATACAATCGCAATCATATTATCACAAACATACAATCAGAATTATACATTCACATGCATACAATTAGAATCATACAAACGCAATCACACAATCACAATCATACAATCACAATCATACAATCACATTCATACAATAACAATCATACAATCACAATCATAGAATCACAATCATACAATCACAATCATACATTCACAGTCACACAATCGCAAACATGCAATCATAATCATACATTCACAATCATACAACTACGATCATGCAATCACAATCACATTTACACAATCTCTATCATACAGTTACAATCGTACAGTCACAATCATAAAATCACAAACGTACAATCACAATCATACCGTCACAATCATAAAATCACAAACGTACAATCACAATCACACAATCACTATCATACAATCAGAATTATACAATAGCAATCCGGCAATAACTGTCACTCTAATACAATTATATATTCACAATCATACAATCACAATCACGCAACTAGAATCATACAATCACAATCCTACAATTAGAATCATACAGTCACAATCATAGGATCACAATCATGCAATCACAATTACACAATCACTATCGTACAATCACAATTATACAATCAAAATCATACAATCACAATCATACAATTACAATCTTACAATCACAATCATACAATCACAATTCTACAATCAGAATCATACAATGACAATCATACAATGACAATCATACAATCACAATCATACAATCACAATCATACAATCACAATCATACAATCACAATCATACAATCACAATCATACAATCACAATCATACAATCACAATCATACAATCACATTCATACAATCACAATCATACAATCACAATCATACAATCACAATCATACAATCACAAACATACAGTCACAATCATACAATCAAATTCATACAATTACAATCATACCATCACAATCATAGAATCACAATCATGCAATCACAATCATACATTCACAATCACACAATCGCAATCAGACAATCGCAATCATCAATCATAATCATACAATCACAATCATACAATCACAATCATACAATCACAATCATACAATCACAATCATACAATCACAATCATACAATCACAGTCATAAAATCACAATCATACAATCACAATCATACAATCACAATCACACAATCAGAATCATATTATCACAAACATACAATCAGAATTATACATTCGCATGCATAAAATTAGAATCATACAAACGCAATCACACAATCACAATCATACAGTCACAATCATACAATCACAATCATACAATCACAATCATACAATCACAATCATACAATCACAATCATACAATCACAATCATACAATCACAATCACACAATCAGAATCATACAATCACAATCATACAATCAGAATTATACATTCACATGCATACAATTAGAATCATACAAACGCAATCACAGAATCACAATCATACAATCACAATCATACAATCACATTCATACAATTACAATCATACAATCACAATCATAGAATCACAATCATACAATCACAATCATACAGTCACAATCACACAATCGCAATCAGACAATCGCAATCATACAATCACAATCATACAATCACAATCATACAATCACAATCACACAATCAGAATCATATTATCACAAACATACAATCAGAATTATACATTCGCATGCATAAAATTAGAATCATACAAACGCAATCACACAATCACAATCATACAGTCACAATCATACAATCACAATCATACAATCACAATCATACAATCACAATCATACAATCACAGTCATAAAATCACAATCATACAATCACAATCATACAATCACAATCACACAATCAGAATCATATTATCACAAACATACAATCAGAATTATACATTCGCATGCATAAAATTAGAATCATACAAACGCAATCACACAATCACAATCATACAGTCACAATCATACAATCACAATCATACAATCACAATCATACAAACGCAATCACACAATCACAATCATACAATCACAATCATACAATCACATTCATACAATTACAATCATACAATCACAATCATAGAATCACAATCATACATTCACAATCACACAATCGCAATCAGACAATCGCAATCATACAATCACAATCATACAATCACAATCATACAATTACAATCTTACAATCACAATCATACAATCACAATCCTACGATCGCAATCATATTATCACAAACATACAATCAGAATTGTACATTCACATGCATACAATTAGCATCATACAAACGCAATCACACAATCACCATCATACAATCACAATCATGCAATCACAATCATGCAATCACAATCACACCATCACAATCATACAATCACAATCATACAATCACAATCATACAATCACAATCATACAATCACAATCATACAATCACAATCATACAATCACAATCATACAATCACAATCATACAATCACAATCATACAATAACAATCATACAATCACAATCATACAATCACAATCATACAATCACAATCATACAATCACAATCATACAACCACAATCATACAATCACAATGATACAATCACAATCATAAAATCACAATCATAGAATCACAATCATACAATCGCAATCATACAATCACAATCATACAATCACAATCATACAATCACAATCATACAATCTCAATCATAGAATCACAATCATACAATCACAATCATACAATAACAATCATACAATCACAATCATACAGTCTCAATCATACAATCGCAATCATATTATCACAAACATACAATCAGAATTATACATTCACATGCATACAATTAGAATCATACAAACGCAATCACACAATCACAATCATACAATCACAATCATACAATCACATTCATACAATAACAATCATACAATCACAATCATAGAATCACAATCATACATTCACAATCACACAATCGCAATCAGACAATCGCAATCATACAATCACAATCATACAATCACAATCATACAATTACAATCTTACAATCACAATCATACAATCACAATCCTACGATCGCAATCATATTATCACAAACATACAATCAGAATTGTACATTCACATGCATACAATTAGCATCATACAAACGCAATCACACAATCACCATCATACAATCACAATCATGCAATCACAATCATGCAATCACAATCACACCATCACAATCATACAATCACAATCATACAATCACAATCATACAATCACAATCATACAATCACAATCATACAATCACAATCATACAATCACAATCATACAATCACAATCATACAATCACAATCATACAATCACAATCATACAATAACAATCATACAATCACAATCATACAATCACAATCATACAATCACAATCATACAATCACAATCATACAACCACAATCATACAATCACAATGATACAATCACAATCATAAAATCACAATCATAGAATCACAATCATACAATCGCAATCATACAATCACAATCATACAATCACAATCATACAATCACAATCATACAATCTCAATCATAGAATCACAATCATACAATCACAATCATACAATAACAATCATACAATCACAATCATACAGTCTCAATCATACAATCGCAATCATATTATCACAAACATACAATCAGAATTATACATTCACATGCATACAATTAGAATCATACAAACGCAATCACACAATCACAATCATACAATCACAATCATACAATCACATTCATACAATAACAATCATACAATCACAATCATAGAATCACAATCATACAATCACAATCATACATTCACAGTCACACAATCGCAAACATGCAATCATAATCATACATTCACAATCATACAACTACGATCATGCAATCACAATCACATTTACACAATCTCTATCATACAGTTACAATCATACAGTCACAATCATAAAATCACAAACGTACAATCACAATCATACCGTCACAATCATAAAATCACAAACGTACAATCACAATCACACAATCACTATCATACAATCAGAATTATACAATAGCAATCCGGCAATAACTGTCACTCTAATACAATTATATATTCACAATCATACAATCACAATCACGCAACTAGAATCATACAATCACAATCCTACAATTAGAATCATACAGTCACAATCATAGGATCACAATCATGCAATCACAATTACACAATCACTATCGTACAATCACAATTATACAATCAAAATCATACAATCACAATCATACAATTACAATCTTACAATCACAATCATACAATCACAATTCTACAATCAGAATCATACAATGACAATCATACAATCACAATCATACAATCACAATCATACAATCACAATCATACAATCACAATCATACAATCACAATCATACAATCACAATCATACAATCACAATCATACAATCACAATCATACAATCACAATCATACAACCACAATCGTACAATGACAATCATACAATCCCAATCATACAGTCACAATCACACAATCGCAATCAGACAATCGCAATCATACAATCACAATCATATAATCACAATCATACAATCACAATCATACAATCACAATCATAATATCACAATCATACAATCACAATCATACAATCACAATCATACAATCACAATCATACAATCACAATCATACAATCACAATCATACAATCACAATCATACAATCACAATCATACAATCACAATCATACAATCAGAATTATACATTCACATGCATACAATTAGAATCATACAAACGCAATCACACAATCACAATCATACAATCACTATCATACAATCACATTCATACAATTTCAATCATACAATCACAATCATAGAATCACAATCATACAATCCCAATCATACAGTCACAATCACACAATCGCAATCAGACAATCGCAATCAGACAATCGCAATCATACAATCACAATCATATAATCACAATCATACAATCACAATCATACAATCACAATCATAATATCACAATCATACAATCACAATCATACAATCACAATCATACAATCACAATCATACAATCACAATCATACAATCACAATCATACAATCACAATCATACAACCACAATCGTACAATGACAATCATACAATCCCAATCATACAGTCACAATCACACAATCGCAATCAGACAATCGCAATCATACAATCACAATCATATAATCACAATCATACAATCACAATCATACAATCACAATCATAATATCACAATCATACAATCACAATCATACAATCACAATCATACAATCACAATCATACAATCACAATCATACAATCACAATCATACAATCACAATCATACAATCACAATCATACAATCACAATCATAGAACCACAATCGTACAATCAATATCACACAATCACTATCATACAATAAGAATTATACAATAGCTATCCGGCAATCACAGTAACTCAAATACAATTATATATTCACAATCATACAATCACAATCACGCAAGTAGAATCATACAATCACAATCATACAATCATAATCGTACAATTACAATCATACAATCACAATCATAGAATCACAATCATGCGGTCACAATCACACAATCACTATCACACAATCACAATTATACAATCAAAATCAGACAATCACAATCATACAATCACAATCATACAATCACAATCATACAATCACAATCATACAATCACAATCATACAATCACAATCATACAATCACAATCATACAATCACAATCATACAATCACTATCATACAATCACAATTATACAATCACAATCGTACAACCACGATCGTACAATGACAATCATACAATCACAATCATGCAATCACAATTATACAATCACAATTATACAATCACAATCATACAATCACAGTCATACAATCACAATCATACAATCACAATCATACAATCACAATCACACAATCAGAATCATACAATCACAATCATACAATCAGAATTATACATTCACATGCATACAATTAGAATCATACAAACGCAATCACAGAATCACAATCATACAATCACAATCATACAATCACATTCATACAATTACAATCATACAATCACAATCATAGAATCACAATCATACAATCACAATCATACAGTCACAATCACACAATCGCAATCAGACAATCGCAATCATACAATCACAATCATACAATCTGAATCATACAATCGCAATCATATTATCACAAACATACAATCAGAATTATACATTCGCATGCATAAAATTAGAATCATACAAACGCAATCACACAATCACAATCATACAATCACAATCATACAATCACAATCATACAATCACAATCATACAATCACAATCATACAAACGCAATCACACCATCACAATCATACAATCACAATCATACAATCACATTCATACAATTACAATCATACAATCACAATCATAGAATCACAATCATACATTCACAATCACACAATCGCAATCAGACAATCGCAATCATACAATCACAATCATACAATCACAATCATACAATTACAATCTTACAATCACAATCATACAATCACAATCCTACGATCGCAATCATATTATCACAAACACACAATCAGAATTGTACATTCACATGCATACAATTAGCATCATACAAACGCAATCACACAATCACCATCATACAATCACAATCATGCAATCACAATCATGCAATCACAATCACACCATCACAATCATACAATCACAATCATACAATCACAATCATACAATCACAATCATACAATCACAATCATACAATCACAATCATACAATCACAATCATACAATAACAATCATACAATCACAATCATACAATCACAATCATACAATCACAATCATACAATCACAATCATACAATCACAATCATACAACCACAATCATACAATCACAATCATAAAATCGCAATCATAGAATCACAATCATACAATCACAATCATATAATCACAATCATACAATCACAATCATACAATCTCAATCATAGAATCACAATCATACAATCACAATCATACAATAACAATCATACAATCACAATCATACAGTCTCAATCATACAATCGCAATCATATTATCACAAACATACAATCAGAATTATACATTCACATGCATACAATTAGAATCATACAAACGCAATCACACAATCACAATCATACAATCACAATCATACAATCACATTCATACAATAACAATCATACAATCACAATCATAGAATCACAATCATACAATCACAATCATACATTCACAGTCACACAATCGCAAACATGCAATCATAATCATACATTCACAATCATACAACTACGATCATGCAATCACAATCACATTTACACAATCTCTATCATACAGTCACAATCATAAAATCACAAACGTACAATCACAATCATACCGTCACAATCATAAAATCACAAACGTACAATCACAATCACACAATCACTATCATACAATCAGAATTATACAATAGCAATCCGGCAATAACTGTCACTCTAATACAATTATATATTCACAATCATACAATCACAATCACGCAACTAGAATCATACAATCACAATCCTACAATTAGAATCATACAGTCACAATCATAGGATCACAATCATGCAATCACAATTACACAATCACTATCGTACAATCACAATTATACAATCAAAATCATACAATCACAATCATACAATTACAATCTTACAATCACAATCATACAACCACAATTCTACAATCAGAATCATACAATGACAATCATACAATCACAATCATACAATCACAATCATACAATCACAATCATACAATCACAATCATACAATCACAATCATACAATCACAATCATACAATCACAATCATACAATCACAATCATACAATCACAATCATACAATCACAATCATACAATCACAATCATACAATCACAATCATACAACCACAATCATACAATGACAATCATACAATCCCAATCATACAGTCACAATCACACAATCGCAATCAGACAATCGCAATCATACAATCACAAACATATAATCACAATCATACAATCACAATCATACAATCACAATCATAATATCACAATCATACAATCACAATCATACAATCACAATCATACAATCACAATCATACAATCACAATCATACAATCACAATCATACAATCACAATCATACAATCACAATCATACAATCACAATCATACAATCAGAATTATACATTCACATGCATACAATTAGAATCATACAAACGCAATCACACAATCACAATCATACAATCACAATCATACAATCACATTCATACAATTTCAATCATACAATCACAATCATAGAATCACAATCATACAATCCCAATCATACAGTCACAATCACACAATCGCAATCAGACAATCGCAATCAGACAATCGCAATCATACAATCACAATCATATAATCACAATCATACAATCACAATCATACAATCACAATCATAATATCACAATCATACAATCACAATCATACAATCACAATCATACAATCACAATCATACAATCACAATCATACAATCACAATCATACAATCACAATCATACAACCACAATCGTACAATGACAATCATACAATCCCAATCATACAGTCACAATCACACAATCGCAATCAGACAATCGCAATCATACAATTACAATCATATAATCACAATCATACAATCACAATCATACAATCACAATCATAATATCACAATCATACAATCACAATCATACAATCACAATCATACAATCACAATCATACAATCACAATCATACAATCACAATCATACAATCACAATCATACAATCACAATCATACAATCACAATCATACAATCACAATCATACAATCACAATCATAGAACCACAATCGTACAATCAATATCACACAATCACTATCATACAATCAGAATTATACAATAGCAATCCGGCAATCACAGTAACTCAAATACAATTATATATTCACAATCATACAATCACAATCACGCAAGTAGAATCATACAATCACAATCATACAATCATAATCGTACAATTACAATCATACAATCACAATCATAGAATCACAATCATGCGGTCACAATCACACAATCACAATTATACAATCAAAATCAGACAATCACAATCATACAATCACAATCATACAATCACAATCATACAATCACAATCATACAATCACAATCATACAATCACAATCATACAATCACAATCATACAATCACAATCATACAATCACAATCATACAATCACAATCATACAATCACAATCATACAATCACAATCATACAATCACAATCACACAATCACAATCACACAATCACAATCATACAATCACAATCATACAATCACAATCATACAGTCACAATCATACAATCACAATCATACAATCACAATCATACAATCACAATCATACAATCACAATCATACAATCACAATCATACAATCACAATCATAGAACCACAATCGTACAATCAAAATCACACAATCACTATCATACAATCAGAATTATACAATAGCAATCCGGCAATCACAGTAACTCAAATACAATTATATATTCACAATCATACAATCACAATCACGCAAGTAGAATCATACAATCACAATCATACAATCATAATCGTACAATTACAATCATACAATCACAATCATAGAATCACAATCATGCAGTCACAATCACACAATCGCAATCACACAATCACCATCATACAATCACAATCATACAATCACAATCATACAATCACAATCATACAATCACAATCATAATATCACAATCATACAATCGCAATCATACAATCACAATCATACAATCACAATCATACAATCACAATCATACAATCACAATCATACAATCACAATCATACAATCACAATCATACAATCACAATCATACAATCACAATCATACAATCACAATCATACAATCACAATCATACAACCACAATCGTACAATGACAATCATACAATCCCAATCATACAGTCACAATCACACAATCGCAATCAGACAATCGCAATCATACAATCACAATCATATAATCACAATCATACAATCACAATCATACAATCACAATCATAATATCACAATCATACAATCGCAATCATACAATCACAATCATACAATCACAATCATACAATCACAATCATACAATCACAATCATACAATCACAATCATACAATCACAATCATACAATCACAATCATACAATCACAATCATACAATCACAATCATACAATCACAATCATACAATCAGAATTATACATTCACATGCATACAATTAGAATCATACAAACGCAATCACACAATCACAATCATACAATCACAATCATACAATCACATTCATACAATTTCAATCATACAATCACAATCATAGAATCACAATCATACAATCCCAATCATACAGTCACAATCACACAATCGCAATCAGACAATCGCAATCATACAATCACAATCATATAATCACAATCATACAATCACAATCATACAATCAGAATTATACATTCACATGCATACAATTAGAATCATACAAACGCAATCACACAATCACAATCATACAATCGCAATCATACAATCACATTCATACAATTTCAACCATACAATCACAATCATAGAATCACAATCATATAAACCCAATCATACAGTCACAATCACACAATCGCAATCAGACAATCGCAATCATACAATCACAATCATACAATCACAATCATACAATCACAATCATACAATCACAATCATAATATCACAATCATACAATCACAATCATACAATCACAATCATACAATCACAATCATACATTCACAATCATACAATCACAATCATACAATCACAATCATACAATCACAATCATACAATCACAATCATACAATCACAATCATACAATCACAATCATACAATCGCAATCATACAATCACAATCATACAATCACAATCATACAATCACAATCATACAATCACAATCATACAATCTGAATCATACAATCGCAATCATATTATCACAAACATACAATCAGAATTATACATCCGCATGCATACAATTAGAATCATACAAACGCAATCACACAATCACAATCAGACAATCGCAATCATACAATCACAATCATACAATCACAATCATACAATCACAATCATACAATCACAATCATAATATCACAATCATACAATCACAATCATACAATCACAATCATACAATCACAATCATACAATCACAATCATACAATCACAATCATAGAATCACAATCATACAATCACAATCATACAATCACAATCATACAATCACAATCATACAATCACAATCATACAATCACAATCATACAATCACAATCATACAATCTGAATCATACAATCGCAATCATATTATCACAAACATACAATCAGAATTATACATCCGCATGCATACAATTAGAATCATACAAACGCAATCACACAATCACAATCATACAATCACAATCATACAATCACAATCATACAATCACAATCATACAATCACAATCATAATATCACAATCATACAATCACAATCATACAATCACAATCATACAATCACAATCATACAATCACAATCATACAATCACAATCATAGAATCACAATCATACAATCACAATCATACAATCACAATCATAAAATCACAATCATACAATCACAATCATACAATCACAATCATACAATCACAATCATACAATCTGAATCATACAATCGCAATCATATTATCACAAACATACAATCAGAATTATACATCCGCATGCATACAATTAGAATCATACAAACGCAATCACGCAATCACAATCGTACAATCACAATCATACAATCACAATCATACAATCACAATCATACAATCACAATCATACAATCACAATCATACAATCTGAATCATACAATCGCAATCATATTATCACAAACATACAATCAGAATTATACATCCGCATGCATACAATTAGAATCATACAAACGCAATCACGCAATCACAATCGTACAATCACAATCATACAATCACAATCATACAATCACAATCATACAATCACAATCATACAGTCACAATCATACAATCACAATCATACAATCACAATCATACAATCACAATCATACAAACGCAATGGCACAATCACAATCGTACAATCACAATCATACAATCACATTCATACAATTACAATCATATAATTACAATCATACAATCACAATCATAGAATCACAATCATGCAATCACAATCATACATTCACAATCACACAATCGCAATCAGACAATCGCAATCATGCATACATAATCATACATTCACAATCATACAATTAGGATCATGCAATCACAATCGCATTTACACAATCTCTATCATACAGTTACAATCATACAGTCACAATCATGAAATCACAATCGTACAATCACAATCGTACAATCACAATCATACAGTCACAATCATACAATCACAATCATACAATCACAATCATACAATCACAATCATACAATCACAATTATACAAACACAATCATACAATTACAATCATAGGACCACAATCGTACAATCACAATCACACAATCACAATCATGCAATCACAATCATACAATCACAATCATACAATCACAATCATACAATCACAGTCTTACGATCACAATCATACAATCGCAATCATACAATCACAATGATACAATCACATTCATACAATCACAATCATACAATCACAATCATACAATCACAATCATACAATCACAATCATACAGTCACAATCATACAATCAAATTCATACAATCACAATCACGCAATCACAATCATACAATCACAATCATACAATCACAATCATACAATCACAGTCTTACGATCACAATCATACAATCGCAATCATACAATCGCAATCATACAATCACAATCATACAATCACATTCATACAATCACAATCATACAATCACAATCATACAATCACAATCATACAATCACAATCATACAGTCACAATCATACAATCGCAATCATATTATCACAAACATACAATCAGAATTATACATTCACATGCATACAATTAGAATCATACAATCGCAATCATACAATCGCAATCATACAATCACAATCATACAGTCACAATCATACAATCAAATTCATACAATTACAATCATACAATCACAATCATAGAATCACAATCATGCAATCACAATCATACATTCACAATCACACAATCGCAATCAGACAATCGCAATCATGCAATCATAATCATACAATCACAATCATACAATCACAATCATACAATCACAATCATACAATCACAATCACACAATCACAATCATACAATCACAATCATACAGTCACAATCATACAATCGCAATCATATTATCACAAACATACAATCAGAATTATACATTCGCATGCATACAATTAGAATCATACAAACGCAATCACACAATCACAATCATACAATCACAATCATACAATCACAATCATACAATCACAATCATACAATCACAATCATACAATCACAATCATACAATCACAATCATACAATCACAATTATACAATCACAATCGTACAACCACGATCGTACAATGACAATCATACAATCACAATCATGCAATCACAATTATACAATCACAATTATACAATCACAATTATACAATCACAATCATACAATCACAGTCATACAATCACAATCTTACAATCACAACCATACAATCACAATCACACAATCAGAATCATACAATCACAATCATACAATCAGAATTATACATTCACATGCATACAATTAGAATCATACAAACGCAATCACAGAATCACAATCATACAATCACAATCATACAATCACATTCATACAATTACAATCATACAATCACAATCATAGAATCACAATCATACAATCACAATCATACAGTCACAATCACACAATCGCAATCAGACAATCGCAATCATACAATCACAATCATACAATCTGAATCATACAATCGCAATCATATTATCACAAACATACAATCAGAATTATACATTCGCATGCATACAATTAGAATCATACAAACGCAATCACACAATCACAATCATACAATCACAATCATACAATCACAATCATACAATCACAATCATACAAACGCAATCACACAATCACAATCATACAATCACAATCATACAATCACATTCATACAATTACAATCATACAATCACAATCATAGAATCACAATCATACATTCACAATCACACAATCGCAATCAGACAATCGCAATCATACAATCACAATCATACAATCACAATCATACAATTACAATCTTACAATCACAATCATACAATCACAATCCTACGATCGCAATCATATTATCACAAACATACAATCAGAATTGTACATTCACATGCATACAATTAGCATCATACAAACGCAATCACACAATCACCATCATACAATCACAATCATGCAATCACAATCATGCAATCACAATCACACCATCACAATCATACAATCACAATCATACAATCACAATCATACAATCACAATCATACAATCACAATCATACAATCACAATCATACAATCACAATCATACAATCACAATCATACAATCACAATTATACAATAACAATCATACAATCACAATCATACAATCACAATCATACAATCACAATCATACAATCACAATCATACAACCACAATCATACAATCACAATGATACAATCACAATAATAAAATCACAATCATAGAATCACAATCATACAATCGCAATCATACAATCACAATCATAAAATCACAATCATACAATCTCAATCATAGAATCACAATCATACAATCACAATCATACAATAACAATCATACAATCACAATCATACAGTCTCAATCATACAATCGCAATCATATTATCACAAACATACAATCAGAATTATACATTCACATGCATACAATTAGAATCATACAAACGCAATCACACAATCACAATCATACAATCACAATCATACAATCACATTCATACAATAACAATCATACAATCACAATCATAGAATCACAATCATACAATCACAATCATACATTCACAGTCACACAATCGCAAACATGCAATCATAATCATACATTCACAATCATACAACTACGACAATGCAATCACAATCACATTTACACAATCTCTATCATACAGTTACAATCATACAGTCACAATCATAAAATCACAAACGTACAATCACAATCATACCGTCACAATCATAAAATAACAAACGTACAATCACAATCACACAATCACTATCATACAATCAGAATTATACAATAGCAATCCGGCAATAACTGTCACTCTAATACAATTATATATTCACAATCATACAATCACAATCACGCAACTAGAATCATACAATCACAATCGTACAATTAGAATCATACAGTCACAATCATAGGATCACAATCGTGCAATCACAATCACACAATCACTATCGTACAATCACAATTATACAATCAAAATCATACAATCACAATCATACAATTACAATCTTACAATCACAATCATACAATCACAATTCTACAATCAGAATCATACAATGACAATCATACAATCACAATCATACAATCACAATCATACAATCACAATCATACAATCACAATCATACAATCACAATCATACAATCACAATCATACAATCACAATCATACAATCACAATCATACAATCACAATCATACAATCACAATCATACAATCACAATCATACAATCACAATCATACAAACACAATCGTACAATGACAATCATACAATCACAATCATGCAATCACAATTATACAATCACAATAATACAATCACAATCATACAATCACAGTCATACAATCACAATCATACAATCACAATCATACAATCACAATGATACAATCACAATCACACAATCACAATCATACAATCACAATCATACAATCAGAATTATACATTCACATGCATACAATTAGAATCATACAAACGCAATCACACAATCGCAATCATACAATCACAATCATACAATCACATTCATACAATTTCAATCATACAATCACAATCATAGAATCACAATCATACAATCCCAATCATACAGTCACAATCACACAATCGCAATCAGACAATCGCAATCATACAATCACAATCATATAATCACAATCATACAATCACAATCATACAATCACAATCATAATATCACAATCATACAATCACAATCATACAATCACAATCATACAATCACAATCATACAATCACAATCATACAATCACAATCATACAATCACAATCATACAATCACAATCATACAATCACAATCATACAATCTGAATCATACAATCGCAATCATATCATCACAAACATACAATCAGAATTATACATCCGCATGCATACAATTAGAATCATACAAACGCAATCACACAATCACAATCAGACAATCGCAATCATACAATCACAATCATACAATCACAATCATACAATCACAATCATACAATCACAATCATAATATCACAATCATACAATCACAATCATACAATCACAATCATACAATCACAATCATACAATCACAATCATACAATCACAATCATACAATCACAATCATACAATCACAATCATACAATCACAATCATAGAATCACAATCATACAATCACAATCATACAATCACAATCATACAATCACAATCATACAATCACAATCATACAATCACAATCATACAATCACAATCATACAATCACAATCATACAATCTGAATCATACAATCGCAATCATATTATCACAAACATACAATCAGAATTATACATCCGCATGCATACAATTAGAATCATACAAACGCAAGCACACAATCACATTCATACAATCACAATCATACAATCACAATCATACAATCACAATCATACAATCACAATCATACAATCACAATCATACAATCACCATCATACAATCACAATCATACAATCACAATCATACAATCACAATCATACAATCACAATCATACAAACGCAATGGCACAATCACAATCGTACAATCACAATCATACAATCACATTCATACAATTACAATCATACAATCACAATCATACAATCACAATCATACAATCTCAATCATACAATCTCAATCATACAATCTCAATCATACAATCGCAATCATATTATCACAAACATACAATCAGAATTATACATTCACATGCATACAATTAGAATCATACAAACGCAATCACACAATCACAATCATACAATCACAATCATACAATCAAATTCATACAATTACAATCATACAATTACAATCATACAATCACAATCATAGAATCACAATGATGCAATCACAATCATACATTCACAATCACACAATCGCAATCAGACAATCGCAATCATGCATACATAATCATACATTCACAATCATACAATTAGGATCATGCAATCACAATCGCATTTACACAATCTCTATCATACAGTTACAATCATACAGTCACAATCATGAAATCACAATCGTACAATCACAATCGTACAATCACAATCATACAGTCACAATCATACAATCACAATCATACAATCACAATCATACAATCACAATTATACAAACACAATCATACAATTACAATCATAGGACCACAATCGTACAATCACAATCACACAATCACAATCATGCAATCACAATCATACAATCACAATCATACAATCACAATCATACAATCACAGTCTTACGATCACAATCATACAATCGCAATCATACAATCACAATGATACAATCACATTCATACAATCACAATCATACAATCACAATCATACAATCACAATCATACAATCACAATCATACAGTCACAATCATACAATCAAATTCATACAATTACAATCATACAATCACAATCATAGAATCACAATCATGCAATCACAATCATACATTCACAATCACACAATCGCAATCAGACAATCGCAATCATGCAATCACAATCATACAATCACAATCATACAATCACAATCATACAATCACAATCATACAACCACAATCGTACAATGACAATCATACAATCACAATCATTCAATCACAATCATACGATCACAATCATACAATCTCAATCATACAATCGCAATGATATTATCACAAACATACAATCAGAATTATACATTCACATGCATACAATTAGAATCATACAAACGCAATCACACAATCACAATCATACAATCACAATCATACAATCAAATTCATACAATTACAATCATACAATCACAATCATAGAATCACAATCATGCAATCACAATCATACATTCACAATCACACAATCGCAATCAGACAATCGCAATCATGCAATCATAATCATACATTCACAATCTTACAATTACGATCATGCAATCACAATCGCATTTACACAATCTCTATCATACAGTTACAATCATACAGTCACAATCATAAAATCACAATCGTACAATCACAATCGTACAATCACAATCGTACAATCACAATCATACAGTCACAATCATACAATCACAATCATACAGTCACAATCATACAATCGCAATCATATTATCACAAACATACAATCAGAATTATACATTCACATGCATACAATTAGAATCATACAAACGCAATCACACAATCACAATCATACGATCACAATCATACAATCACATTCATACAATAACAATCATACAGTCACAATCATAGAATCACAATCATACAATCACAATCATACATTCACAGTCACACAATCGCAAACATGCAATCATAATCATACATTCACAATCATACAACTACGATCACGCAATCACAATCACATTTACACAATCTCTATCATACAGTTACAATCATACAGTCACAATCATAAAATCACAAACGTACAATCACAATCACACAATCACTATCATACAATCAGAATTATACAATAGCAATCCGGCAATAACTGTCACTCTAATACAATTATATATTCACAATCATACAATCACAATCACGCAACTAGAATCATACAATCACAATCATACAATCACAATCACGCAACTAGAATCATACAATCACAATCATACAATCACAATCGTACAATTACAATCATACAATCACAATCATAGGATCACAATCATGCAATCACAATCACACAATCACTATCGTACAATCACAATTATGCAATCAAAATCATACAATCACAATCATACAATTACAATCTTACAATCACAATCATACAATCACAATTCTACAATCACAATCACACAATCGCAATCAGACAATCGCAATCATACAATCACAATCATACAATCACAATCATACAATTACAATCTTACAATCACAATCATACAATCACAATCATACAATCACAATGCTACAATCGCAATCATATTATCACAAGCATACAATCAGAATTGTACATTCACATGCATACAATTAGCATCATACAAACGCAATCACACAATCACCATCATACAATCACAATCATGCAATCACAATCATGCAATCACAATCACACCATCACAATCATACAATCACAATCATACAATCACAATCATACAATCACAATCATACAATCACAATCATACAATCACAATCATACAATCACAATCATACAATAACAATCATACAATCACAATCATACAATCACAATCATACAATCACAATCATGAAATCACAATCATACAACCACAATCATACAATCACAATGATACAATCACAATCATAAAATCACAATCATAAAATCACAATCATACAATCGCAATCATACAATCACAATCATAAAATCACAATCATACAATCTCAATCATAGAATCACAATCATACAATCACAATCATACAATAACAATCATACAATCACAATCATACAGTCTCAATCATACAATCGCAATCATATTATCACAAACATACAATCAGAATTATACATTCACATGCATACAATTAGAATCATACAAACGCAATCACACAATCACAATCATACAATCACAATCATACAATCACATTCATACAATAACAATCATACAATCACAATCATAGAATCACAATCATACAATCACAATCATACATTCACAGTCACACAATCGCAAACATGCAATCATAATCATACATTCACAATCATACAACTACGATCATGCAATCACAATCACATTTACACAATCTCTATCATACAGTTACAATCATACAGTCACAATCATAAAATCACAAACGTACAATCACAATCATACCGTCACAATCATAAAATAACAAACGTACAATCACAATCACACAATCACTATCATACAATCAGAATTATACAATAGCAATCCGGCAATAACTGTCACTCTAATACAATTATATATTCACAATCATACAATCACAATCACGCAACTAGAATCATACAATCACAATCGTACAAATAGAATCATACAGTCACAATCATAGGATCACAATCATGCAATCACAATCACACAATCACTATCGTACAATCACAATTATACAATCAAAATCATACAATCACAATCATACAATTACAATCTTACAATCACAATCATACAATCACAATTCTACAATCAGAATCATACAATCGCAATCAGACAATCGCAATCATACAATCACAATCATACAATCACAATCATACAATTACAATCTTACAATCACAATCATACAATCACAATCATACAATCACAATGCTACAATCGCAATCATATTATCACAAACATACAATCAGAATTGTACATTCACATGCATACAATTAGCATCATACAAACGCAATCACACAATCACCATCATACAATCACAATCATGCAATCACAATCATGCAATCACAATCACACCATCACAATCATACAATCACAATCATACAATCACAATCATACAATCACAGTCATACAATCACAATCATACAATCACAATCATACAATCACAATCATACAATCACAATCATACAATCACAATCATACAATAACAATCATACAATCACAATCATACAATCACAATCATACAATCACAATCATACAATCACAATCATACAACCACAATCATACAATCACAATGATACAATCACAATCATAAAATCACAATCATAGAATCACAATCATACAATCGCAATCATACAATCACAATCATAAAATCACAATCATACAATCTCAATCATAGAATCACAATCATACAATCACAATCATACAATAACAATCATACAATCACAATCATACAGTCTCAATCATACAATCGCAAACATATTATCACAAACATACAATCAGAATTATACATTCACATGCATACAATTAGAATCATACAAACGCAATCACACAATCACAATCATACAATCACAATCATACAATCACATTCATACAATAACAATCATACAATCACAATCATAGAATCACAATCATACAATCACAATCATACATTCACAGTCACACAATCGCAAACATGCAATCATAATCATACATTCACAATCATACAACTACGATCATGCAATCACAATCACATTTACACAATCTCTATCATACAGTTACAATCATACAGTCACAATCATAAAATCACAAACGTACAATCACAATCATACCGTCACAATCATAAAATAACAAACGTACAATCACAATCACACAATCACTATCATACAATTAGAATTATACAATAGCAATCCGGCAATAACTGTCACTCTAATACAATTATATATTCACAATCATACAATCACAATCACGCAACTAGAATCATACAATCACAATCGTACAATTAGAATCATACAGTCACAATCATAGGATCACAATCATGCAATCACAATCACACAATCACTATCGTACAATCACAATTATACAATCAAAATCATACAATCACAATCATACAATTACAATCTTACAATCACAATCATACAATCACAATTATACAATCACAATAATACAATCACAATCATACAATCACAGTCATACAATCACAATCATACAATCACAATCATACAATCACAATGGTACAATCACAATCACACAATCACAATCATACAATCACAATCATACAATCAGAATTATGCATTCACATGCATACAATTAGAATCATACAAACGCAATCACACAATCACAATCATACAATCACAATCATACAATCACATTCATACAATTTCAATCATACAATCACAATCATAGAATCACAATCATACAATCCCAATCATACAGTCACAATCACACAATCGCAATCAGACAATCGCAATCATACAATCACAATCATATAATCACAATCATACAATCACAATCATACAATCACAATCATAATATCACAATCATACAATCACAATCATACAATCACAATCATACAATCACAATCATACAATCACAATCATACAATCACAATCACACAATCACAATCATACAATCACAATCATACAATCACAATCATACAATCTGAATCATACAATCGCAATCATATTATCACAAACATACAATCAGAATTATACATCCGCATGCATACAATTAGAATCATACAAACGCAATCACACAATCACAATCAGACAATCGCAATCATACAATCACAATCATACAATCACAATCATACAATCACAATCATACAATCACAATCATACAATCACAATCATAATATCACAATCATACAATCACAATCATACAATCACAATCATACAATCACAATCATACAATCACAATCATACAATCACAATCATAGAATCACAATCATACAATCACAATCATACAATCACAATCATACAATCACAATCATACAATCACAATCATACAATCACAATCATACAATCACAATCATACAATCACAATCATACAATCACAATCATACAATCACAATCATACAATCACAATCATACAATCTGAATCATACAATCGCAATCATATTATCACAAACATACAATCAGAATTATACATCCGCATGCATACAATTAGAATCATACAAACGCAATCACACAATCACAATCATACAATCACAATCATACAATCACAATCATACAATCACAATCATACAATCACAATCATACAATCACAATCATACAATCACAATCATACAATCACAATCATACAAACGCAATGGCACAATCACAATCGTACAATCACAATCATACAAACGCAATGGCACAATCACAATCGTACAATCACAATCATACAATCACATTCATACAATTACAATCATACAATCACAATCATACAATCACAATCATACAATCACAATCATACAATCACAATCATACAATCACATTCATACAATTTCAATCATACAATCACAATCTTACAATCCCAATCATACAGTCACAATCACACAATCGCAATCAGACAATCGCAATCATACAATCACAATCATATAATCACAATCATACAATCACAATCATACAATCACAATCATACAATCACAATGCTACAATCGCAATCATATTATCACAAACATACAATCAGAATTGTACATTCACATGCATACAATTAGCATCATACAAACGCAATCACACAATCACCATCATACAATCACAATCATGCAATCACAATCATGCAATCACAATCACACCATCACAATCATACAATCACAATCATACAATCACAATCATACAATCACAATCATACAATCACAATCATACAATCACAATCATACAATCACAATCATACAATCACAATCATACAATCACAATCATACAATAACAATCATACAATCACAATCATACAATCACAATCATACAATCACAATCATACAATCACAATCATACAACCACAATCATACAATCACAATGATACAATCACAATCATAAAATCACAATCATAGAATCACAATCATACAATCGCAATCATACAATCACAATCATAAAATCACAATCATACAATCTCAATCATAGAATCACAATCATACAATCACAATCATACAATAACAATCATACAATCACAATCATACAGTCTCAATCATACAATCGCAAACATATTATCACAAACATACAATCAGAATTATACATTCACATGCATACAATTAGAATCATACAAACGCAATCACACAATCACAATCATACAATCACAATCATACAATCACATTCATACAATAACAATCATACAATCACAATCATAGAATCACAATCATACAATCACAATCATACATTCACAGTCACACAATCGCAAACATGCAATCATAATCATACATTCACAATCATACAACTACGATCATGCAATCACAATCACATTTACACAATCTCTATCATACAGTTACAATCATACAGTCACAATCATAAAATCACAAACGTACAATCACAATCATACCGTCACAATCATAAAATAACAAACGTACAATCACAATCACACAATCACTATCATACAATTAGAATTATACAATAGCAATCCGGCAATAACTGTCACTCTAATACAATTATATATTCACAATCATACAATCACAATCACGCAACTAGAATCATACAATCACAATCGTACAATTAGAATCATACAGTCACAATCATAGGATCACAATCATGCAATCACAATCACACAATCACTATCGTACAATCACAATTATACAATCAAAATCATACAATCACAATCATACAATTACAATCTTACAATCACAATCATACAATCACAATTATACAATCACAATAATACAATCACAATCATACAATCACAGTCATACAATCACAATCATACAATCACAATCATACAATCACAATGGTACAATCACAATCACACAATCACAATCATACAATCACAATCATACAATCAGAATTATACATTCACATGCATACAATTAGAATCATACAAACGCAATCACACAATCACAATCATACAAACACAATCATACAATCACATTCATACAATTTCAATCATACAATCACAATCATAGAATCACAATCATACAATCCCAGTCATACAGTCACAATCACACAATCGCAATCAGACAATCGCAATCATACAATCACAATCATATAATCACAATCATACAATCACAATCATACAATCACAATCATAATATCACAATCATACAATCACAATCATACAATCACAATCATACAATCACAATCATACAATCACAATCATACAATCACAATCACACAATCACAATCATACAATCACAATCATACAATCACAATCATACAATCTGAATCATACAATCGCAATCATATTATCACAAACATACAATCAGAATTATACATCCGCATGCATACAATTAGAATCATACAAACGCAATCACACAATCACAATCAGACAATCGCAATCATACAATCACAATCATACAATCACAATCATACAATCACAATCATACAATCACAATCATAATATCACAATCATACAATCACAATCATACAATCACAATCATACAATCACAATCATACAATCACAATCATACAATCACAATCATAGAATCACAATCATACAATCACAATCATACAATCACAATCATACAATCACAATCATACAATCACAATCATACAATCACAATCATACAATCACAATCATACAATCTGAATAATACAATCGCAATCATATTATCACAAACATACAATCAGAATTATACATCCGCATGCATACAATTAGAATCATACAAACGCAATCACACAATCACAATCATACATTCACAATCATACAATCACAATCATACAATCACAATCATACAATCACAATCATACAATCACAATCATACAATCACAATCATACAATCACAATCATACAAACGCAATGGCACAATCACAATCGTACAATCACAATCATACAATCACATTCATACAATTACAATCATACAATCACAATCATACAATCACAATCATACAATCTCAATCATACAATCTCAATCATACAATCTCAATTATACAATCGCAATCATATTATCACAAACATACAATCAGAATTATACATTCACATGCATACAATTAGAATCATACAAACGCAATCACACAATCACAATCATACAATCACAATCATACAATCAAATTCATACAATTACAATCATACAATTACAATCATACAATCACAACCATAGAATCACAATGATGCAATCACAATCATACATTCACAATCACACAATCGCAATCAGACAATCGCAATCATGCATACATAATCATACATTCACAATCATACAATTAGGATCATGCAATCACAATCGCATTTACACAATCTCTATCATACAGTTACAATCATACAGTCACAATCATGAAATCACAATCGTACAATCACAATCGTACAATCACAATCATACAGTCACAATCATACAATCACAATCATACAATCACAATCATACAATCACAATTATACAAACACAATCATACAATTACAATCATAGGACCACAATCGTACAATCACAATCACACAATCACAGTCATGCAATCACAATCATACAATCATAATCATACAATCACAATCATACAATCACAGTCTTACGATCACAATCATACAATCGCAATCATACAATCACAATGATACAATCACATTCATACAATCACAATCATACAATCACAATCATACAATCACAATCATACAATCACAATCATACAGTCACAATCATACAATCAAATTCATACAATCAAATTCATACAATTACAATCATACAATCACAATCATAGAATCACAATCATGCAATCACAATCATACATTCACAATCACACAATCGCAATCAGACAATCGCAATCATGCAATCACAATCATACAATCACAATCATACAATCACAATCATACAATCACAATCATACAACCACAATCGTACAATGACAATCATACAATCACAATCATTCAATCACAATCATACAATCACAATCATACAATCTCAATCATACAATCGCAATGATATTATCACAAACATACAATCAGAATTATACATTCACATGCATACAATTAGAATCATACAAACGCAATCACACAATCACAATCATACAATCACAATCATACAATCAAATTCATACAATTACAATCATACAATCACAATCATAGAATCACAATCATGCAATCACAATCATACATTCACAATCACACAATCGCAATCAGACAATCGCAATCATGCAATCATAATCATACATTCACAATCTTACAATTACGATCATGCAATCACAATCGCATTTACACAATCTCTATCATACAGTTACAATCATACAGTCACAATCATAAAATCACAATCGTACAATCACAATCGTACAATCACAATCGTACAATCACAATCATACAGTCACAATCATACAATCACAATCATACAATCACAATTATACAAATACAATCATACAATTACAATCATAGCACCACAATCGTACAATCACAATCACACAATCACAATCACGCAATCACAATCATACAATCACTATCATACAATCACAATCATACAATCACAGTCTTACGATCACAATCATACAATCGCAATCATACAATCGCAATCATACAATCACAATCATACAATCACATTCATACAATCACAATCATACAATCACAATCATACAATCACAATCATACAATCACAATCATACAGTCACAATCATACAATCGCAATCATATTATCACAAACATACAATCAGAATTATACATTCGCATGCATACAATTAGAATCATACAAACGCAATCACACAATCACAATCATACGATCACAATCATACAATCACATTCATACAATAACAATCATACAGTCACAATCATAGAATCACAATCATACAATCACAATCATACATTCACAGTCACACAATCGCAAACATGCAATCATAATCATACATTCACAATCATACAACTACGATCACGCAATCACAATCACATTTACACAATCTCTATCATACAGTTACAATCATACAGTCACAATCATAAAATCACAAACGTACAATCACAATCACACAATCACTATCATACAATCAGAATTATACAATAGCAATCCGGCAATAACTGTCACTCTAATACAATTATATATTCACAATCATACAATCACAATCACGCAACTAGAATCATACAATCACAATCATACAATCACAATCACGCAACTAGAATCATACAATCACAATCATACAATCACAATCGTACAATTACAATCATACAATCACAATCATAGGATCACAATCATGCAATCACAATCACACAATCACTATCGTACAATCACAATTATACAATCAAAATCATACAATCACAATCATACAATTACAATCTTACAATCACAATCATACAATCACAATTCTACAATCACAATCACACAATCGCAATCAGACAATCGCAATCATACAATCACAATCATACAATCACAATCATACAATTACAATCTTACAATCACAATCATACAATCACAATCATACAATCACAATGCTACAATCGCAATCATATTATCACAAACATACAATCGCAATCATATTATCACAAACATACAATCAGAATTATACATTCACATGCATACAATTAGAATCATACAAACGCAATCACACAAACACAATCATACAATCACAATCATACAATCACAATCATACAATAACAATCATACAATCACAATCATAGAACCACAATCGTACAATCACAATCACACAGTCACTATCATACAATCAGAATTATACAATCACAATCATACAATCACAATCATACAATCACAATCATACAATCACAATCATACAATCACAATCATACAATCACAATCATACAATCACAATTCTACAATCACAATCACACAATCGCAATCAGACAATCGCAATCATACAATCACAATCATACAATCACAATCATACAATTACAATCTTACAATCACAATCATACAATCACAATTATACAATCACAATCCTACAATCAGAATCATATTATCACAAACATACAGTCACAATCATACAATCAAATTCATACAATTACAATCATACAATTACAATCATAGAATCACAATCATGCAATCACAATCATACATTCACAATCACACAATCGCAATCAGACAATCGCAATCATGCAATCATAATCACACAATCACAATCATGCAATCACAATCATACAATCACAATCATACAATCACAATCACACAATAACAATCATACAATCACAATCATACAATCACAATCATTCAATCACAATCATACAATCACAATCATACAATCTCAATCATACAATCTCAATCATACAATCGCAATGATATTATCACAAACATACAATCAGAATTATACATTCACATGCATACAATTAGAATCATACAAACGCAATCACACAATCACAATCATACAATCACAATCATACAATCAAATTCATACAATTACAATCATACAATCACAATCATACAGTCACAATCATACAATCACAATCATACAATCACAATTATACAAACACAATCATACAATTACAATCATAGCACCACAATCGTACAATCACAATCACACAATCACAATTATGCAATCATAATCATACAATCACCATCATACAATCACAATCATACAATCACAGTCTTACGATCACAATCATACAATCGCAATCATACAATCACAATCATACAATCACATTCATACAATCACAATCATACAATCACAATCATACAATCACAATCATACAGTCACAATCATACAATCAAATTCATACAATTACAATCATACAATCACAATCATAGAATCGCAATCATGCAATCACAATCATACATTCACAATCACACAATCGCAATCAGACAATCGCAATCATGCAATCATAATCATACAATCACAATCATACAATCACAATCATACAATCACAATCATACAATCACAATCACACAATCACAATCATACAATCACAATCATACAGTCACAATCATACAACCACAATCGTACAATGACAATCATACAATCACAATCATGCAATCACAATTATACAATCACAATTATACAATCACAATCATACAATCACAGTCATACAATCACAATCATACAATCACAATCATACAATCACAATCACACAATCAGAATCATAGAATCACAATCATACAATCAGAATTATACATTCACATGCATACAATTAGAATCATACAAACGCAATCACAGAATCACAATCATACAATCACAATCATACAATCACATTCATACAATTACAATCATACAATCACAATCATAGAATCACAATCATACAATCACAATCATACAGTCACAATCACACAATCGCAATCAGACAATCGCAATCATACAATCACAATCATACAATCTGAATCATACAATCGCAATCATATTATCACAAACATACAATCAGAATTATACATTCGCATGCATACAATTAGAATCATACAAACGCAATCACACAATCACAATCATACAATCACAATCATACAATCACAATCATACAATCACAATCATACAAACGCAATCACACAATCACAATCATACAATCACAATCATACAATCACATTCATACAATTACAATCATACAATCACAATCATAGAATCACAATCATACATTCACAATCACACAATCGCAATCAGACAATCGCAATCATACAATCACAATCATACAATCACAATCATACAATTACAATCTTACAATCACAATCATACAATCACAATCCTACAATCGCAATCATATTATCACAAACATACAATCAGAATTGTACATTCACATGCATACAATTAGCATCATACAAACGCAATCAGACAATCACCATCATACAATCACAATCATGCAATCACAATCATGCAATCACAATCACACCATCACAATCATACAATCACAATCATACAATCACAATCATACAATCACAATCATACAATCACAATCATACAATCACAATCATACAATCACAATCATACAACCACAATCATACAATCACAATGATACAATCACAATCATAAAATCACAATCATAGAATCACAATCATACAATCGCAATCATACAATCACAATCATACAATCACAATCATACAATCTCAATCATAGAATCACAATCATACAATCACAATCATACAATAACAATCATACAATCACAATCATACAGTCTCAATCATACAATCGCAATCATATTATCACAAACATACAATCAGAATTATACATTCACATGCATACAATTAGAATCATACAAACGCAATCACACAATCACAATCATACAATCACAATCATACAATCACATTCATACAATAACAATCATACAATCACAATCATAGAATCACAATCATAAAATCACAATCATACATTCACAGTCACACAATCGCAAACATGCAATCATAATCATACATTCACAATCATACAACTACGATCATGCAATCACAATCACATTTACACAATCTCTATCATACAGTTACAATCATACAGTCACAATCATAAAATCACAAACGTACAATCACAATCATACCGTCACAATCATAAAATCACAAACGTACAATCACAGTCACACAATCACTATCATACAATCAGAATTATACAATAGCAATCCGGCAATAACTGTCACTCTAATACAATTATATATTCACAATCATACAATCACAATCACGCAACTAGAATCATACAATCACAATCGTACAATTAGAATCATACAATCACAATCATAGGATCACAATCATGCAATCACAATCACACAATCACTATCGTACAATCACAATTATACAATCAAAATCATACAATCACAATCATACAATTACAATCTTACAATCACAATTATACAATCACAATTCTACAATCAGAATCATACAATGACAATCATACAATCACAATCATACAATCACAATCATACAATCACAATCATACAATCACAATCATACAATCACAATCATACAATCACAATCATACAACCACAATCATACAATCACAATCATACAATCACAATCATACAATCACAATCATACAATCACAATCATACAATCACAATCATACAATCACAATCATACAATCACAATCATACAATCACAATCATACAATCACAATCATACAATCACAATCATACAATCACAATCATACAATCACAATCATACAACCACAATCGTACAATGACAATCATACAATCACAATCATGCAATCACAATTATACAATCACAATTATACAATCACAATTTTACAATCACAGTCATACAATCACAATCATACAATCACAATCATACAATCACAATGATACAATCACAATCACACAATCACAATCATACAATCACAATCATACAATCAGAATTATACATTCACATGCATACAATTAGAATCATACAAACGCAATCACACAATCACAATCATACAATCACAATCATACAATCACATTCATACAATTTCAATCATACAATCACAATCATAGAATCACAATCATACAATCCCAATCATACAGTCACAATCACACAATCGCAATCAGACAATCGCAATCATATAATCACAATCATACAATCACAATCATACAATCACAATCATAATATCACAATCATACAATCACAATCATACAATCAGAATCATACAATCACAATCATACAATCACAATCATACAATCACAATCATACAATCACAATCATACAATCACAATCATACAATCAGAATTATACATTCACATGCATACAATTAGAATCATACAAACGCAATCACACAATCACAATCATACAATCACAATCATACAATCACATTCATACAATTTCAACCATACAATCACAATCATAGAATCACAATCATACAATCCCAATCATACAGTCACAATCACACAATCGCAATCAGACAATCGCAATCATACAATCACAATCATACAATCACAATCATACAATCACAATCATACAATCACAATCATAATATCACAATCATACAATCACAATCATACAATCACAATCATACAATCACAATCATACAATCACAATCATACAATCACAATCATACAATCACAATCATACAATCACAATCATACAATCACAATCATACAATCGCAATCATACAATCACAATCATACAATCACAATCATACAATCACAATCATACAATCACAATCATACAATCTGAATCATACAATCGCAATCATACAGTCACAATCATACAATCGCAATCATATTATCACAAACATACAATCAGAATTATACATTCACATGCATACAATTAGAATCATACAAACGCAATCACACAATCACAATCATACGATCACAATCATACAATCACATTCATACAATAACAATCATACAATCACAATCATAGAATCACAATCATACAATCACAATCATACATTCACAGTCACACAATCGCAAACATGCAATCATAATCATACATTCACAATCATACAACTACGATCATGCAATCACAATCACATTTACACAATCTCTATCATACAGTTACAATCATACAGTCACAATCATAAAATCACAAACGTACAATCACAATCACACAATCACTATCATACAATCAGAATTATACAATAGCAATCCGGCAATAACTGTCACTCTAATACAATTATATATTCACAATCATACAATCACAATCACGCAACTAGAATCATACAATCACAATCATACAATCACAATCACGCAACTAGAATCATACAATCACAATCATACAATCACAATCGTACAATTACAATCATACAATCACAATCATAGGATCACAATCATGCAATCACAATCACACAATCACTATCGTACAATCACAATTATACAATCAAAATCATACAATCACAATCATACAATTACAATCTTACAATCACAATCATACAATCACAATTCTACAATCACAATCACACAATCGCAATCAGACAATCGCAATCATACAATCACAATCATACAATCACAATCATACAATTACAATCTTACAATCACAATCATACAATCACAATCATACAATCACAATGCTACAATCGCAATCATATTATCACAAACATACAATCGCAATCATATTATCACAAACATACAATCAGAATTATACATTCACATGCATACAATTAGAATCATACAAACGCAATCACACAAACACAATCATACAATCACAATCATACAATCACAATCATGCAATAACAATCATACAATCACAATCATAGAACCACAATTGTACAATCACAATCACACAGTCCCTATCATACAATCAGAATTATACAATCACAATCATACAATCACAATCATACAATCACAATCATACAATCACAATCATACAATCACAATCATACAATCACAATCATACAATCACAATTCTACAATCACAATCACACAATCGCAATCAGACAATCGCAATCATACAATCACAATCATACAATCACAATCATACAATTACAATCTTACAATCACAATCATACAATCACAATTATACAATCACAATCCTACAATCGGAATCATATTATCACAAACATACAGTCACAATCATACAATCAAATTCATACAATTACAATCATACAATTACAATCATAGAATCACAATCATGCAATCACAATCATACATTCACAATCACACAATCGCAATCAGACAATCGCAATCATGCAATCATAATCACACAATCACAATCATGCAATCACAATCATACAATCACAATCATACAATCACAATCACACAATAACAATCATACAATCACAATCATACAATCACAATCATTCAATCACAATCATACAATCGCAATCATACAATCTCAATCATACAATCTCAATCATACAATCGCAATGATATTATCACAAACATACAATCAGAATTATACATTCACATGCATACAATTAGAATCATACAAACGCAATCACACAATCACAATCATACAATCACAATCATACAATCAAATTCATACAATTACAATCATACAATCACAATCATACAGTCACAATCATACAATCACAATCATACAATCACAATTATACAAACACAATCATACAATTACAATCATAGCACCACAATCGTACAATCACAATCACACAATCACAATTATGCAATCATAATCATACAATCACCATCATACAATCACAATCATACAATCACAGTCTTACGATCACAATCATACAATCGCAATCATACAATCACAATCATACAATCACATTCATACAATCACAATCATACAATCACAATCATACAATCACAATCATACAGTCACAATCATACAATCAAATTCATACAATTACAATCATACAATCACAATCATAGAATCGCAATCATGCAATCACAATCATACATTCACAATCACACAATCGCAATCAGACAATCGCAATCATGCAATCATAATCATACAATCACAATCATACAATCACAATCATACAATCACAATCATACAATCACAATCACACAATCACAATCATACAATCACAATCATACAGTCACAATCATACAACCACAATCGTACAATGACAATCATACAATCACAATCATGCAATCACAATTATACAATCACAATTATACAATCACAATCATACAATCACAGTCATACAATCACAATCATACAATCACAATCATACAATCACAATCACACAATCAGAATCATAGAATCACAATCATACAATCAGAATTATACATTCACATGCATACAATTAGAATCATACAAACGCAATCACAGAATCACAATCATACAATCACAATCATACAATCACATTCATACAATTACAATCATACAATCACAATCATAGAATCACAATCATACAATCACAATCATACAGTCACAATCACACAATCGCAATCAGACAATCGCAATCATACAATCACAATCATACAATCTGAATCATACAATCGCAATCATATTATCACAAACATACAATCAGAATTATACATTCGCATGCATACAATTAGAATCATACAAACGCAATCACACAATCACAATCATACAATCACAATCATACAATCACAATCATACAATCACAATCATACAAACGCAATCACACAATCACAATCATACAATCACAATCATACAATCACATTCATACAATTACAATCATACAATCACAATCATAGAATCACAATCATACATTCACAATCACACAATCGCAATCAGACAATCGCAATCATACAATCACAATCATACAATCACAATCATACAATTACAATCTTACAATCACAATCATACAATCACAATCCTACAATCGCAATCATATTATCACAAACATACAATCAGAATTGTACATTCACATGCATACAATTAGCATCATACAAACGCAATCAGACAATCACCATCATACAATCACAATCATGCAATCACAATCATGCAATCACAATCACACCATCACAATCATACAATCACAATCATACAATCACAATCATACAATCACAATCATACAATCACAGTCATACAATCACAATCATACAATCACAATCATACAATCACAATCATACAATCACAATCATACAATAACAATCATACAATCACAATCATACAATCACAATCATACAATCACAATCATACAATCACAATCATACAACCACACTCATACAATCACAATGATACAATCACAATCATAAAATCACAATCATAGAATCACAATCATACAATCGCAATCATACAATCACAATCATACAATCACAATCATACAATCTCAATCATAGAATCACAATCATACAATCACAATCATACAATAACAATCATACAATCACAATCATACAATCGCAATCATATTATCACAAACATACAATCAGAATTATACATTCACATGCATACAATTAGAATCATACAAACGCAATCACACAATCACAATCATACGATCACAATCATACAATCACATTCATACAATAACAATCATACAATCACAATCATAGAATCACAATCATACAATCACAATCATACATTCACAGTCACACAATCGCAAACATGCAATCATAATCATACATTCACAATCATACAACTACGATCATGCAATCACAATCACATTTACACAATCTCTATCATACAGTTACAATCATACAGTCACAATCATAAAATCACAAACGTACAATCACAATCACACAATCACTATCATACAACCAGAATTATACAATAGCAATCCGGCAATAACTGTCACTCTAATACAATTATATATTCACAATCATACAATCACAATCACGCAACTAGAATCATACAATCACAATCATACAATCACAATCGTACAATTACAATCATACAATCACAATCATAGGATCACAATCATGCAATCACAATCACACAATCACTATCGTACAATCACAATTATACAATCAAAATCATACAATCACAATCATACAATTACAATCTTACAATCACAATCATACAATCACAATTCTACAATCACAATCACACAATCGCAATCAGACAATCGCAATCATACAATCACAATCATACAATCACAATCATACAATTACAATCTTACAATCACAATCATACAATCACAATCATACAATCACAATGCTACAATCGCAATCATATTATCACAAACATACAATCGCAATCATATTATCACAAACATACAATCAGAATTATACATTCACATGCATACAATTAGAATCATACAAACGCAATCACACAAACACAATCATACAATCACAATCATACAATCACAATCATGCAATAACAATCATACAATCACAATCATAGAACCACAATTGTACAATCACAATCACACAGTCCCTATCATACAATCAGAATTATACAATCACAATCATACAATCACAATCATACAATCACAATCATACAATCACAATCATACAATCACAATCATACAATCACAATCATACAATCACAATTCTACAATCACAATCACACAATCGCAATCAGACAATCGCAATCATACAATCACAATCATACAATCACAATCATACAATTACAATCTTACAATCACAATCATACAATCACAATTATACAATCACAATCCTACAATCGGAATCATATTATCACAAACATACAGTCACAATCATACAATCAAATTCATACAATTACAATCATACAATTACAATCATAGAATCACAATCATGCAATCACAATCATACATTCACAATCACACAATCGCAATCAGACAATCGCAATCATGCAATCATAATCACACAATCACAATCATGCAATCACAATCATACAATCACAATCATACAATCACAATCACACAATAACAATCATACAATCACAATCATACAATCACAATCATTCAATCACAATCATACAATCACAATCATACAATCTCAATCATACAATCTCAATCATACAATCGCAATGATATTATCACAAACATACAATCAGAATTATACATTCACATGCATACAATTAGAATCATACAAACGCAATCACACAATCACAATCATACAATCACAATCATACAATCAAATTCATACAATTACAATCATACAATCACAATCATACAGTCACAATCATACAATCACAATCATACAATCACAATTATACAAACACAATCATACAATTACAATCATAGCACCACAATCGTACAATCACAATCACACAATCACAATTATGCAATCATAATCATACAATCACCATCATACAATCACAATCATACAATCACAGTCTTACGATCACAATCATACAATCGCAATCATACAATCACAATCATACAATCACATTCATACAATCACAATCATACAATCACAATCATACAATCACAATCATACAGTCACAATCATACAATCAAATTCATACAATTACAATCATACAATCACAATCATAGAATCGCAATCATGCAATCACAATCATACATTCACAATCACACAATCGCAATCAGACAATCGCAATCATGCAATCATAATCATACAATCACAATCATACAATCACAATCATACAATCACAATCATACAATCACAATCACACAATCACAATCATACAATCACAATCATACAGTCACAATCATACAACCACAATCGTACAATGACAATCATACAATCACAATCATGCAATCACAATTATACAATCACAATTATACAATCACAATCATACAATCACAGTCATACAATCACAATCATACAATCACAATCATACAATCACAATCACACAATCAGAATCATAGAATCACAATCATACAATCAGAATTATACATTCACATGCATACAATTAGAATCATACAAACGCAATCACAGAATCACAATCATACAATCACAATCATACAATCACATTCATACAATTACAATCATACAATCACAATCATAGAATCACAATCATACAATCACAATCATACAGTCACAATCACACAATCGCAATCAGACAATCGCAATCATACAATCACAATCATACAATCTGAATCATACAATCGCAATCATATTATCACAAACATACAATCAGAATTATACATTCGCATGCATACAATTAGAATCATACAAACGCAATCACACAATCACAATCATACAATCACAATCATACAATCACAATCATACAATCACAATCATACAAACGCAATCACACAATCACAATCATACAATCACAATCATACAATCACATTCATACAATTACAATCATACAATCACAATCATAGAATCACAATCATACATTCACAATCACACAATCGCAATCAGACAATCGCAATCATACAATCACAATCATACAATCACAATCATACAATTACAATCTTACAATCACAATCATACAATCACAATCCTACAATCGCAATCATATTATCA
This sequence comes from Megachile rotundata, assembly GCF_050947335.1. Taxonomy (NCBI): domain Eukaryota; kingdom Metazoa; phylum Arthropoda; class Insecta; order Hymenoptera; family Megachilidae; genus Megachile; species Megachile rotundata. Next base: position 112,717 of record NW_027473345.1, on the reverse strand, counting down.
CAAACATACAATCAGAATTGTACATTCACATGCATACAATTAGCATCATACAAGCGCAATCAGACAATCACCATCATACAATCACAATCATGCAATCACAATCATGCAATCACAATCACACCATCACAATCATACAATCACAATCATACAATCACAATCATACAATCACAATCATACAATCACAGTCATACAATCACAATCATACAATCACAATCATACAATCACAATCATACAATCACAATCATACAATAACAATCATACAATCACAATCATACAATCACAATCATACAATCACAATCATACAATCACAATCATACAACCACACTCATACAATCACAATGATACAATCACAATCATAAAATCACAATCATAGAATCACAATCATACAATCGCAATCATACAATCACAATCATACAATCACAATCATACAATCACAATCGTACAATTACAATCATACAATCACAATCATAGGATCACAATCATGCAATCACAATCACACAATCACTATCGTACAATCACAATTATACAATCAAAATCATACAATCACAATCATACAATTACAATCTTACAATCACAATCATACAATCACAATTCTACAATCACAATCACACAATCGCAATCAGACAATCGCAATCATACAATCACAATCATACAATCACAATCATACAATTACAATCTTACAATCACAATCATACAATCACAATCATACAATCACAATGCTACAATCGCAATCATATTATCACAAACATACAATCGCAATCATATTATCACAAACATACAATCAGAATTATACATTCACATGCATACAATTAGAATCATACAAACGCAATCACACAAACACAATCATACAATCACAATCATACAATCACAATCATGCAATAACAATCATACAATCACAATCATAGAACCACAATTGTACAATCACAATCACACAGTCCCTATCATACAATCAGAATTATACAATCACAATCATACAATCACAATCATACAATCACAATCATACAATCACAATCATACAATCACAATCATACAATCACAATCATACAATCACAATTCTACAATCACAATCACACAATCGCAATCAGACAATCGCAATCATACAATCACAATCATACAATCACAATCATACAATTACAATCTTACAATCACAATCATACAATCACAATTATACAATCACAATCCTACAATCAGAATCATATTATCACAAACATACAGTCACAATCATACAATCAAATTCATACAATTACAATCATACAATTACAATCATAGAATCACAATCATGCAATCACAATCATACATTCACAATCACACAATCGCAATCAGACAATCGCAATCATGCAATCATAATCACACAATCACAATCATGCAATCACAATCATACAATCACAATCATACAATCACAATCACACAATAACAATCATACAATCACAATCATACAATCACAATCATTCAATCACAATCATACAATCACAATCATACAATCTCAATCATACAATCTCAATCATACAATCGCAATGATATTATCACAAACATACAATCAGAATTATACATTCACATGCATACAATTAGAATCATACAAACGCAATCACACAATCACAATCATACAATCACAATCATACAATCAAATTCATACAATTACAATCATACAATCACAATCATACAGTCACAATCATACAATCACAATCATACAATCACAATTATACAAACACAATCATACAATTACAATCATAGCACCACAATCGTACAATCACAATCACACAATCACAATTATGCAATCATAATCATACAATCACCATCATACAATCACAATCATACAATCACAGTCTTACGATCACAATCATACAATCGCAATCATACAATCACAATCATACAATCACATTCATACAATCACAATCATACAATCACAATCATACAATCACAATCATACAGTCACAATCATACAATCAAATTCATACAATTACAATCATACAATCACAATCATAGAATCGCAATCATGCAATCACAATCATACATTCACAATCACACAATCGCAATCAGACAATCGCAATCATGCAATCATAATCATACAATCACAATCATACAATCACAATCATACAATCACAATCATACAATCACAATCACACAATCACAATCATACAATCACAATCATACAGTCACAATCATACAACCACAATCGTACAATGACAATCATACAATCACAATCATGCAATCACAATTATACAATCACAATTATACAATCACAATCATACAATCACAGTCATACAATCACAATCATACAATCACAATCATACAATCACAATCACACAATCAGAATCATAGAATCACAATCATACAATCAGAATTATACATTCACATGCATACAATTAGAATCATACAAACGCAATCACAGAATCACAATCATACAATCACAATCATACAATCACATTCATACAATTACAATCATACAATCACAATCATAGAATCACAATCATACAATCACAATCATACAGTCACAATCACACAATCGCAATCAGACAATCGCAATCATACAATCACAATCATACAATCTGAATCATACAATCGCAATCATATTATCACAAACATACAATCAGAATTATACATTCGCATGCATACAATTAGAATCATACAAACGCAATCACACAATCACAATCATACAATCACAATCATACAATCACAATCATACAATCACAATCATACAAACGCAATCACACAATCACAATCATACAATCACAATCATACAATCACATTCATACAATTACAATCATACAATCACAATCATAGAATCACAATCATACATTCACAATCACACAATCGCAATCAGACAATCGCAATCATACAATCACAATCATACAATCACAATCATACAATTACAATCTTACAATCACAATCATACAATCACAATCCTACAATCGCAATCATATTATCACAAACATACAATCAGAATTGTACATTCACATGCATACAATTAGCATCATACAAACGCAATCAGACAATCACCATCATACAATCACAATCATGCAATCACAATCATGCAATCACAATCACACCATCACAATCATACAATCACAATCATACAATCACAATCATACAATCACAATCATACAATCACAATCATACAATCACAATCATACAATCACAATCATACAACCACAATCATACAATCACAATGATACAATCACAATCATAAAATCACAATCATAGAATCACAATCATACAATCGCAATCATACAATCACAATCATACAATCACAATCATACAATCTCAATCATAGAATCACAATCATACAATCACAATCATACAATAACAATCATACAATCACAATCATACAGTCTCAATCATACAATCGCAATCATATTATCACAAACATACAATCAGAATTATACATTCACATGCATACAATTAGAATCATACAAACGCAATCACACAATCACAATCATACAATCACAATCATACAATCACATTCATACAATAACAATCATACAATCACAATCATAGAATCACAATCATAAAATCACAATCATACATTCACAGTCACACAATCGCAAACATGCAATCATAATCATACATTCACAATCATACAACTACGATCATGCAATCACAATCACATTTACACAATCTCTATCATACAGTTACAATCATACAGTCACAATCATAAAATCACAAACGTACAATCACAATCATACCGTCACAATCATAAAATCACAAACGTACAATCACAGTCACACAATCACTATCATACAATCAGAATTATACAATAGCAATCCGGCAATAACTGTCACTCTAATACAATTATATATTCACAATCATACAATCACAATCACGCAACTAGAATCATACAATCACAATCGTACAATTAGAATCATACAATCACAATCATAGGATCACAATCATGCAATCACAATCACACAATCACTATCGTACAATCACAATTATACAATCAAAATCATACAATCACAATCATACAATTACAATCTTACAATCACAATTATACAATCACAATTCTACAATCAGAATCATACAATGACAATCATACAATCACAATCATACAATCACAATCATACAATCACAATCATACAATCACAATCATACAATCACAATCATACAATCACAATCATACAACCACAATCATACAATCACAATCATACAATCACAATCATACAATCACAATCATACAATCACAATCATACAATCACAATCATACAATCACAATCATACAATCACAATCATACAATCACAATCATACAATCACAATCATACAATCACAATCATACAATCACAATCATACAACCACAATCGTACAATGACAATCATACAATCACAATCATGCAATCACAATTATACAATCACAATTATACAATCACAATTTTACAATCACAGTCATACAATCACAATCATACAATCACAATCATACAATCACAATGATACAATCACAATCACACAATCACAATCATACAATCACAATCATACAATCAGAATTATACATTCACATGCATACAATTAGAATCATACAAACGCAATCACACAATCACAATCATACAATCACAATCATACAATCACATTCATACAATTTCAATCATACAATCACAATCATAGAATCACAATCATACAATCCCAATCATACAGTCACAATCACACAATCGCAATCAGACAATCGCAATCATATAATCACAATCATACAATCACAATCATACAATCACAATCATAATATCACAATCATACAATCACAATCATACAATCAGAATCATACAATCACAATCATACAATCACAATCATACAATCACAATCATACAATCACAATCATACAATCACAATCATACAATCAGAATTATACATTCACATGCATACAATTAGAATCATACAAACGCAATCACACAATCACAATCATACAATCACAATCATACAATCACATTCATACAATTTCAACCATACAATCACAATCATAGAATCACAATCATACAATCCCAATCATACAGTCACAATCACACAATCGCAATCAGACAATCGCAATCATACAATCACAATCATACAATCACAATCATACAATCACAATCATACAATCACAATCATAATATCACAATCATACAATCACAATCATACAATCACAATCATACAATCACAATCATACAATCACAATCATACAATCACAATCATACAATCACAATCATACAATCACAATCATACAATCACAATCATACAATCACAATCATACAATCACAATCATACAATCACAATCATACAATCACAATCATACAATCACAATCATACAATCTGAATCATACAATCGCAATCATACAGTCACAATCATACAATCGCAATCATATTATCACAAACATACAATCAGAATTATACATTCACATGCATACAATTAGAATCATACAAACGCAATCACACAATCACAATCATACGATCACAATCATACAATCACATTCATACAATAACAATCATACAATCACAATCATAGAATCACAATCATACAATCACAATCATACATTCACAGTCACACAATCGCAAACATGCAATCATAATCATACATTCACAATCATACAACTACGATCATGCAATCACAATCACATTTACACAATCTCTATCATACAGTTACAATCATACAGTCACAATCATAAAATCACAAACGTACAATCACAATCACACAATCACTATCATACAATCAGAATTATACAATAGCAATCCGGCAATAACTGTCACTCTAATACAATTATATATTCACAATCATACAATCACAATCACGCAACTAGAATCATACAATCACAATCATACAATCACAATCACGCAACTAGAATCATACAATCACAATCATACAATCACAATCGTACAATTACAATCATACAATCACAATCATAGGATCACAATCATGCAATCACAATCACACAATCACTATCGTACAATCACAATTATACAATCAAAATCATACAATCACAATCATACAATTACAATCTTACAATCACAATCATACAATCACAATTCTACAATCACAATCACACAATCGCAATCAGACAATCGCAATCATACAATCACAATCATACAATCACAATCATACAATTACAATCTTACAATCACAATCATACAATCACAATCATACAATCACAATGCTACAATCGCAATCATATTATCACAAACATACAATCGCAATCATATTATCACAAACATACAATCAGAATTATACATTCACATGCATACAATTAGAATCATACAAACGCAATCACACAAACACAATCATACAATCACAATCATACAATCACAATCATGCAATAACAATCATACAATCACAATCATAGAACCACAATTGTACAATCACAATCACACAGTCCCTATCATACAATCAGAATTATACAATCACAATCATACAATCACAATCATACAATCACAATCATACAATCACAATCATACAATCACAATCATACAATCACAATCATACAATCACAATTCTACAATCACAATCACACAATCGCAATCAGACAATCGCAATCATACAATCACAATCATACAATCACAATCATACAATTACAATCTTACAATCACAATCATACAATCACAATTATACAATCACAATCCTACAATCGGAATCATATTATCACAAACATACAGTCACAATCATACAATCAAATTCATACAATTACAATCATACAATTACAATCATAGAATCACAATCATGCAATCACAATCATACATTCACAATCACACAATCGCAATCAGACAATCGCAATCATGCAATCATAATCACACAATCACAATCATGCAATCACAATCATACAATCACAATCATACAATCACAATCACACAATAACAATCATACAATCACAATCATACAATCACAATCATTCAATCACAATCATACAATCACAATCATACAATCTCAATCATACAATCTCAATCATACAATCGCAATGATATTATCACAAACATACAATCAGAATTATACATTCACATGCATACAATTAGAATCATACAAACGCAATCACACAATCACAATCATACAATCACAATCATACAATCAAATTCATACAATTACAATCATACAATCACAATCATACAGTCACAATCATACAATCACAATCATACAATCACAATTATACAAACACAATCATACAATTACAATCATAGCACCACAATCGTACAATCACAATCACACAATCACAATTATGCAATCATAATCATACAATCACCATCATACAATCACAATCATACAATCACAGTCTTACGATCACAATCATACAATCGCAATCATACAATCACAATCATACAATCACATTCATACAATCACAATCATACAATCACAATCATACAATCACAATCATACAGTCACAATCATACAATCAAATTCATACAATTACAATCATACAATCACAATCATAGAATCGCAATCATGCAATCACAATCATACATTCACAATCACACAATCGCAATCAGACAATCGCAATCATGCAATCATAATCATACAATCACAATCATACAATCACAATCATACAATCACAATCATACAATCACAATCACACAATCACAATCATACAATCACAATCATACAGTCACAATCATACAACCACAATCGTACAATGACAATCATACAATCACAATCATGCAATCACAATTATACAATCACAATTATACAATCACAATCATACAATCACAGTCATACAATCACAATCATACAATCACAATCATACAATCACAATCACACAATCAGAATCATAGAATCACAATCATACAATCAGAATTATACATTCACATGCATACAATTAGAATCATACAAACGCAATCACAGAATCACAATCATACAATCACAATCATACAATCACATTCATACAATTACAATCATACAATCACAATCATAGAATCACAATCATACAATCACAATCATACAGTCACAATCACACAATCGCAATCAGACAATCGCAATCATACAATCACAATCATACAATCTGAATCATACAATCGCAATCATATTATCACAAACATACAATCAGAATTATACATTCGCATGCATACAATTAGAATCATACAAACGCAATCACACAATCACAATCATACAATCACAATCATACAATCACAATCATACAATCACAATCATACAAACGCAATCACACAATCACAATCATACAATCACAATCATACAATCACATTCATACAATTACAATCATACAATCACAATCATAGAATCACAATCATACATTCACAATCACACAATCGCAATCAGACAATCGCAATCATACAATCACAATCATACAATCACAATCATACAATTACAATCTTACAATCACAATCATACAATCACAATCCTACAATCGCAATCATATTATCACAAACATACAATCAGAATTGTACATTCACATGCATACAATTAGCATCATACAAACGCAATCAGACAATCACCATCATACAATCACAATCATGCAATCACAATCATGCAATCACAATCACACCATCACAATCATACAATCACAATCATACAATCACAATCATACAATCACAATCATACAATCACAGTCATACAATCACAATCATACAATCACAATCATACAATCACAATCATACAATCACAATCATACAATAACAATCATACAATCACAATCATACAATCACAATCATACAATCACAATCATACAATCACAATCATACAACCACACTCATACAATCACAATGATACAATCACAATCATAAAATCACAATCATAGAATCACAATCATACAATCGCAATCATACAATCACAATCATACAATCACAATCATACAATCTCAATCATAGAATCACAATCATACAATCACAATCATACAATAACAATCATACAATCACAATCATACAATCGCAATCATATTATCACAAACATACAATCAGAATTATACATTCACATGCATACAATTAGAATCATACAAACGCAATCACACAATCACAATCATACAATCACAATCATACAATCACATTCATACAATAACAATCATACAATCACAATCATAGAATCACAATCATACAATCACAATCATACATTCACAGTCACACAATCGCAAACATGCAATCATAATCATACATTCACAATCATACAACTACGATCATGCAATCACAATCACATTTACACAATCTCTATCATACAGTTACAATCATACAGTCACAATCATAAAATCACAAACGTACAATCACAATCACACAATCACTATCATACAACCAGAATTATACAATAGCAATCCGGCAATAACTGTCACTCTAATACAATTATATATTCACAATCATACAATCACAATCACGCAACTAGAATCATACAATCACAATCATACAATCACAATCACGCAACTAGAATCATACAATCACAATCATACAATCACAATCGTACAATTACAATCATACAATCACAATCATAGGATCACAATCATGCAATCACAATCACACAATCACTATCGTACAATCACAATTATACAATCAAAATCATACAATCACAATCATACAATTACAATCTTACAATCACAATCATACAATCACAATTCTACAATCACAATCACACAATCGCAATCAGACAATCGCAATCATACAATCACAATCATACAATCACAATCATACAATTACAATCTTACAATCACAATCATACAATCACAATCATACAATCACAATGCTACAATCGCAATCATATTATCACAAACATACAATCGCAATCATATTATCACAAACATACAATCAGAATTATACATTCACATGCATACAATTAGAATCATACAAACGCAATCACACAAACACAATCATACAATCACAATCATACAATCACAATCATGCAATAACAATCATACAATCACAATCATAGAACCACAATTGTACAATCACAATCACACAGTCCCTATCATACAATCAGAATTATACAATCACAATCATACAATCACAATCATACAATCACAATCATACAATCACAATCATACAATCACAATCATACAATCACAATCATACAATCACAATTCTACAATCACAATCACACAATCGCAATCAGACAATCGCAATCATACAATCACAATCATACAATCACAATCATACAATTACAATCTTACAATCACAATCATACAATCACAATTATACAATCACAATCCTACAATCGGAATCATATTATCACAAACATACAGTCACAATCATACAATCAAATTCATACAATTACAATCATACAATTACAATCATAGAATCACAATCATGCAATCACAATCATACATTCACAATCACACAATCGCAATCAGACAATCGCAATCATGCAATCATAATCACACAATCACAATCATGCAATCACAATCATACAATCACAATCATACAATCACAATCACACAATAACAATCATACAATCACAATCATACAATCACAATCATTCAATCACAATCATACAATCGCAATCATACAATCTCAATCATACAATCTCAATCATACAATCGCAATGATATTATCACAAACATACAATCAGAATTATACATTCACATGCATACAATTAGAATCATACAAACGCAATCACACAATCACAATCATACAATCACAATCATACAATCAAATTCATACAATTACAATCATACAATCACAATCATACAGTCACAATCATACAATCACAATCATACAATCACAATTATACAAACACAATCATACAATTACAATCATAGCACCACAATCGTACAATCACAATCACACAATCACAATTATGCAATCATAATCATACAATCACCATCATACAATCACAATCATACAATCACAGTCTTACGATCACAATCATACAATCGCAATCATACAATCACAATCATACAATCACATTCATACAATCACAATCATACAATCACAATCATACAATCACAATCATACAGTCACAATCATACAATCAAATTCATACAATTACAATCATACAATCACAATCATAGAATCGCAATCATGCAATCACAATCATACATTCACAATCACACAATCGCAATCAGACAATCGCAATCATGCAATCATAATCATACAATCACAATCATACAATCACAATCATACAATCACAATCATACAATCACAATCACACAATCACAATCATACAATCACAATCATACAGTCACAATCATACAACCACAATCGTACAATGACAATCATACAATCACAATCATGCAATCACAATTATACAATCACAATTATACAATCACAATCATACAATCACAGTCATACAATCACAATCATACAATCACAATCATACAATCACAATCACACAATCAGAATCATAGAATCACAATCATACAATCAGAATTATACATTCACATGCATACAATTAGAATCATACAAACGCAATCACAGAATCACAATCATACAATCACAATCATACAATCACATTCATACAATTACAATCATACAATCACAATCATAGAATCACAATCATACAATCACAATCATACAGTCACAATCACACAATCGCAATCAGACAATCGCAATCATACAATCACAATCATACAATCTGAATCATACAATCGCAATCATATTATCACAAACATACAATCAGAATTATACATTCGCATGCATACAATTAGAATCATACAAACGCAATCACACAATCACAATCATACAATCACAATCATACAATCACAATCATACAATCACAATCATACAAACGCAATCACACAATCACAATCATACAATCACAATCATACAATCACATTCATACAATTACAATCATACAATCACAATCATAGAATCACAATCATACATTCACAATCACACAATCGCAATCAGACAATCGCAATCATACAATCACAATCATACAATCACAATCATACAATTACAATCTTACAATCACAATCATACAATCACAATCCTACAATCGCAATCATATTATCACAAACATACAATCAGAATTGTACATTCACATGCATACAATTAGCATCATACAAACGCAATCAGACAATCACCATCATACAATCACAATCATGCAATCACAATCATGCAATCACAATCACACCATCACAATCATACAATCACAATCATACAATCACAATCATACAATCACAATCATACAATCACAGTCATACAATCACAATCATACAATCACAATCATACAATCACAATCATACAATCACAATCATACAATAACAATCATACAATCACAATCATACAATCACAATCATACAATCACAATCATACAATCACAATCATACAACCACACTCATACAATCACAATGATACAATCACAATCATAAAATCACAATCATAGAATCACAATCATACAATCGCAATCATACAATCACAATCATACAATCACAATCATACAATCTCAATCATAGAATCACAATCATACAATCACAATCATACAATAACAATCATACAATCACAATCATACAATCGCAATCATATTATCACAAACATACAATCAGAATTATACATTCACATGCATACAATTAGAATCATACAAACGCAATCACACAATCACAATCATACAATCACAATCATACAATCACATTCATACAATAACAATCATACAATCACAATCATAGAATCACAATCATACAATCACAATCATACATTCACAGTCACACAATCGCAAACATGCAATCATAATCATACATTCACAATCATACAACTACGATCATGCAATCACAATCACATTTACACAATCTCTATCATACAGTTACAATCATACAGTCACAATCATAAAATCACAAACGTACAATCACAATCACACAATCACTATCATACAACCAGAATTATACAATAGCAATCCGGCAATAACTGTCACTCTAATACAATTATATATTCACAATCATACAATCACAATCACGCAACTAGAATCATACAATCACAATCATACAATCACAATCACGCAACTAGAATCATACAATCACAATCATACAATCACAATCGTACAATTACAATCATACAATCACAATCATAGGATCACAATCATGCAATCACAATCACACAATCACTATCGTACAATCACAATTATACAATCAAAATCATACAATCACAATCATACAATTACAATCTTACAATCACAATCATACAATCACAATTCTACAATCACAATCACACAATCGCAATCAGACAATCGCAATCATACAATCACAATCATACAATCACAATCATACAATTACAATCTTACAATCACAATCATACAATCACAATCATACAATCACAATGCTACAATCGCAATCATATTATCACAAACATACAATCGCAATCATATTATCACAAACATACAATCAGAATTATACATTCACATGCATACAATTAGAATCATACAAACGCAATCACACAAACACAATCATACAATCACAATCATACAATCACAATCATGCAATAACAATCATACAATCACAATCATAGAACCACAATTGTACAATCACAATCACACAGTCCCTATCATACAATCAGAATTATACAATCACAATCATACAATCACAATCATACAATCACAATCATACAATCACAATCATACAATCACAATCATACAATCACAATCATACAATCACAATTCTACAATCACAATCACACAATCGCAATCAGACAATCGCAATCATACAATCACAATCATACAATCACAATCATACAATTACAATCTTACAATCACAATCATACAATCACAATTATACAATCACAATCCTACAATCGGAATCATATTATCACAAACATACAGTCACAATCATACAATCAAATTCATACAATTACAATCATACAATTACAATCATAGAATCACAATCATGCAATCACAATCATACATTCACAATCACACAATCGCAATCAGACAATCGCAATCATGCAATCATAATCACACAATCACAATCATGCAATCACAATCATACAATCACAATCATACAATCACAATCACACAATAACAATCATACAATCACAATCATACAATCACAATCATTCAATCACAATCATACAATCACAATCATACAATCTCAATCATACAATCTCAATCATACAATCGCAATGATATTATCACAAACATACAATCAGAATTATACATTCACATGCATACAATTAGAATCATACAAACGCAATCACACAATCACAATCATACAATCACAATCATACAATCAAATTCATACAATTACAATCATACAATCACAATCATACAGTCACAATCATACAATCACAATCATACAATCACAATTATACAAACACAATCATACAATTACAATCATAGCACCACAATCGTACAATCACAATCACACAATCACAATTATGCAATCATAATCATACAATCACCATCATACAATCACAATCATACAATCACAGTCTTACGATCACAATCATACAATCGCAATCATACAATCACAATCATACAATCACATTCATACAATCACAATCATACAATCACAATCATACAATCACAATCATACAGTCACAATCATACAATCAAATTCATACAATTACAATCATACAATCACAATCATAGAATCGCAATCATGCAATCACAATCATACATTCACAATCACACAATCGCAATCAGACAATCGCAATCATGCAATCATAATCATACAATCACAATCATACAATCACAATCATACAATCACAATCATACAATCACAATCACACAATCACAATCATACAATCACAATCATACAGTCACAATCATACAACCACAATCGTACAATGACAATCATACAATCACAATCATGCAATCACAATTATACAATCACAATTATACAATCACAATCATACAATCACAGTCATACAATCACAATCATACAATCACAATCATACAATCACAATCACACAATCAGAATCATAGAATCACAATCATACAATCAGAATTATACATTCACATGCATACAATTAGAATCATACAAACGCAATCACAGAATCACAATCATACAATCACAATCATACAATCACATTCATACAATTACAATCATACAATCACAATCATAGAATCACAATCATACAATCACAATCATACAGTCACAATCACACAATCGCAATCAGACAATCGCAATCATACAATCACAATCATACAATCTGAATCATACAATCGCAATCATATTATCACAAACATACAATCAGAATTATACATTCGCATGCATACAATTAGAATCATACAAACGCAATCACACAATCACAATCATACAATCACAATCATACAATCACAATCATACAATCACAATCATACAAACGCAATCACACAATCACAATCATACAATCACAATCATACAATCACATTCATACAATTACAATCATACAATCACAATCATAGAATCACAATCATACATTCACAATCACACAATCGCAATCAGACAATCGCAATCATACAATCACAATCATACAATCACAATCATACAATTACAATCTTACAATCACAATCATACAATCACAATCCTACAATCGCAATCATATTATCACAAACATACAATCAGAATTGTACATTCACATGCATACAATTAGCATCATACAAACGCAATCAGACAATCACCATCATACAATCACAATCATGCAATCACAATCATGCAATCACAATCACACCATCACAATCATACAATCACAATCATACAATCACAATCATACAATCACAATCATACAATCACAGTCATACAATCACAATCATACAATCACAATCATACAATCACAATCATACAATCACAATCATACAATAACAATCATACAATCACAATCATACAATCACAATCATACAATCACAATCATACAATCACAATCATACAACCACACTCATACAATCACAATGATACAATCACAATCATAAAATCACAATCATAGAATCACAATCATACAATCGCAATCATACAATCACAATCATACAATCACAATCATACAATCACAATCGTACAATTACAATCATACAATCACAATCATAGGATCACAATCATGCAATCACAATCACACAATCACTATCGTACAATCACAATTATACAATCAAAATCATACAATCACAATCATACAATTACAATCTTACAATCACAATCATACAATCACAATTCTACAATCACAATCACACAATCGCAATCAGACAATCGCAATCATACAATCACAATCATACAATCACAATCATACAATTACAATCTTACAATCACAATCATACAATCACAATCATACAATCACAATGCTACAATCGCAATCATATTATCACAAACATACAATCGCAATCATATTATCACAAACATACAATCAGAATTATACATTCACATGCATACAATTAGAATCATACAAACGCAATCACACAAACACAATCATACAATCACAATCATACAATCACAATCATGCAATAACAATCATACAATCACAATCATAGAACCACAATTGTACAATCACAATCACACAGTCCCTATCATACAATCAGAATTATACAATCACAATCATACAATCACAATCATACAATCACAATCATACAATCACAATCATACAATCACAATCATACAATCACAATCATACAATCACAATTCTACAATCACAATCACACAATCGCAATCAGACAATCGCAATCATACAATCACAATCATACAATCACAATCATACAATTACAATCTTACAATCACAATCATACAATCACAATTATACAATCACAATCCTACAATCAGAATCATATTATCACAAACATACAGTCACAATCATACAATCAAATTCATACAATTACAATCATACAATTACAATCATAGAATCACAATCATGCAATCACAATCATACATTCACAATCACACAATCGCAATCAGACAATCGCAATCATGCAATCATAATCACACAATCACAATCATGCAATCACAATCATACAATCACAATCATACAATCACAATCACACAATAACAATCATACAATCACAATCATACAATCACAATCATTCAATCACAATCATACAATCACAATCATACAATCTCAATCATACAATCTCAATCATACAATCGCAATGATATTATCACAAACATACAATCAGAATTATACATTCACATGCATACAATTAGAATCATACAAACGCAATCACACAATCACAATCATACAATCACAATCATACAATCAAATTCATACAATTACAATCATACAATCACAATCATACAGTCACAATCATACAATCACAATCATACAATCACAATTATACAAACACAATCATACAATTACAATCATAGCACCACAATCGTACAATCACAATCACACAATCACAATTATGCAATCATAATCATACAATCACCATCATACAATCACAATCATACAATCACAGTCTTACGATCACAATCATACAATCGCAATCATACAATCACAATCATACAATCACATTCATACAATCACAATCATACAATCACAATCATACAATCACAATCATACAGTCACAATCATACAATCAAATTCATACAATTACAATCATACAATCACAATCATAGAATCGCAATCATGCAATCACAATCATACATTCACAATCACACAATCGCAATCAGACAATCGCAATCATGCAATCATAATCATACAATCACAATCATACAATCACAATCATACAATCACAATCATACAATCACAATCACACAATCACAATCATACAATCACAATCATACAGTCACAATCATACAACCACAATCGTACAATGACAATCATACAATCACAATCATGCAATCACAATTATACAATCACAATTATACAATCACAATCATACAATCACAGTCATACAATCACAATCATACAATCACAATCATACAATCACAATCACACAATCAGAATCATAGAATCACAATCATACAATCAGAATTATACATTCACATGCATACAATTAGAATCATACAAACGCAATCACAGAATCACAATCATACAATCACAATCATACAATCACATTCATACAATTACAATCATACAATCACAATCATAGAATCACAATCATACAATCACAATCATACAGTCACAATCACACAATCGCAATCAGACAATCGCAATCATACAATCACAATCATACAATCTGAATCATACAATCGCAATCATATTATCACAAACATACAATCAGAATTATACATTCGCATGCATACAATTAGAATCATACAAACGCAATCACACAATCACAATCATACAATCACAATCATACAATCACAATCATACAATCACAATCATACAAACGCAATCACACAATCACAATCATACAATCACAATCATACAATCACATTCATACAATTACAATCATACAATCACAATCATAGAATCACAATCATACATTCACAATCACACAATCGCAATCAGACAATCGCAATCATACAATCACAATCATACAATCACAATCATACAATTACAATCTTACAATCACAATCATACAATCACAATCCTACAATCGCAATCATATTATCACAAACATACAATCAGAATTGTACATTCACATGCATACAATTAGCATCATACAAACGCAATCAGACAATCACCATCATACAATCACAATCATGCAATCACAATCATGCAATCACAATCACACCATCACAATCATACAATCACAATCATACAATCACAATCATACAATCACAATCATACAATCACAATCATACAATCACAATCATACAATCACAATCATACAACCACAATCATACAATCACAATGATACAATCACAATCATAAAATCACAATCATAGAATCACAATCATACAATCGCAATCATACAATCACAATCATACAATCACAATCATACAATCTCAATCATAGAATCACAATCATACAATCACAATCATACAATAACAATCATACAATCACAATCATACAGTCTCAATCATACAATCGCAATCATATTATCACAAACATACAATCAGAATTATACATTCACATGCATACAATTAGAATCATACAAACGCAATCACACAATCACAATCATACAATCACAATCATACAATCACATTCATACAATAACAATCATACAATCACAATCATAGAATCACAATCATAAAATCACAATCATACATTCACAGTCACACAATCGCAAACATGCAATCATAATCATACATTCACAATCATACAACTACGATCATGCAATCACAATCACATTTACACAATCTCTATCATACAGTTACAATCATACAGTCACAATCATAAAATCACAAACGTACAATCACAATCATACCGTCACAATCATAAAATCACAAACGTACAATCACAGTCACACAATCACTATCATACAATCAGAATTATACAATAGCAATCCGGCAATAACTGTCACTCTAATACAATTATATATTCACAATCATACAATCACAATCACGCAACTAGAATCATACAATCACAATCGTACAATTAGAATCATACAATCACAATCATAGGATCACAATCATGCAATCACAATCACACAATCACTATCGTACAATCACAATTATACAATCAAAATCATACAATCACAATCATACAATTACAATCTTACAATCACAATTATACAATCACAATTCTACAATCAGAATCATACAATGACAATCATACAATCACAATCATACAATCACAATCATACAATCACAATCATACAATCACAATCATACAATCACAATCATACAATCACAATCATACAACCACAATCATACAATCACAATCATACAATCACAATCATACAATCACAATCATACAATCACAATCATACAATCACAATCATACAATCACAATCATACAATCACAATCATACAATCACAATCATACAATCACAATCATACAATCACAATCATACAATCACAATCATACAACCACAATCGTACAATGACAATCATACAATCACAATCATGCAATCACAATTATACAATCACAATTATACAATCACAATTTTACAATCACAGTCATACAATCACAATCATACAATCACAATCATACAATCACAATGATACAATCACAATCACACAATCACAATCATACAATCACAATCATACAATCAGAATTATACATTCACATGCATACAATTAGAATCATACAAACGCAATCACACAATCACAATCATACAATCACAATCATACAATCACATTCATACAATTTCAATCATACAATCACAATCATAGAATCACAATCATACAATCCCAATCATACAGTCACAATCACACAATCGCAATCAGACAATCGCAATCATATAATCACAATCATACAATCACAATCATACAATCACAATCATAATATCACAATCATACAATCACAATCATACAATCAGAATCATACAATCACAATCATACAATCACAATCATACAATCACAATCATACAATCACAATCATACAATCACAATCATACAATCAGAATTATACATTCACATGCATACAATTAGAATCATACAAACGCAATCACACAATCACAATCATACAATCACAATCATACAATCACATTCATACAATTTCAACCATACAATCACAATCATAGAATCACAATCATACAATCCCAATCATACAGTCACAATCACACAATCGCAATCAGACAATCGCAATCATACAATCACAATCATACAATCACAATCATACAATCACAATCATACAATCACAATCATAATATCACAATCATACAATCACAATCATACAATCACAATCATACAATCACAATCATACAATCACAATCATACAATCACAATCATACAATCACAATCATACAATCACAATCATACAATCACAATCATACAATCACAATCATACAATCACAATCATACAATCACAATCATACAATCACAATCATACAATCACAATCATACAATCTGAATCATACAATCGCAATCATACAGTCACAATCATACAATCGCAATCATATTATCACAAACATACAATCAGAATTATACATTCACATGCATACAATTAGAATCATACAAACGCAATCACACAATCACAATCATACGATCACAATCATACAATCACATTCATACAATAACAATCATACAATCACAATCATAGAATCACAATCATACAATCACAATCATACATTCACAGTCACACAATCGCAAACATGCAATCATAATCATACATTCACAATCATACAACTACGATCATGCAATCACAATCACATTTACACAATCTCTATCATACAGTTACAATCATACAGTCACAATCATAAAATCACAAACGTACAATCACAATCACACAATCACTATCATACAATCAGAATTATACAATAGCAATCCGGCAATAACTGTCACTCTAATACAATTATATATCCACAATCATACAATCACAATCACGCAACTAGAATCATACAATCACAATCATACAATCACAATCACGCAACTAGAATCATACAATCACAATCACACAGTCCCTATCATACAATCAGAATTATACAACCACAATCATACAATCACAATGATACAATCACAATCATAAAATCACAATCATAGAATCACAATCATACAATCGCAATCATACAATCACAATCATACAATCACAATCATACAATCTCAATCATAGAATCACAATCATACAATCACAATCATACAATAACAATCATACAATCACAATCATACAGTCTCAATCATACAATCGCAATCATATTATCACAAACATACAATCAGAATTATACATTCACATGCATACAATTAGAATCATACAAACGCAATCACACAATCACAATCATACAATCACAATCATACAATCACATTCATACAATAACAATCATACAATCACAATCATAGAATCACAATCATAAAATCACAATCATACATTCACAGTCACACAATCGCAAACATGCAATCATAATCATACATTCACAATCATACAACTACGATCATGCAATCACAATCACATTTACACAATCTCTATCATACAGTTACAATCATACAGTCACAATCATAAAATCACAAACGTACAATCACAATCATACCGTCACAATCATAAAATCACAAACGTACAATCACAGTCACACAATCACTATCATACAATCAGAATTATACAATAGCAATCCGGCAATAACTGTCACTCTAATACAATTATATATTCACAATCATACAATCACAATCACGCAACTAGAATCATACAATCACAATCGTACAATTAGAATCATACAATCACAATCATAGGATCACAATCATGCAATCACAATCACACAATCACTATCGTACAATCACAATTATACAATCAAAATCATACAATCACAATCATACAATTACAATCTTACAATCACAATTATACAATCACAATTCTACAATCAGAATCATACAATGACAATCATACAATCACAATCATACAATCACAATCATACAATCACAATCATACAATCACAATCATACAATCACAATCATACAATCACAATCATACAACCACAATCATACAATCACAATCATACAATCACAATCATACAATCACAATCATACAATCACAATCATACAATCACAATCATACAATCACAATCATACAATCACAATCATACAATCACAATCATACAATCACAATCATACAATCACAATCATACAATCACAATCATACAACCACAATCGTACAATGACAATCATACAATCACAATCATGCAATCACAATTATACAATCACAATTATACAATCACAATTTTACAATCACAGTCATACAATCACAATCATACAATCACAATCATACAATCACAATGATACAATCACAATCACACAATCACAATCATACAATCACAATCATACAATCAGAATTATACATTCACATGCATACAATTAGAATCATACAAACGCAATCACACAATCACAATCATACAATCACAATCATACAATCACATTCATACAATTTCAATCATACAATCACAATCATAGAATCACAATCATACAATCCCAATCATACAGTCACAATCACACAATCGCAATCAGACAATCGCAATCATATAATCACAATCATACAATCACAATCATACAATCACAATCATAATATCACAATCATACAATCACAATCATACAATCAGAATCATACAATCACAATCATACAATCACAATCATACAATCACAATCATACAATCACAATCATACAATCACAATCATACAATCAGAATTATACATTCACATGCATACAATTAGAATCATACAAACGCAATCACACAATCACAATCATACAATCACAATCATACAATCACATTCATACAATTTCAACCATACAATCACAATCATAGAATCACAATCATACAATCCCAATCATACAGTCACAATCACACAATCGCAATCAGACAATCGCAATCATACAATCACAATCATACAATCACAATCATACAATCACAATCATACAATCACAATCATAATATCACAATCATACAATCACAATCATACAATCACAATCATACAATCACAATCATACAATCACAATCATACAATCACAATCATACAATCACAATCATACAATCACAATCATACAATCACAATCATACAATCACAATCATACAATCACAATCATACAATCACAATCATACAATCACAATCATACAATCACAATCATACAATCTGAATCATACAATCGCAATCATACAGTCACAATCATACAATCGCAATCATATTATCACAAACATACAATCAGAATTATACATTCACATGCATACAATTAGAATCATACAAACGCAATCACACAATCACAATCATACGATCACAATCATACAATCACATTCATACAATAACAATCATACAATCACAATCATAGAATCACAATCATACAATCACAATCATACATTCACAGTCACACAATCGCAAACATGCAATCATAATCATACATTCACAATCATACAACTACGATCATGCAATCACAATCACATTTACACAATCTCTATCATACAGTTACAATCATACAGTCACAATCATAAAATCACAAACGTACAATCACAATCACACAATCACTATCATACAATCAGAATTATACAATAGCAATCCGGCAATAACTGTCACTCTAATACAATTATATATTCACAATCATACAATCACAATCACGCAACTAGAATCATACAATCACAATCATACAATCACAATCACGCAACTAGAATCATACAATCACAATCACACAGTCCCTATCATACAATCAGAATTATACAACCACAATCATACAATCACAATGATACAATCACAATCATAAAATCACAATCATAGAATCACAATCATACAATCGCAATCATACAATCACAATCATACAATCACAATCATACAATCTCAATCATAGAATCACAATCATACAATCACAATCATACAATAACAATCATACAATCACAATCATACAGTCTCAATCATACAATCGCAATCATATTATCACAAACATACAATCAGAATTATACATTCACATGCATACAATTAGAATCATACAAACGCAATCACACAATCACAATCATACAATCACAATCATACAATCACATTCATACAATAACAATCATACAATCACAATCATAGAATCACAATCATAAAATCACAATCATACATTCACAGTCACACAATCGCAAACATGCAATCATAATCATACATTCACAATCATACAACTACGATCATGCAATCACAATCACATTTACACAATCTCTATCATACAGTTACAATCATACAGTCACAATCATAAAATCACAAACGTACAATCACAATCATACCGTCACAATCATAAAATCACAAACGTACAATCACAGTCACACAATCACTATCATACAATCAGAATTATACAATAGCAATCCGGCAATAACTGTCACTCTAATACAATTATATATTCACAATCATACAATCACAATCACGCAACTAGAATCATACAATCACAATCGTACAATTAGAATCATACAATCACAATCATAGGATCACAATCATGCAATCACAATCACACAATCACTATCGTACAATCACAATTATACAATCAAAATCATACAATCACAATCATACAATTACAATCTTACAATCACAATTATACAATCACAATTCTACAATCAGAATCATACAATGACAATCATACAATCACAATCATACAATCACAATCATACAATCACAATCATACAATCACAATCATACAATCACAATCATACAATCACAATCATACAACCACAATCATACAATCACAATCATACAATCACAATCATACAATCACAATCATACAATCACAATCATACAATCACAATCATACAATCACAATCATACAATCACAATCATACAATCACAATCATACAATCACAATCATACAATCACAATCATACAATCACAATCATACAACCACAATCGTACAATGACAATCATACAATCACAATCATGCAATCACAATTATACAATCACAATTATACAATCACAATTTTACAATCACAGTCATACAATCACAATCATACAATCACAATCATACAATCACAATGATACAATCACAATCACACAATCACAATCATACAATCACAATCATACAATCAGAATTATACATTCACATGCATACAATTAGAATCATACAAACGCAATCACACAATCACAATCATACAATCACAATCATACAATCACATTCATACAATTTCAATCATACAATCACAATCATAGAATCACAATCATACAATCCCAATCATACAGTCACAATCACACAATCGCAATCAGACAATCGCAATCATATAATCACAATCATACAATCACAATCATACAATCACAATCATAATATCACAATCATACAATCACAATCATACAATCAGAATCATACAATCACAATCATACAATCACAATCATACAATCACAATCATACAATCACAATCATACAATCACAATCATACAATCAGAATTATACATTCACATGCATACAATTAGAATCATACAAACGCAATCACACAATCACAATCATACAATCACAATCATACAATCACATTCATACAATTTCAACCATACAATCACAATCATAGAATCACAATCATACAATCCCAATCATACAGTCACAATCACACAATCGCAATCAGACAATCGCAATCATACAATCACAATCATACAATCACAATCATACAAACACAATCATACAATCACAATCATAATATCACAATCATACAATCACAATCATACAATCACAATCATACAATCACAATCATACAATCACAATCATACAATCACAATCATACAATCACAATCATACAATCACAATCATACAATCACAATCATACAATCACAATCATACAATCACAATCATACAATCACAATCATACAATCACAATCATACAATCACAATCATACAATCTGAATCATACAATCGCAATCATACAGTCACAATCATACAATCGCAATCATATTATCACAAACATACAATCAGAATTATACATTCACATGCATACAATTAGAATCATACAAACGCAATCACACAATCACAATCATACGATCACAATCATACAATCACATTCATACAATAACAATCATACAATCACAATCATAGAATCACAATCATACAATCACAATCATACATTCACAGTCACACAATCGCAAACATGCAATCATAATCATACATTCACAATCATACAACTACGATCATGCAATCACAATCACATTTACACAATCTCTATCATACAGTTACAATCATACAGTCACAATCATAAAATCACAAACGTACAATCACAATCACACAATCACTATCATACAATCAGAATTATACAATAGCAATCCGGCAATAACTGTCACTCTAATACAATTATATATTCACAATCATACAATCACAATCACGCAACTAGAATCATACAATCACAATCATACAATCACAATCACGCAACTAGAATCATACAATCACAATCATACAATCACAATCGTACAATTACAATCATACAATCACAATCATAGGATCACAATCATGCAATCACAATCACACAATCACTATCGTACAATCACAATTATACAATCAAAATCATACAATCACAATCATACAATTACAATCTTACAATAACAATCATACAATCACAATTCTACAATCACAATCACACAATCGCAATCAGACAATCGCAATCATACAATCACAATCATACAATCACAATCATACAATTACAATCTTACAATCACAATCATACAATCACAATCATACAATCACAATGCTACAATCGCAATCATATTATCACAAACATACAATCGCAATCATATTATCACAAACATACAATCAGAATTATACATTCACATGCATACAATTAGAATCATACAAACGCAATCACACAAACACAATCATACAATCACAATCATACAATCACAATCATGCAATAACAATCATACAATCACAATCATAGAACCACAATTGTACAATCACAATCACACAGTCCCTATCATACAATCAGAATTATACAATCACAATCATACAATCACAATCATACAATCACAATCATACAATCACAATCATACAATCACAATCATACAATCACAATCATACAATCACAATTCTACAATCACAATCACACAATCGCAATCAGACAATCGCAATCATACAATCACAATCATACAATCACAATCATACAATTACAATCTTACAATCACAATCATACAATCACAATTATACAATCACAATCCTACAATCGGAATCATATTATCACAAACATACAGTCACAATCATACAATCAAATTCATACAATTACAATCATACAATTACAATCATAGAATCACAATCATGCAATCACAATCATACATTCACAATCACACAATCGCAATCAGACAATCGCAATCATGCAATCATAATCACACAATCACAATCATGCAATCACAATCATACAATCACAATCATACAATCACAATCACACAATAACAATCATACAATCACAATCATACAATCACAATCATTCAATCACAATCATACAATCACAATCATACAATCTCAATCATACAATCTCAATCATACAATCGCAATGATATTATCACAAACATACAATCAGAATTATACATTCACATGCATACAATTAGAATCATACAAACGCAATCACACAATCACAATCATACAATCACAATCATACAATCAAATTCATACAATTACAATCATACAATCACAATCATACAGTCACAATCATACAATCACAATCATACAATCACAATTATACAAACACAATCATACAATTACAATCATAGCACCACAATCGTACAATCACAATCACACAATCACAATTATGCAATCATAATCATACAATCACCATCATACAATCACAATCATACAATCACAGTCTTACGATCACAATCATACAATCGCAATCATACAATCACAATCATACAATCACATTCATACAATCACAATCATACAATCACAATCATACAATCACAATCATACAGTCACAATCATACAATCAAATTCATACAATTACAATCATACAATCACAATCATAGAATCGCAATCATGCAATCACAATCATACATTCACAATCACACAATCGCAATCAGACAATCGCAATCATGCAATCATAATCATACAATCACAATCATACAATCACAATCATACAATCACAATCATACAATCACAATCACACAATCACAATCATACAATCACAATCATACAGTCACAATCATACAACCACAATCGTACAATGACAATCATACAATCACAATCATGCAATCACAATTATACAATCACAATTATACAATCACAATCATACAATCACAGTCATACAATCACAATCATACAATCACAATCATACAATCACAATCACACAATCAGAATCATAGAATCACAATCATACAATCAGAATTATACATTCACATGCATACAATTAGAATCATACAAACGCAATCACAGAATCACAATCATACAATCACAATCATACAATCACATTCATACAATTACAATCATACAATCACAATCATAGAATCACAATCATACAATCACAATCATACAGTCACAATCACACAATCGCAATCAGACAATCGCAATCATACAATCACAATCATACAATCTGAATCATACAATCGCAATCATATTATCACAAACATACAATCAGAATTATACATTCGCATGCATACAATTAGAATCATACAAACGCAATCACACAATCACAATCATACAATCACAATCATACAATCACAATCATACAATCACAATCATACAAACGCAATCACACAATCACAATCATACAATCACAATCATACAATCACATTCATACAATTACAATCATACAATCACAATCATAGAATCACAATCATACATTCACAATCACACAATCGCAATCAGACAATCGCAATCATACAATCACAATCATACAATCACAATCATACAATTACAATCTTACAATCACAATCATACAATCACAATCCTACAATCGCAATCATATTATCACAAACATACAATCAGAATTGTACATTCACATGCATACAATTAGCATCATACAAACGCAATCAGACAATCACCATCATACAATCACAATCATGCAATCACAATCATGCAATCACAATCACACCATCACAATCATACAATCACAATCATACAATCACAATCATACAATCACAATCATACAATCACAGTCATACAATCACAATCATACAATCACAATCATACAATCACAATCATACAATCACAATCATACAATAACAATCATACAATCACAATCATACAATCACAATCATACAATCACAATCATACAATCACAATCATACAACCACACTCATACAATCACAATGATACAATCACAATCATAAAATCACAATCATAGAATCACAATCATACAATCGCAATCATACAATCACAATCATACAATCACAATCATACAATCACAATCGTACAATTACAATCATACAATCACAATCATAGGATCACAATCATGCAATCACAATCACACAATCACTATCGTACAATCACAATTATACAATCAAAATCATACAATCACAATCATACAATTACAATCTTACAATCACAATCATACAATCACAATTCTACAATCACAATCACACAATCGCAATCAGACAATCGCAATCATACAATCACAATCATACAATCACAATCATACAATTACAATCTTACAATCACAATCATACAATCACAATCATACAATCACAATGCTACAATCGCAATCATATTATCACAAACATACAATCGCAATCATATTATCACAAACATACAATCAGAATTATACATTCACATGCATACAATTAGAATCATACAAACGCAATCACACAAACACAATCATACAATCACAATCATACAATCACAATCATGCAATAACAATCATACAATCACAATCATAGAACCACAATTGTACAATCACAAT
The DNA here is from genome assembly GCF_050947335.1 of Megachile rotundata. Taxonomy (NCBI): domain Eukaryota; kingdom Metazoa; phylum Arthropoda; class Insecta; order Hymenoptera; family Megachilidae; genus Megachile; species Megachile rotundata. Next base: position 82,749 of record NW_027473345.1, on the reverse strand, counting down.
CACACAGTCCCTATCATACAATCAGAATTATACAATCACAATCATACAATCACAATCATACAATCACAATCATACAATCACAATCATACAATCACAATCATACAATCACAATTCTACAATCACAATCACACAATCGCAATCAGACAATCGCAATCATACAATCACAATCATACAATCACAATCATACAATTACAATCTTACAATCACAATCATACAATCACAATTATACAATCACAATCCTACAATCGGAATCATATTATCACAAACATACAGTCACAATCATACAATCAAATTCATACAATTACAATCATACAATTACAATCATAGAATCACAATCATGCAATCACAATCATACATTCACAATCACACAATCGCAATCAGACAATCGCAATCATGCAATCATAATCACACAATCACAATCATGCAATCACAATCATACAATCACAATCATACAATCACAATCACACAATAACAATCATACAATCACAATCATACAATCACAATCATTCAATCACAATCATACAATCACAATCATACAATCTCAATCATACAATCTCAATCATACAATCTCAATCATACAATCGCAATGATATTATCACAAACATACAATCAGAATTATACATTCACATGCATACAATTAGAATCATACAAACGCAATCACACAATCACAATCATACAATCACAATCATACAATCAAATTCATACAATTACAATCATACAATCACAATCATACAGTCACAATCATACAATCACAATCATACAATCACAATTATACAAACACAATCATACAATTACAATCATAGCACCACAATCGTACAATCACAATCACACAATCACAATTATGCAATCATAATCATACAATCACCATCATACAATCACAATCATACAATCACAGTCTTACGATCACAATCATACAATCGCAATCATACAATCACAATCATACAATCACATTCATACAATCACAATCATACAATCACAATCATACAATCACAATCATACAGTCACAATCATACAATCAAATTCATACAATTACAATCATACAATCACAATCATAGAATCGCAATCATGCAATCACAATCATACATTCACAATCACACAATCGCAATCAGACAATCGCAATCATGCAATCATAATCATACAATCACAATCATACAATCACAATCATACAATCACAATCATACAATCACAATCACACAATCACAATCATACAATCACAATCATACAGTCACAATCATACAACCACAATCGTACAATGACAATCATACAATCACAATCATGCAATCACAATTATACAATCACAATTATACAATCACAATCATACAATCACAGTCATACAATCACAATCATACAATCACAATCATACAATCACAATCACACAATCAGAATCATAGAATCACAATCATACAATCAGAATTATACATTCACATGCATACAATTAGAATCATACAAACGCAATCACAGAATCACAATCATACAATCACAATCATACAATCACATTCATACAATTACAATCATACAATCACAATCATAGAATCACAATCATACAATCACAATCATACAGTCACAATCACACAATCGCAATCAGACAATCGCAATCATACAATCACAATCATACAATCTGAATCATACAATCGCAATCATATTATCACAAACATACAATCAGAATTATACATTCGCATGCATACAATTAGAATCATACAAACGCAATCACACAATCACAATCATACAATCACAATCATACAATCACAATCATACAATCACAATCATACAAACGCAATCACACAATCACAATCATACAATCACAATCATACAATCACATTCATACAATTACAATCATACAATCACAATCATAGAATCACAATCATACATTCACAATCACACAATCGCAATCAGACAATCGCAATCATACAATCACAATCATACAATCACAATCATACAATTACAATCTTACAATCACAATCATACAATCACAATCCTACAATCGCAATCATATTATCACAAACATACAATCAGAATTGTACATTCACATGCATACAATTAGCATCATACAAACGCAATCAGACAATCACCATCATACAATCACAATCATGCAATCACAATCATGCAATCACAATCACACCATCACAATCATACAATCACAATCATACAATCACAATCATACAATCACAATCATACAATCACAGTCATACAATCACAATCATACAATCACAATCATACAATCACAATCATACAATCACAATCATACAATAACAATCATACAATCACAATCATGCAATCATAATCATACAATCTCAATCATAGAATCACAATCATACAATCACAATCATACAATAACAATCATACAATCACAATCATACAGTCTCAATCATACAATCGCAATCATATTATCACAAACATACAATCAGAATTATACATTCACATGCATACAATTAGAATCATACAAACGCAATCACACAATCACAATCATACAATCACAATCATACAATCACATTCATACAATAACAATCATACAATCACAATCATAGAATCACAATCATACAATCACAATCATACATTCACAGTCACACAATCGCAAACATGCAATCATAATCATACATTCACAATCATACAACTACGATCATGCAATCACAATCACATTTACACAATCTCTATCATACAGTTACAATCATACAGTCACAATCATAAAATCACAAACGTACAATCACAATCATACCGTCACAATCATAAAATCACAAACGTACAATCACAGTCACACAATCACTATCATACAATCAGAATTATACAATAGCAATCCGGCAATAACTGTCACTCTAATACAATTATATATTCACAATCATACAATCACAATCACGCAACTAGAATCATACAATCACAATCGTACAATTAGAATCATACAATCACAATCATAGGATCACAATCATGCAATCACAATCACACAATCACTATCGTACAATCACAATTATACAATCAAAATCATACAATCACAATCATACAATTACAATCTTACAATCACAATTATACAATCACAATTCTACAATCAGAATCATACAATGACAATCATACAATCACAATCATACAATCACAATCATACAATCACAATCATACAATCACAATCATACAATCACAATCATACAATCACAATCATACAATCACAATCATACAATCACAATCATACAATCACAATCATACAATCACAATCATACAATCACAATCATACAATCACAATCATACAATCACAATCATACAATCTGAATCATACAATCGCAATCATACAGTCACAATCATACAATCGCAATCATATTATCACAAACATACAATCAGAATTATACATTCACATGCATACAATTAGAATCATACAAACGCAATCACACAATCACAATCATACGATCACAATCATACAATCACATTCATACAATAACAATCATACAATCACAATCATAGAATCACAATCATACAATCACAATCATACATTCACAGTCACACAATCGCAAACATGCAATCATAATCATACATTCACAATCATACAACTACGATCATGCAATCACAATCACATTTACACAATCTCTATCATACAGTTACAATCATACAGTCACAATCATAAAATCACAAACGTACAATCACAATCACACAATCACTATCATACAATCAGAATTATACAATAGCAATCCGGCAATAACTGTCACTCTAATACAATTATATATTCACAATCATACAATCACAATCACGCAACTAGAATCATACAATCACAATCATACAATCACAATCACGCAACTAGAATCATACAATCACAATCATACAATCACAATCGTACAATTACAATCATACAATCACAATCATAGGATCACAATCATGCAATCACAATCACACAATCACTATCGTACAATCACAATTATACAATCAAAATCATACAATCACAATCATACAATTACAATCTTACAATCACAATCATACAATCACAATTCTACAATCACAATCACACAATCGCAATCAGACAATCGCAATCATACAATCACAATCATACAACCACAATCGTACAATGACAATCATACAATCACAATCATGCAATCACAATTATACAATCACAATTATACAATCACAATTTTACAATCACAGTCATACAATCACAATCATACAATCACAATCATACAATCCCAATGATACAATCACAATCACACAATCACAATCATACAATCACAATCATACAATCAGAATTATACATTCACATGCATACAATTAGAATCATACAAACGCAATCACACAATCACAATCATACAATCACAATCATACAATCACAATCATACAATCACATTCATACAATTTCAATCATACAATCACAATCATAGAATCACAATCATACAATCCCAATCGTACAGTCACAATCACACAATCGCAATCAGACAATCGCAATCATATAATCACAATCATACAATCACAATCATACAATCACAATCATAATATCACAATCATACAATCACAATCATACAATCAGAATCATACAATCACAATCATACAATCACAATCATACAATCACAATCATACAATCACAATCATACAATCACAATCATACAATCAGAATTATACATTCACATGCATACAATTAGAATCATACAAACGCAATCACACAATCACAATCATACAATCACAATCATACAATCACATTCATACAATTTCAGCCATACAATCACAATCATAGAATCACAATCATACAATCCCAATCATACAGTCACAATCATACAATCAAATTCATACAATTACAATCATACAATCACAATCATAGAATCACAATCATGCAATCACAATCATACATTCACAATCACACAATCGCAAACAGACAATCGCAATCATGCAATCATAATCATAGAATCACAATCATACAATCACAATCATACAGTCACAATCACACAATTGCAATCAGACAATCGCAATCATACAATCACAATCATACAATCTGAATCATACAATCGCAATCATATTATCACAAACATACAATCAGAATTATACATTCGCATGCATACAATTAGAATCATACAAACGCAATCACACAATCACAATCATACAATCACAATCATACAATCACAATCATACAGTCACAATCATACAAACGCAATCACACAATCACAATCATACAATCACAATCATACAATCACATTCATACAATTACAATCATACAATCACAATCATAGAATCACAATCATACATTCACAATCACACAATCGCAATCAGACAATCGCAATCATACAATCACAATCATACAATCACAATCATACAATTACAATCTTACAATCACAATCATACAATCACAATCCTACAATCGCAATCATATTATCACAAACATACAATCAGAATTGTACATTCACATGCATACAATTAGCATCATACAAACGCAATCACACAATCACCATCATACAATCACAATCATGCAATCACAATCATGCAATCACAATCACACCATCACAATCATACAATCACAATCATACAATCACAATCATACAATCGCAATCATACAATCGCAATCATACAATCACAATCATACAATCACAATCATACAATCACAATCATACAATAACAATCATACAAACACAATCATACAATCACAATCATACAATCACAATCATACAATCACAATCATACAACCACAATCATACAATCACAATGATACAATCACAATCATAAAATCACAATCATAGAATCACAATCATACAATCGCAATCATACAATCACAATCATACAATCACAATCATACAATCTCAATCATAGAATCACAATCATACAATCACAATCATACAATAACAATCATACAATCACAATCATACAGTCTCAATCATACAATCACAATCATACAACCACAATCGTACAATGACAATCATACAATCACAATCATGCAATCACAATTATACCATCACAATAATACAATCACAATCATACAATCACAGTCATACAATCACAATCATACAATCACAATCATACAATCACAATGATACAATCGCAATCACACAATCACAATCATACAATCACAATCATACAATCAGAATTATACATTCACATGCATACAATTAGAATCATACAAACGCAATCACACAATCACAATCATACAATCACAATCATACAATCACATTCATACAATTTCAATCATACAATCACAATCATAGAATCACAATCATACAATCCCAATCATACAGTCACAATCACACAATCGCAATCAGACAATCGCAATCATACAATCACAATCATATAATCACAATCATACAATCACAATCATACAATCACAATCATAATATCACAATCATACAATCACAATCATACAATCACAATCATACAATCACAATCATACAATCACAATCATACAATCACAATCATACAATCACAATCATACAATCACAATCATACAATCACAATCATACAATCACAATCATACAATCACAATCATACAATCAGAATTATACATTCACATGCATACAATTAGAATCATACAAACGCAATCACACAATCACAATCATACAATCACAATCATACAATCACATTCATACAATTTCAATCATACAATCACAATCATAGAATCACAATCATACAACCCCAATCATACAGTCACAATCACACAATCGCAATCAGACAATCGCAATCATACAATCACAATCATATAATCACAATCATACAATCACAATCATACAATCACAATCATAATATCACAATCATACAATCACAATCATACAATCACAATCATACAATCACAATCATACAATCACAATCATACAATCAGAATTATACATTCACATGCATACAATTAGAATCATACAAACGCAATCACACAATCACAATCATACAATCACAATCATACAATCACATTCATACAATTTCAATCATACAATCACAATCATACAATCACAATCATACAATCCCAATCATACAGTCACAATCACACAATCGCAATCAGACAATCGCAATCATATAATCACAATCATACAATCACAATCATACAATCACAATCATAATATCACAATCATACAATCACAATCATACAATCAGAATCATACAATCACAATCATACAATCACAATCATACAATCACAATCATACAATCACAATCATACAATCACAATCATACAGTCACAATCATACAATCAGAATTATACATTCACATGCATTCAATTAGAATCATACAAACGCAATCACACAATCACAATCATACAATCACAATCATACAATCACATTCATACAATTTCAACCATACAATCACAATCATAGAATCACAATCATACAATCCCAATCATACAGTCACAATCACACAATCGCAATCAGACAATCGCAATCATACAATCACAATCATACAATCACAATCATACAATCACAATCATACAATCACAATCATAATATCACAATCATACAATCACAATCATACAATCACAATCATACAATCACAATCATACAATCACAATCATACAATCACAATCATACAATCACAATCATACAATCACAATCATACAATCACAATCATACAATCACAATCATACAATCACAATCATACAATCACAATCATACAATCACAATCATACAATCACAATCATACAATCACAATCATACAATCACAATCATACAATCACAATCATACAATCTGAATCATACAATCGCAATCATACAGTCACAATCATACAATCGCAATCATATTATCACAAACATACAATCAGAATTATACATTCACATGCATACAATTAGAATCATACAAACGCAATCACACAATCACAATCATACGATCACAATCATACAATCACATTCATACAATAACAATCATACAATCACAATCATAGAATCACAATCATACAATCACAATCATACATTCACAGTCACACAATCGCAAACATGCAATCATAATCATACATTCACAATCATACAACTACGATCATGCAATCACAATCACATTTACACAATCTCTATCATACAGTTACAATCATACAGTCACAATCATAAAATCACAAACGTACAATCACAATCACACAATCACTATCATACAATCAGAATTATACAATAGCAATCATACAGTCACAATCATACAATCGCAATCATATTATCACAAACATACAATCAGAATTATACATTCACATGCATACAATTAGAATCATACAAACGCAATCACACAATCACAATCATACGATCACAATCATACAATCACATTCATACAATAACAATCATACAATCACAATCATAGAATCACAATCATACAATCACAATCATACATTCACAGTCACACAATCGCAAACATGCAATCATAATCATACATTCACAATCATACAACTACGATCATGCAATCACAATCACATTTACACAATCTCTATCATACAGTTACAATCATACAGTCACAATCATAAAATCACAAACGTACAATCACAATCATACCGTCACTATCATACAATCAGAATTATACAATAGCAATCCGGCAATAACTGTCACTCTAATACAATTATATATTCACAATCATACAATCACAATCACGCAACTAGAATCATACAATCACAATCATACAATCACAATCACGCAACTAGAATCATACAATCACAATCATACAATCACAATCATACAATTACAATCTTACAATCACAATCATACAATCACAATTCTACAATCACAATCACACAATCGCAATCAGACAATCGCAATCATACAATCACAATCATACAATCACAATCATACAATTACAATCTTACAATCACAATCATACAATCACAATCATACAATCACAATGCTACAATCGCAATCATATTATCACAAACATACAATCGCAATCATATTATCACAAACATACAATCAGAATTATACATTCACATGCATACAATTAGAATCACACAAACGCAATCACACAATCACAATCATACAATCACAATCATACAATCACAATCATACAATCACAATCATGCAATCACAATCATACAATCATCATCATACAATCACCATCATACAATCACAATCATACAATCACAGTCTTACGATCACAATCATACAATCGCAATCATACAATCACAATCATACAATCACATTCATACAATCACAATCATACAATCACAATCATACAATCACAATCATACAATCACAATCATACAGTCACAATCATACAATCAAATTCATACAATTACAATCATACAATCACAATCATAGAATCACAATCATGCAATCACAATCATACATTCACAATCACACAATCGCAAACAGACAATCGCAATCATGCAATCATAATCATAGAATCACAATCATACAATCACAATCATACAGTCACAATCACACAATCGCAATCAGACAATCGCAATCATACAATCACAATCATACAATCTGAATCATACAATCGCAATCATATTATCACAAACATACAATCAGAATTATACATTCGCATGCATACAATTAGAATCATACAAACGCAATCACACAATCACAATCATACAATCACAATCATACAATCACAATCATACAGTCACAATCATACAAACGCAATCACACAATCACAATCATACAATCACAATCATACAATCACATTCATACAATTACAATCATACAATCACAATCATAGAATCACAATCATACATTCACAATCACACAATCGCAATCAGACAATCGCAATCATACAATCACAATCATACAATCACAATCATACAATTACAATCTTACAATCACAATCATACAATCACAATCCTACAATCGCAATCATATTATCACAAACATACAATCAGAATTGTACATTCACATGCATACAATTAGCATCATACAAACGCAATCACACAATCACCATCATACAATCACAATCATGCAATCACAATCATGCAATCACAATCACACCATCACAATCATACAATCACAATCATACAATCACAATCATACAATCGCAATCATACAATCGCAATCATACAATCACAATCATACAATCACAATCATACAATCACAATCATACAATAACAATCATACAAACACAATCATACAATCACAATCATACAATCACAATCATACAATCACAATCATACAACCACAATCATACAATCACAATGATACAATCACAATCATAAAATCACAATCATAGAATCACAATCATACAATCGCAATCATACAATCACAATCATACAATCACAATCATACAATCTCAATCATAGAATCACAATCATACAATCACAATCATACAATAACAATCATACAATCACAATCATACAGTCTCAATCATACAATCACAATCATACAACCACAATCGTACAATGACAATCATACAATCACAATCATGCAATCACAATTATACAATCACAATAATACAATCACAATCATACAATCACAGTCATACAATCACAATCATACAATCACAATCATACAATCACAATGATACAATCGCAATCACACAATCACAATCATACAATCACAATCATACAATCAGAATTATACATTCACATGCATACAATTAGAATCATACAAACGCAATCACACAATCACAATCATACAATCACAATCATACAATCACATTCATACAATTTCAATCATACAATCACAATCATAGAATCACAATCATACAATCCCAATCATACAGTCACAATCACACAATCGCAATCAGACAATCGCAACCATACAATCACAATCATATAATCACAATCATACAATCACAATCATACAATCACAATCATAATATCACAATCATACAATCACAATCATACAATCACAATCATACAATCACAATCATACAATCACAATCATACAATCACAATCATACAATCACAATCATACAATCACAATCATACAATCACAATCATACAATCAGAATTATACATTCACATGCATACAATTAGAATCATACAAACGCAATCACACAATCACAATCATACAATCACAATCATACAATCACATTCATACAATTTCAATCATACAATCACAATCATAGAATCACAATCATACAACCCCAATCATACAGTCACAATCACACAATCGCAATCAGACAATCGCAATCATACAATCACAATCATATAATCACAATCATACAATCACAATCATACAATCACAATCATAATATCACAATCATACAATCACAATCATACAATCACAATCATACAATCACAATCATACAATCACAATCATACAATCAGAATTATACATTCACATGCATACAATTAGAATCATACAAACGCAATCACACAATCACAATCATACAATCACAATCATACAATCACATTCATACAATTTCAATCATACAATCACAATCATACAATCACAATCATACAATCACAATCATACAATCCCAATCATACAGTCACAATCACACAATCGCAATCAGACAATCGCAATCATATAATCACAATCATACAATCACAATCATACAATCACAATCATAATATCACAATCATACAATCACAATCATACAATCAGAATCATACAATCACAATCATACAATCACAATCATACAATCACAATCATACAATCACAATCATACAATCACAATCATACAATCAGAATTATACATTCACATGCATACAATTAGAATCATACAAACGCAATCACACAATCACAATCATACAATCACAATCATACAATCACATTCATACAATTTCAACCATACAATCACAATCATAGAATCACAATCATACAATCCCAATCATACAGTCACAATCACACAATCGCAATCAGACAATCGCAATCATACAATCACAATCATACAATCACAATCATACAATCACAATCATACAATCACAATCATAATATCACAATCATACAATCACAATCATACAATCACAATCATACAATCACAATCATACAATCACAATCATACAATCACAATCATACAATCACAATCATACAATCACAATCATACAATCACAATCATACAATCACAATCATACAATCACAATCATACAATCACAATCATACAATCACAATCATACAATCACAATCATACAATCACAATCATACAATCTGAATCATACAATCGCAATCATACAGTCACAATCATACAATCGCAATCATATTATCACAAACATACAATCAGAATTATACATTCACATGCATACAATTAGAATCATACAAACGCAATCACACAATCACAATCATACGATCACAATCATACAATCACATTCATACAATAACAATCATACAATCACAATCATAGAATCACAATCATACAATCACAATCATACATTCACAGTCACACAATCGCAAACATGCAATCATAATCATACATTCACAATCATACAACTACGATCATGCAATCACAATCACATTTACACAATCTCTATCATACAGTTACAATCATACAGTCACAATCATAAAATCACAAACGTACAATCACAATCACACAATCACTATCATACAATCAGAATTATACAATAGCAATCCGGCAATAACTGTCACTCTAATACAATTATATATTCACAATCATACAATCACAATCACGCAACTAGAATCATACAATCACAATCATACAATCACAATCACGCAACTAGAATCATACAATCACAATCATACAATCACAATCGTACAATTACAATCATACAATCACAATCATAGGATCACAATCATGCAATCACAATCACACAATCACTATCGTACAATCACAATTATACAATCAAAATCATACAATCACAATCATACAATTACAATCTTACAATCACAATCATACAATCACAATTCTACAATCACAATCACACAATCGCAATCAGACAATCGCAATCATACAATCACAATCATACAACCACAATCGTACAATGACAATCATACAATCACAATCATGCAATCACAATTATACAATCACAATTATACAATCACAATTTTACAATCACAGTCATACAATCACAATCATACAATCACAATCATACAATCCCAATGATACAATCACAATCACACAATCACAATCATACAATCACAATCATACAATCAGAATTATACATTCACATGCATACAATTAGAATCATACAAACGCAATCACACAATCACAATCATACAATCACAATCATACAATCACAATCATACAATCACATTCATACAATTTCAATCATACAATCACAATCATAGAATCACAATCATACAATCCCAATCATACAGTCACAATCACACAATCGCAATCAGACAATCGCAATCATATAATCACAATCATACAATCACAATCATACAATCACAATCATAATATCACAATCATACAATCACAATCATACAATCAGAATCATACAATCACAATCATACAATCACAATCATACAATCACAATCATACAATCACAATCATACAATCACAATCATACAATCACAATCATACAATCAGAATTATACATTCACATGCATACAATTAGAATCATACAAACGCAATCACACAATCACAATCATACAATCACAATCATACAATCACATTCATACAATTTCAGCCATACAATCACAATCATAGAATCACAATCATACAATCCCAATCATACAGTCACAATCACACAATCGCAATCAGACAATCGCAATCATACAATCACAATCATACAATCACAATCATACAATCACAATCATACAATCACAATCATAATATCACAATCATACAATCACAATCATACAATCACAATCATACAATCACAATCATACAATCACAATCATACAATCAGAATTATACATTCACATGCATACAATTAGAATCATACAAACGCAATCACACAATCACAATCATACAATCACAATCATACAATCACATTCATACAATTTCAATCATACAATCACAATCATACAATCACAATCATACAATCCCAATCATACAGTCACAATCACACAATCGCAATCAGACAATCGCAATCATATAATCACAATCATACAATCACAATCATACAATCACAATCATAATATCACAATCATACAATCACAATCATACAATCACAATCATACAATCACAATCATACAATCACAATCCTACAATCACAATCATACAATCACAATTATACAATCACAATCATACAATCAGAATTATACATTCACATGCATACAATTAGAATCATACAAACGCAATCACACAATCACAATCATACAATCACAATCATACAATCACATTCATACAATTTCAACCATACAATCACAATCATAGAATCACAATCATACAATCCCAATCATACAGTCACAATCACACAATCGCAATCAGACAATCGCAATCATACAATCACAATCATACAATCACAATCATACAATCACAATCATACAATCACAATCATAATATCACAATCATACAATCACAATCATACAATCACAATCATACAATCACAATCATACAATCTGAATCATACAATCGCAATCATACAGTCACAATCATACAATCACAATCATACAATCACAATCACACAATCACAATCATACAATCACAATCATACAATCACAATCATTCAATCACAATCATACAATCACAATCATACAATCTCAATCATACAATCGCAATCATATTATCAGAAACATACAATCAGAATTATACATTCACATGCATACAATTAGAATCATACAAACGCAATCACACAAACACAATCATACAATCACAATCATACAATCACAATCATACAATAACAATCATACAATCACAATCATAGAACCACAATCGTACAATCACAATCACACAGTCACTATCATACAATCAGAATTATACAATCACAATCATACAATCACAATCATAGAATCACAATTATAGAATCACAATCATACAATCACAATCATACAATCACAATCATACAATCACAATCATACAATCACCATAATGCAATCACAAATGTACAATCAGAATCACATTATCACAATCATACAATCACAATCATACAATCACTATCATAGAATCACAATCATAGAATCACAATCATACAATCACAATCATAGAATCACAATCATACAATCACAATCATACATTCACAGTCACACAATCGCAAACATGCAATCATAATCATACATTCACAATCATACAACTACGATCATGCAATCACAATCACATTTACACAATCTCTATCATACAGTTACAATCATACAGTCACAATCATAAAATCACAAACGTACAATCACAATCATACCGTCACAATCATAAAATCACAAACGTACAATCACAGTCACACAATCACTATCATACAATCAGAATTATACAATAGCAATCCGGCAATAACTGTCACTCTAATACAATTATATATTCACAATCATACAATCACAATCACGCAACTAGAATCATACAATCACAATCGTACAATTAGAATCATACAATCACAATCATAGGATCACAATCATGCAATCACAATCACACAATCACTATCGTACAATCACAATTATACAATCAAAATCATACAATCACAATCATACAATTACAATCTTACAATCACAATTATACAATCACAATTCTACAATCAGAATCATACAATGACAATCATACAATCACAATCATACAATCACAATCATACAATCACAATCATACAATCACAATCATACAATCACAATCATACAATCACAATCATACAATCACAATCATACAATCACAATCATACAATCACAATCATACAATCACAATCATACAATCACAATCATACAATCACAATCATACAATCACAATCATACAATCACAATCATACAACCACAATCGTACAATGACAATCACACAATCACAATCATGCAATCACAATTATACAATCACAATAATACAATCACAATCATACAATCACAGTCATACAATCACAATCATACAATCACAATCATACAATCACAATGATACAATCACAATCACACAATCACAATCATACAATCACAATCATACAATCAGAATTATACATTCACATGCATACAATTAGAATCATACAAACGCAATCACACAATCACAATCATACAATCACAATCATACAATCACATTCATACAATTTCAATCATACAATCACAATCATACAATCACAATCATACAATCCCAATCATACAGTCACAATCACACAATCGCAATCAGACAATCGCAATCATATAATCACAATCATACAATCACAATCATACAATCACAATCATAATATCACAATCATACAATCACAATCATACAATCACAATCATACAATCACAATCATACAATCACAATCCTACAATCACAATCATACAATCACAATTATACAATCACAATCATACAATCAGAATTATACATTCACATGCATACAATTAGAATCATACAAACGCAATCACACAATCACAATCATACAATCACAATCATACAATCACATTCATACAATTTCAACCATACAATCACAATCATAGAATCACAATCATACAATCCCAATCATACAGTCACAATCACACAATCGCAATCAGACAATCGCAATCATACAATCACAATCATACAATCACAATCATACAATCACAATCATACAATCACAATCATAATATCACAATCATACAATCACAATCATACAATCACAATCATACAATCACAATCATACAATCACAATCATACAATCACAATCATACAATCACAATCATACAATCACAATCATACAATCACAATCATACAATCACAATCATACAATCACAATCATACAATCACAATCATACAATCACAATCATACAATCACAATCATACAATCACAATCATACAATCTGAATCATACAATCGCAATCATACAGTCACAATCATACAATCGCAATCATATTATCACAAACATACAATCAGAATTATACATTCACATGCATACAATTAGAATCATACAAACGCAATCACACAATCACAATCATACGATCACAATCATACAATCACATTCATACAATAACAATCATACAATCACAATCATAGAATCACAATCATACAATCACAATCATACAATCACAATCGTACAATTACAATCATACAATCACAATCATAGGATCACAATCATGCAATCACAATCACACAATCACTATCGTACAATCACAATTATACAATCAAAATCATACAATCACAATCATACAATTACAATCTTACAATCACAATCATACAATCACAATTCTACAATCACAATCACACAATCGCAATCAGACAATCGCAATCATACAATCACAATCACACAATCACAATCATACAATCACAATCATACAGTCACAATCATACAATCGCAATCATATTATCACAAACATACAATCAGAATTATACATTCGCATGCATACAATTAGAATCATACAAACGCAATCACACAATCACAATCATACAATTACAATCTTACAATCACAATCATACAATCACAATCATACAATCACAATGCTACAATCGCAATAATATTATCACAAACATACAATCGCAATCATATTATCACAAACATACAATCAGAATTATACATTCACATGCATACAATTAGAATCATACAAACGCAATCACACAAACACAATCATACAATCACAATCATACAATCACAATCATGCAATAACAATCATACAATCACAATCATAGAACCACAATCGTACAATCACAATCACACAGTCACTATCATACAATCAGAATTATACAATCACAATCATACAATCACAATCATACAATCACAATCATACAATCACAATCATACAATCACAATCATACAATCACAATCATACAATCACAATCATACAATCACAATCATACAATCACAATCATACAATCACAATCATACAATCACAATTCTACAATCACAATCACACAATCGCAATCAGACAATCGCAATCATACAATCACAATCATTCAATCACAATCATACAATCACAATCATACAATCTCAATCATACAATCTCAATCATACAATCGCAATGATATTATCACAAACATACAATCAGAATTATACATTCACATGCATACAATTAGAATCATACAAACGCAATCACACAATCACAATCATACAATCACAATCATACAATCAAATTCATACAATTACAATCATACAATCGCAATCAGACAATCGCAATCATGCAATCATAATCATACATTCACAATCATACAATTACGATCATGCAATCACAATCGCATTTACACAATCTCTATCATACAGTTACAATCATACAGTCACAATCATAAAATCACAATCGTACAATCACAATCGTAAAATCACAATCGTACAATCACAATCATACAATCACAATCATACAATCACAATCATACAATCACAATCATACAATCACAATCATACAATCACAATCATACAATCACAATCATACAATCACAATCATACAATCACAATCATACAATCACAATCATACAATCACAATCATACAATCACAATCATACAATCTGAATCATACAATCGCAATCATACAGTCACAATCATACAATCGCAATCATATTATCACAAACATACAATCAGAATTATACATTCACATGCATACAATTAGAATCATACAAACGCAATCACACAATCACAATCATACGATCACAATCATACATTCACATTCATACAATAACAATCATACAATCACAATCATAGAATCACAATCATACAATCACAATCATACATTCACAGTCACACAATCGCAAACATGCAATCATAATCATACATTCACAATCATACAACTACGATCATGCAATCACAATCACATTTACACAATCTCTATCATACAGTTACAATCATACAGTCACAATCATAAAATCACAAACGTACAATCACAATCACACAATCACTATCATACAATCAGAATTATACAATAGCAATCCGGCAATAACTGTCACTCTAATACAATTATATATTCACAATCATACAATCACAATCACGCAACTAGAATCATACAATCACAATCATACAATCACAATCACGCAACTAGAATCATACAATCACAATCATACAATCACAATCGTACAATTACAATCATACAATCACAATCATAGGATCACAATCATGCAATCACAATCACACAATCACTATCGTACAATCACAATTATACAATCAAAATCATACAATCACAATCATACAATTACAATCTTACAATCACAATCATACAATCACAATTCTACAATCACAATCACACAATCGCAATCAGACAATCGCAATCATACAATCACAATCATACAATCACAATCATACAATTACAATCTTACAATCACAATCATACAATCACAATCATACAATCACAATGCTACAATCGCAATCATTTTATCACAAACATAAAATCGCAATCATATTATCACAAACATACAATCAGAATTATACATTCACATGCATACAATTAGAATCATACAAACGCAATCACACAAACACAATCATACAATCACAATCATACAATCACAATCATACAATAACAATCATACAATCACAATCATAGAACCACAATCGTACAATCACAATCACACAGTCACTATCATACAATCAGAATTATACAATCACAATCATACAATCACAATCATTCAATCACAATCATACAATCACAATCATACAATCACAATCATACAATCACAATCATACAATCACAATCATACAATCACAATCATACAATCACAATTCTACAATCACAATCACACAATCGCAATCAGACAATCGCAATCATACAATCACAATCATTCAATCACAATCATACAATCACAATCATACAATCTCAATCATACAATCTCAATCATACAATCGCAATGATATTATCACAAACATACAATCAGAATTATACATTCACATGCATACAATTAGAATCATACAAACGCAATCACACAATCACAATCATACAATCACAATCATACAATCACAATCATACATTCACAATCACACAATCGCAATCAGACAATCGCAATCATGCAATCATAATCATACATTCACAATCATACAATTACGATCATGCAATCACAATCGCATTTACACAATCTCTATCATACAGTTACAATCATACAGTCACAATCATAAAATCACAATCGTACAATCACAATCGTAAAATCACAATCGTACAATCACAATCATACAGTCACAATCATACAATCACAATCATACAATCACAATTATACAAACACAATCATACAATTACAATCATAGCACCACAATCGTACAATCACAATCACACAATCACAATCATGCAATCACAATCATACAATCACCATCATACAATCACCATCATACAATCACAATCATACAATCACAGTCTTACGATCACAATCATACAATCGCAATCATACAATCACAATCATACAATCACATTCATACAATCACAATCATACAATCACAATCATACAATCACAATCATACAATCACAATCATACAATCACAATCATACAGTCACAATCATACAATCAAATTCATACAATTACAATCATACAATCACAATCATAGAATCACAATCATGCAATCACAATCATACATTCACAATCACACAATCGCAATCAGACAATCGCAATCATGCAATCATAATCATACAATCACAATCATACAATCACAATCATACAATCACAATCATACAATCACAATCACACAATCACAATCATACAATCACAATCATACAGTCACAATCATACAATCGCAATCATATTATCACAAACATACAAACAGAATTATACATTCGCATGCATACAATTAGAATCATACAAACGCAATCACACAATCACAATCATACAATCACAATCATACAATCACAATCATACAATCACAATCATACAATCACAATCATACAATCACAATCATACAATCACAATCATACAATCACAATCATACAATCACAATTATACAATCACAATCGTACAACCACAATCGTACTATGACAATCATACAATCACAATCATGCAATCACAATTATACAATCACAATTATACAATCACAATCATACAATCACAGTCATACAATCACAATCATACAATCACAATCATACAATCACAATCACACAATCAGAATCATACAATCACAATCATACAATCAGAATTATACATTCACATGCATACAATTAGAATCATACAAACGCAATCACAGAATCACAATCATACAATCACAATCATACAATCACATTCATACAATTACAATCATACAATCACAATCATAGAATCACAATCATACAATCACAATCATACAGTCACAATCACACAATCGCAATCAGACAATCGCAATCATACAATCACAATCATACAATCACATTCATACAATTACAATCATACAATCACAATCATAGAATCACAATAATACAGTCACAATCATACAATCACAGTCATACAATCACAATCACACAATCACAATCATACAATCACAATGATACAATCACAATCACACAATCACAATCATACAATCACAATCATACAATCAGAATTATACATTCACATGCATACAATTAGAATCATACAAACGCAATCACACAATCACAATCATACAATCACAATCATACAATCACATTCATACAATTTCAATCATACAATCACAATCATAGAATCACAATCATACCATCCCAATCATACAGTCACAATCACACAATCGCAATCAGACAATCGCAATCATACAATCACAATCATATAATCACAATCATACAATCACAATCATACAATCACAATCATACAATCACAATCATAATATCACAATCATACAATCACAATCATACAATCACAATCATACAATCACAATCATACAATCACAATCATACAATCACAATCATACAATCACAATCATACAATCACAATCATACAATCACAATCATAATATCACAATCATACAATCACAATCATACAATCACAATCATACAATCACAATCATACAATCACAATCATACAATCACAATCATACAATCACAATCATACAATCACATTCATACAATTTCAATCATACAATCACAATCATAGAATCACAATCATACAATCCCAATCATACAATCACAATCATACAATCACAATCATACAATCACAATCATACAATCACAATCATACAATCACAATCATACAATCACAATCATACAATCACAATCATACAATCACAATCATACAATCAGAATTATACATTCACATGCATACAATTAGAATCATACAAACGCAATCACACAATCACAATCATACAATCACAATCATACAATCACATTCATACAATTTCAATCATACAATCACAATCATAGAATCACAATCATACAATCCCAATCATACAGTCACAATCACACAATCGCAATCAGACAATCGCAATCATACAATCACAATCATATAATCACAATCATACAATCACAATCATACAATCACAATCATAATATCACAATCATACAATCACAATCATACAATCACAATCATACAATCACAATCATACAATCACAATCATACAATCACAGTCATACAATCACAATCATACAATCACAATCATACAATCAGAATTATACATTCACATGCATACAATTAGAATCATACAAACGCAATCACACAATCACAATCATACAATCACAATCATACAATCACAATCATACAATCACATTCATACAATTTCAACCATACAATCACAATCATAGAATCACAATCATACAATCCCAATCATACAGTCACAATCACACAATCGCAATCAGACAATCGCAATCATACAATCACAATCATACAATCACAATCATACAATCACAATCATACAATCACAATCATACAATCACAATCATAATATCACAATCATACAATCACAATCATACAATCACAATCATACAATCACAATCATACAATCACAATCATACAATCACAATCATACAATCACAATCATACAATCACAATCATACAATCACAATCATACAATCACAATCATACAATCACAATCATACAATCTGAATCATACAATCTGAATCATACAATCGCAATCATATTATCACAAACATACAATCAGAATTATACATCCGCATGCATACAATTAGACTCATACAAACGCGATCGCACAATCACAATCATACAATCACAATCATACAATCACAATCATACAATCACAATCATACAATCACAATCATACAATCACAATCATACAAACGCAATGGCACAATCACAATCGTACAATCACAATCATACAATCACATTCATACAATTACAATCATACAATCACAATCATACAATCACAATCATACAATCTCAATCATACAATCTCAATCATACAATCTCAATCATACAATCGCAATCATATTATCACAAACATACAATCAGAATTATACATTCACATGCATACAATTAGAATCATACAAACGCAATCACACAATCACAATCATACAATCACAATCATACAATCAAATTCATACAATTACAATCATACAATTACAATCATACAATCACAATCATAGAATCACAATCATGCAATCACAATCATACATTCACAATCACACAATCGCAATCAGACAATCGCAATCATGCATACATAATCATACATTCACAATCATACAATTACAATCATGCAATCACAATCGCATTTACACAATCTCTATCATACAGTTACAATCATACAGTCACAATCATGAAATCACAATCGTACAATCACAATCGTACAATGACAATCATACAGTCACAATCATACAATCACAATCATACAATCACAATCATACAATCACAATTATACAAACACAATCATACAATTACAATCATAGGACCACAATCGTACAATCACAATCACACAATCACAATCATGCAATCACAATCATACAATCACAATCATACAATCGCAATCATACAATCACAGTCTTACGATCACAATCATACAATCGCAATCATACAATCACAATGATACAATCACATTCATACAATCACAATCATACAATCACAATCATACAATCACAATCATACAATCACAATCATACAGTCACAATCATACAATCAAATTCATACAATTACAATCATACAATCACAACCATATATTCACAATCACACAATCGCAATCAGACAATCGCAATCATGCAATCACAATCATACAATCACAATCATACAATCACAATCATACAATCACAATCACACAATCACAATCATACAATCACAATCATACAATCACAATCATTCAATCACAATCATACAATCACAATCATACAATCTCAATCATACAATCGCAATCATATTATCAGAAACATACAATCAGAATTATACATTCACATGCATACAATTAGAATCATACAAACGCAATCACACAAACACAATCATACAATCACAATCATACAATCACAATCATACAATAACAATCATACAATCACAATCATAGAACCACAATCGTACAATCACAATCACACAGTCACTATCATACAATCAGAATTATACAATCACAATCATACAATCACAATCATACAATCACAATCATACAATCACAATCATACAATCACAATCATACAATCACAATCATACAATCACCATAATGCAATCACAAATGTACAATCAGAATCACATTATCACAATCATACAATCACAATCATACAATCACTATCATAGAATCACAATCATAGAATCACAATCATACAATCACAATCGTACAATCACAATCGTACAAGCACAATCGTACAATCACAGTCATACAATCACAATCATACAATCACAATCATAAAATCACAATCATACAATCACAATCATACAACCACAATCATACAATCACAATCGTGCAATCACAATCACAATCAAACAATCACTATGATACAGATATAATCATACAATCGCTATCATACAATCGCAATCACACAATCACTATTATACAATCACAATTATACAATCACAATCATAATATCACATTCATACAATCACAATCACACTCACACAATCACTATCATACAATTACAATCATACAATCACAATCATACAATCACAATCATACAATCAGAATCGCACAATCAGAATCGTACAATAACTATCATACAATCGCAATCGTTCAATAGCGATCATGCAGGCACAGTCATACAATCACAATGCTGCAACACAATCATACAATCACAATCACACGATCACAATCATACAATCACAATCTTGCGATCACAATCATACAATCACAATCATACAATCACAACCATACAATCACAATCATGCAATCACAATCACAACCAAACAATCACTATGACACAGTTACAATCATACAATCACTATCATACAATCACAATCACAAAATCACTATTATACAATCACAATTATACAATCACAATCATACTATCACATTCATACAATCACAATCACACTCACACAATCACTATCATACAATTACAATCATACAATCACAATCATACAATCGCAATCATACAATCACAATCATAAAATCACAATCATACAATCACAATCATACAATCACAATCATACAATCACAAACATACAATCACAATCATACAATCACAACCATACAATCACAATCATACAATCACAATCATACAATCACAATCATACAATCACAATCATACAATCACAATCATGCAATCACAATCACAGTCAAACAATCACTATGATACAGTTACTATCATACAATCACAATCATACAATCACAATCATACAATCAAAATCATACAATCACAATCGTACAATCACAATCATACAATCCCAAACATACAGTCACAATCATACAATCACAATCATACAATCACAATCATACAATCACAATCATACAATCAGAATTATACATTCACATGCATACAATTAGAATCATACAAACGCAATCACACAATCACAATCATACAATCACAATCATACAATCACATTCATACAATTTCAATCATACAATCACAATCATAGAATCACAATCATACAATCCCAATCATACAGTCACAATCACACAATCGCAATCAGACAATCGCAATCATACAATCACAATCATATAATCACAATCATACAATCACAATCATACAATCACAATCATAATATCACAATCATACAATCACAATCATACAATCACAATCATACAATCACAATCATACAATCACAATCATACAATCACAGTCATACAATCACAATCATACAATCACAATCATACAATCAGAATTATACATTCACATGCATACAATTAGAATCATACAAACGCAATCACACAATCACAATCATACAATCACAATCATACAATCACAATCATACAATCACATTCATACAATTTCAACCATACAATCACAATCATAGAATCACAATCATACAATCCCAATCATACAGTCACAATCACACAATCGCAATCAGACAATCGCAATCATACAATCACAATCATACAATCACAATCATACAATCACAATCATACAATCACAATCATACAATCACAATCATACAATCACAATCATAATATCACAATCATACAATCACAATCATACAATCACAATCATACAATCACAATCATACAATCACAATCATACAATCACAATCATACAATCACAATCATACAATCACAATCATACAATCACAATCATACAATCACAATCATACAATCACAATCATACAATCTGAATCATACAATCTGAATCATACAATCGCAATCATATTATCACAAACATACAATCAGAATTATACATCCGCATGCATACAATTAGACTCATACAAACGCGATCGCACAATCACAATCATACAATCACAATCATACAATCACAATCATACAATCACAATCATACAATCACAATCATACAATCACAATCATACAAACGCAATGGCACAATCACAATCGTACAATCACAATCATACAATCACATTCATACAATTACAATCATACAATCACAATCATACAATCACAATCATACAATCTCAATCATACAATCTCAATCATACAATCTCAATCATACAATCGCAATCATATTATCACAAACATACAATCAGAATTATACATTCACATGCATACAATTAGAATCATACAAACGCAATCACACAATCACAATCATACAATCACAATCATACAATCAAATTCATACAATTACAATCATACAATTACAATCATACAATCACAATCATAGAATCACAATCATGCAATCACAATCATACATTCACAATCACACAATCGCAATCAGACAATCGCAATCATGCATACATAATCATACATTCACAATCATACAATTACAATCATGCAATCACAATCGCATTTACACAATCTCTATCATACAGTTACAATCATACAGTCACAATCATGAAATCACAATCGTACAATCACAATCGTACAATGACAATCATACAGTCACAATCATACAATCACAATCATACAATCACAATCATACAATCACAATTATACAAACACAATCATACAATTACAATCATAGGACCACAATCGTACAATCACAATCACACAATCACAATCATGCAATCACAATCATACAATCACAATCATACAATCGCAATCATACAATCACAGTCTTACGATCACAATCATACAATCGCAATCATACAATCACAATGATACAATCACATTCATACAATCACAATCATACAATCACAATCATACAATCACAATCATACAATCACAATCATACAGTCACAATCATACAATCAAATTCATACAATTACAATCATACAATCACAACCATATATTCACAATCACACAATCGCAATCAGACAATCGCAATCATGCAATCACAATCATACAATCACAATCATACAATCACAATCATACAATCACAATCACACAATCACAATCATACAATCACAATCATACAATCACAATCATTCAATCACAATCATACAATCACAATCATACAATCTCAATCATACAATCGCAATCATATTATCAGAAACATACAATCAGAATTATACATTCACATGCATACAATTAGAATCATACAAACGCAATCACACAAACACAATCATACAATCACAATCATACAATCACAATCATACAATAACAATCATACAATCACAATCATAGAACCACAATCGTACAATCACAATCACACAGTCACTATCATACAATCAGAATTATACAATCACAATCATACAATCACAATCATACAATCACAATCATACAATCACAATCATACAATCACAATCATACAATCACAATCATACAATCACCATAATGCAATCACAAATGTACAATCAGAATCACATTATCACAATCATACAATCACAATCATACAATCACTATCATAGAATCACAATCATAGAATCACAATCATACAATCACAATCGTACAATCACAATCGTACAAGCACAATCGTACAATCACAGTCATACAATCACAATCATACAATCACAATCATAAAATCACAATCATACAATCACAATCATACAACCACAATCATACAATCACAATCGTGCAATCACAATCACAATCAAACAATCACTATGATACAGATATAATCATACAATCGCTATCATACAATCGCAATCACACAATCACTATTATACAATCACAATTATACAATCACAATCATAATATCACATTCATACAATCACAATCACACTCACACAATCACTATCATACAATTACAATCATACAATCACAATCATACAATCACAATCATACAATCA
Organism: Megachile rotundata; assembly: GCF_050947335.1. Lineage (NCBI taxonomy): Eukaryota > Metazoa > Arthropoda > Insecta > Hymenoptera > Megachilidae > Megachile > Megachile rotundata. The sequence continues at coordinate 54,534 of NW_027473345.1, read as the reverse complement.
GAATCGCACAATCAGAATCGTACAATAACTATCATACAATCGCAATCGTTCAATAGCGATCATGCAGGCACAGTCATACAATCACAATGCTGCAACACAATCATACAATCACAATCACACGATCACAATCATACAATCACAATCTTGCGATCACAATCATACAATCACAATCATACAATCACAACCATACAATCACAATCATGCAATCACAATCACAACCAAACAATCACTATGACACAGTTACAATCATACAATCACTATCATACAATCACAATCACAAAATCACTATTATACAATCACAATTATACAATCACAATCATACTATCACATTCATACAATCACAATCACACTCACACAATCACTATCATACAATTACAATCATACAATCACAATCATACAATCGCAATCATACAATCACAATCATAAAATCACAATCATACAATCACAATCATACAATCACAATCATACAATCACAAACATACAATCACAATCATACAATCACAACCATACAATCACAATCATACAATCACAATCATACAATCACAATCATACAATCACAATCATACAATCACAATCATGCAATCACAATCACAGTCAAACAATCACTATGATACAGTTACTATCATACAATCACAATCATACAATCACAATCATACAATCAAAATCATACAATCACAATCGTACAATCACAATCATACAATCCCAAACATACAGTCACAATCATACAATCACAATCATACAATCACAATCATACAATCACAATCATGGAATCACAAACACACAATCACTAACATACAGTCACAATCATACAATCACAATCATACAATCAGAATCGTACAATCAGAATCGTACAATAACCATCATACAATCGCAATCATTCAATAGCGATCATGCAGTCACAGTCATACAATCACAATGCTGCAACACAATCATACAATCACAATCACACGATCACAATCATACAATCACAATCTTGCGATCACAATCATACAATCACAATCATACAATCACCATAATGCAATCACAAATGTACAATCAGAATCACATTATCACAATCATACAATCACAATCATACAATCACTATCATAGAATCACAATCAAAGAATCACAATCATACAATCACAATCGTACAATCACAATCATACAATCATAATCATACAACCACAGTCATACAATCACAATCATACAATCACAATCATACCATCACAATCATACAATCACAATCATACAATCACAATCAAACAATCACAATCATACAATCACAATCATACAATCACAATCGTACAATCACAATCATACAATCATACTCATACAATCACAATCATACAGTCACTAACATACAGTCACAATCATAAAATCACAATCATACAATCAGAATCGTACAATCAGAATCGTACAATAACTATCATACAATCGCAATCATTCAATAGCGATCATGCAGTCACAGTCATACAATCACAATGCTGCAACACAATCATACAATCACAATCACACGATCACAATCATACAATCACAATCTTGCGATCACAATCATACAGCCACAATCATACAACCACAATCATGCAATCACAATCACAATCAAACATTCACTATGATGCAGTTACAATCATACAATCGCTATCATACAATCGCAATAACACAATCAATATTATACAATCACAATCATACAATCACAATCATACTATCACATTCATGCAATCACAATCGCATTCACACAATCACAATCATATAATTACCATCACACAATCACAATCATACAATCACAATCATACAATTGACAATCATAAAGTCACAAACTTGCAATCATAATCACGCAAATAGAATCCTACAATCAAAATCATACAATCACAATCATACAATCACAATCATACAATCAAAATCATACAATCACAACCATACAATCACAATCATACAAACACAATCATACAATCACAATCGTACAATCTCAATCATACAATCATAATCATACAATCACAATCATACAATCACAATCATACAATCAAAATCATACAAACACAATCATACAATAACAATCATATAATCACAATCATACAATCACAACCATACAATCACAATCATGCAATCACAATCACAACCAAACAATCACTATGACACAGTTACAATCATACAATCACTATCATACAATCACAATCATACAATCACAATCATACAATCACAATCATGCAATCACAATCACAGTCAAACAATCACTATGATACAGTTACTATCATACAATCGCAATCATACAATCACAATCATACAATCAAAATCATACAGTCACAATCATACAATCACAATCATACAATCAGAATCGCACAATCAGAATCGTACAATAATTATCATACAATCGCAATCATTCAATAGCGATCATGCAGTCACAGTCATACAATCACAATGCTGCAACACAATCATACAATCACAATCACACGATCACAATCATACAATCACAATCTTGCGATCACAATCATACAATCACAATCATACAATCACAACCATACAATCACAATCATGCAATTACAATCACAACCAAACAATCACTATGACACAGTTACAATCATACAATCAGTATCATACAATCACAATCACAAAATCACTATTATACAATCACAATTATACAATCACAATCATACTATCACATTCATACAATCACAATCACACTCACACAATCACTATCATACAATTACAATCATACAATCACAATCATACAATCGCAATCATGCAATCACAATCATAAAATCACAATCATACAATCACAATCATACAATCACAATCATACAATCACAAACATACAATCACAATCATACAATCACAACCATACAATCACAATCATACAATCACAATCATACAATCACAATCATACAATCACAATCATACAATCACAATCATGCAATCACAATCATACAATCACAATCATGCAATCACAATCACAGTCAAACAATCACTATGATACAGTTACTATCATGCAATCACAATCATACTATCACAATCATACAATCACAATCATACAATCACCATAATGCAATCACAAATGTACAATCAGAATCACATTATCACAATCATACAATCACAATCATACAATCACAATCATACAATCACTATCATAGAATCACAATCAAAGAATCACAATCATACAATCACAATCGTACAATCACAATCATACAATCATAATCATGCAACCACAATCATACAAACACAATCATACAATCACAATCATACCATCACAATCATACAATCACAATCATACAATCACAATCAAACAATCACAATCATACAATCACAATCATTCAATCACAATCGTACAATCACAATCATACAATCATACTCATACAATCACAATCATACAGTCACTAACATACAGTCACAATCATACAATCACAATCATACAATCAGAATCGTACAATCAGAATCGTACAATAACTATCATACAATCGCAATCATTCAATAGCGATCATGCAGTCACAGTCATACAATCACAATGCTGCAACACAATCATACAATCACAATCACACGATCACAATCATACAATCACAATCTTGCGATCACAATCATACAATCACAATCATAAAATCACAATCATACAATCACAATCATACAGCCACAATCATACAACCACAATCATGCAATCACAATCACAATCAAACATTCACTATGATACAGTTACAATCATACAATCGCTATCATACAATCGCAATCACACAATCAATATTATACAATCAGAATTATACAATCACAATCATACTATCACATTCATGCAATCACAATCGCATTCACACAATCACAATCATATAATTACCATCACACAATCACAATCATACAATCACAATCATACAATTGACAATCATAAAGTCACAAACTTGCAATCATAATCACGCAAATAGAATCCTACAATCAAAATCATACAATCACAATCATACAATCACAATCATACAATCAAAATCATACAATCACAACCATACAATCACAATCATACGAACACAATCATACAAACACAATCATGCAACCACATTCATGCAATCACAATAATACAACCACAATCATACATTCACAATCATACAATCACAATCATAAAATCACAATCACACAATCGCAATCTGACAATCGCAATCACACAATTAGAATCATACAAACACAATCATACAATCACAATCATACAATCACAATCACACAATCACAATCATACAATCACAATTATACAATTGACAATCATAAAATCACAAACTTGCAATCACAATCACGCAAATAGAATCCTACAATCACAATCATACAATCACAAACATACAATCACAATCATACAATTAAAATCACACAATCACAATCATACAATCACAATCATACAATCACAATCATACAACCACAATCTTACAATCTTAATCATACAATCACAATCATACACCCACAATCATATAATCGCAATCTGACAATCGCAATCATACAATTAGAACCATGCAAACACAATCGCATAATCACAATCTTACAATTACAATCATACAATCATAATCACACAACTGCAATCATACAACCACAGTCTTACAATCACAACCATACGGTCACAATCATACAATCACAATTATGCAATCACAATCATACAATCACAATCATACAATCACAAACATAAAATCACAATCATACAATCACAATCATACATTCAGTCATACAATCACAATCATACAATCACAATCATACAATCACAATCATACAATCACAATCAAACAATCACAATCATACACTCACAATCATACAATCACAATCATACAATCACAACCGTACAATCACAATCATACAACCATAATCATACAATCACAATCATACAATCAAAATCATACAATCACAATCATTCAATCACAATCATACAATCCCAATCATACAATCACAATCATACAATCACAATCATACAATCACAATCATACAATCACAATCATACAATCACAATCATGGAATCACAAACACACAATCACTAACATACAGTCACAATCATACAATCACAATCATACAATCAGAATCGTACAATCAGAATCGTACAATAACTATCATACAATCGCAATCATTCAATAGCGATCATGCAGTCACAGTCATACAATCACAATGCTGCAACACAATCATACAATCACAATCATACAATCCCAATCATACAATCACAATCTTGCGATCACAATCATACAATTACAATCATACAATCACCATGATGCAATCACAAATATACAATCAGAATCACATTATCACAATCATACAATCACAATCATACAAGCACTGTCATAGAATCACAATCATAGAATCACAATCATACAATCACAATCGTACAATCACAATCATACAATCATAATCATACAATCACAATCATACAATCACAATCATACCATCACAATCATACAATCACAATCATGCAATCACAATCATACAATCACAATCATACAATCACAATCATACGATCACAATCATACGATCACAATCATACAATCACCATAATACAATCACAAATATACAATCAGAATCACACTATCACAATCATACAATCACAATTATGCAATCACAATCATAGAATCACAATCATACACTCACAATCATACAATCACAATCATACAATCACAATCATACAATCACAATCATACAATCACAATCATACTTTCACAATCACACAATCACAATCACACAATCACAATCGTACAATCACCATAATACAATCACAAATATACAATCAGAATCACACTATCACAATCATACAATCACAATTATACAATCACAAACATAGAATCACAATCATACACTCACAATCATACAATCACAATCATACAATCACAATCATACAATCACAATCATACAATTACAATCATTCAATCACAATCATACAATCACAATCATACAACCACAATCTTACAATCTTAATCATACAATCACAATCATACAACCACAATCATAAAATCCCAATCTGACAATCGCAATCATACAATTAGAATCATACAAAAACAATCGCATAATCACAATCTTACAACCGCAATGTTACAATTACAATCATACAATCACAATCATAGAATCAGAATCATACAATGACAATCATACAATCACAATTATACAATCACAATCATACAATCACAATCATACACCCACAATCATAGAATCACAATCATACAATCACAATCATACAATCACAATCACACAATCACTACCATACAATCACAATTATGCAATCACAATCATACAATCACCATAATACAATCACAAATATACAATCAGAATCACACTATCACAATCATACAATCACAATCATACAATCACAATCATACAATCACTATCATAGAATCACAATCATAGAATCACAATCATACAATCACAATCGTACAATCACAATCATACAATCATAATCATACAATCACAATCATACAATCACCATAATACAATCACAAATATACAATCAGAATCACACTATCACAATCATACAATCACAATTATACAATCACAATTATACAATCACAATTATACAATCACAATCATAGAATCACAATCATACACTCACAATCATACAATCACAAACATACAATCACAACCGTACAATCACAATCATACAACCATAATCATACAATCACAATCATACAATCAAAATCATACAATCACAATCATTCAATCACAATCATACAATCCCAATCATACAATCACAATCATACAATCACAATCATACAATCACAATCATACAATCACAATCATACAATCACAATCATACAATCACAATCATACAATCACAATCATACAATCACAATCATACAATCACAATCATACAATCACAATCATACAATCACAATCATGGAATCACAAACACACAATCACTAACATACAGTCACAATCATACAATCACAATCATACAATCAGAATCGTACAATCAGAATCGTACAATAACTATCATACAATCGCAATCATTCAATAGCGATCATGCAGTCACAGTCATACAATCACAATGCTGCAACACAATCATACAATCACAATCACACGATCACAATCATACAATCACAATCTTGCGATCACAATCGTACAATCACAATCATACAATCACCATAATGCAATCACAAATGTACAATCAGAATCACATTATCACAATCATACAATCACAATCATACAATCACAATCATACAATCACTATCATACAATCACCATAATACAATCACAAATATACAATCAGAATCACACTATCACAATCATACAATCACAATTATACAATCACAATTATACAATCACAATTATACAATCACAATCATAGAATCACAATCATACACTCACAATCATACAATCACAATCATACAATCACAACCGTACAATCACAATCATACAACCATAATCATACAATCACAATCATACAATCAAAATCATACAATCACAATCATTCAATCACAATCATACAATCCCAATCATACAATCACAATCATACAATCACAATCATACAATCACAATCATACAATCACAATCATACAATCACAATCATACAATCACAATCATGGAATCACAAACACACAATCACTAACATACAGTCACAATCATACAATCACAATCATACAATCAGAATCGTACAATCAGAATCGTACAATAACTATCATACAATCGCAATCATTCAATAGCGATCATGCATTCACAGTCATACAATCACAATGCTGCAACACAATCATACAATCACAATCACACGGTCACAATCATACAATCACAATCTTGCGATCACAATCGTACAATCACAATCATACAATCACCATAATGCAATCACAAATGTACAATCAGAATCACATTATCACAATCATACAATCACAATCATAAAATCACAATCATACAATCACTATCATAGAATCACAATCATAGAATCACAATCATACAATCACAATCATACAATCAAAATCATACAAACACAATCATACAATCACAATCATATAATCACAATCATACAATAACAACCATACAATCACAATCATGCAATCACAATCACAACCAAACAATCACTATGACACAGTTACAATCATACAATCGCTATCATACAATCACAATCATACAATCACAATCATACAATCACAATCACACACTCAGAATCATACAATCACAAACATAAAATCGCAATCGTACAATCACAATCATACAATCATAATCATACAATCACAATCATACAATCACAATCATACAATCACAATCATACAAACACAATCATACAATCACAATCATATAATCACAATCATACAATCACAACCATACAATCACAATCATACCATCACAATCTTGCGATCACAATCATACAATCACAATCATACAATCACCATGATGCAATCACAAATATACAATCAGAATCACATTATCACAATCATACAATCACAATCATACAAGCACTATCATAGAATCACAATCATAGAATCACAATCATACAATCACAATCGTACAATCACAATCATACAATCATAATCATACAATCACAATCATACAATCACAATCATACCATCACAATCATACAATCACAATCATGCAATCACAATCATACAATCACAATCATACAATCACAATCATACAATCACCATAATACAATCACAAATATACAATCAGAATCACACTATCACAATCATACACTCAAAATTATGCAATCACAATCATAGAATCACAATCATACACTCACAATCATACAATCACAATCATACAATCACATTCATACTTTCACAATCACACAATCACAATCACACAATCACAATCGTACAATCACCATAATACAATCACAAATGTACAATCAGAATCACACTATCACAATCATACAATCACAATTATACAATCACAAACATAGAATCACAATCATACACTCACAATCATACAATCACAATCATACAATCACAATCATACAATCACAATCATACAATCACAATCATACAATTACAATAATTCAATCACAATCATACAATCACAATCATACAACCACAATCTTACAATCTTAATCATACAATCACAATCATACAACCACAATCATAAAATCCCAATCTGACAATCGCAATCATACAATTAGAATCATACAAAAACAATCGCATAATCACAATCTTACAACCGCAATGTTACAATTACAATCATACAATCACAATCATACAATCAGAATCATACAATGACAATCATACAATCACAATTATACAATCACAATCATACAATCACAATCATACACCCACAATCATAGAATCACAATCATACAATCACAATCATACAATCACAATCACACAATCACTACCATACAATCACAATTATGCAATCACAATCATACAATCACCATAATACAATCACAAATATACAATCAGAATCACACTATCACAATCATACAATCACAATCATACAATCACAATCATACAATCACTATCATAGAATCACAATCATAGAATCACAATCATACAATCACAATCGTACAATCACAATCATACAATCATAATCATACAATCACAATCATACAATCACAATCATACCATCACAATCATACAATCACAATCATGCAATCACAATCATACAATCACAATCATACAATCACCATAATACAATCACAAATATACAATCAGAATCACACTATCACAATCATACAATCACAATTATACAATCACAATTATACAATCACAATTATACAATCACAATCATAGAATCACAATCATACACTCACAATCATACAATCACAATCATACAATCACAACCGTACAATCACAATCATACAACCATAATCATACAATCACAATCATACAATCAAAATCATACAATCACAATCATTCAATCACAATCATACAATCCCAATCATACAATCACAATCATACAATCACAATTATACAATCACAATTATACAATCACAATCATAGAATCACAATCATACACTCACAATCATACAATCACAATCATACAATCACAACCGTACAATCACAATCATACAACCATAATCATACAATCACAATCATACAATCAAAATCATACAATCACAATCATTCAATCACAATCATACAATCCCAATCATACAATCACAATCATACAATCACAATCATACAATCACAATCATACAATCACAATCATACAATCACAATCATACAATCACAATCATGGAATCACAAACACACAATCACTAACATACAGTCACAATCATACAATCACAATCATACAATCAGAATCGTACAATCAGAATCGTACAATAACTATCATACAATCGCAATCATTCAATAGCGATCATGCATTCACAGTCATACAATCACAATGCTGCAACACAATCATACAATCACAATCACACGATCACAATCATACAATCACAATCTTGCGATCACAATCGTACAATCACAATCACACAATCACCATAATGCAATCACAAATGTACAATCAGAATCACATTATCACAATCATACAATCACAATCATACAATCACTATCATAGAATCACAATCATAGAATCACAATCATACAATCACAATCATACAATCAAAATCATACAAACACAATCATACAATCACAATCATATAATCACAATCATACAATAACAACCATACAATCACAATCATGCAATCACAATCACAACCAAACAATCACTATGACACAGTTGCAATCATACAATCACTATCATACAATCACAATCATACAATCACAATCATACAATCACAATCATACAATCACAACCATACAATCACAATCACACACTCAGAATCATACAATCACAATCATAAAATCGCAATCGTACAATCACAATCATACAATCATAATCATACAATCACAATCATACAATCACAATCATACAATCACAATCATACAAACACAATCATACAATCACAATCATATAATCACAATCATACAATCACAACCATACAATCACAATCATGCAATCACAATCACAGTCAAACAATCACTATGATACAGTTACAATCATACAATCACAATCATACAATCACAATCATACAATCAATATCATACAATCACAATCATACAATCACAATCATACAATCCCAAACATACAATCACAATCATACAATCACAATCATACAATCACAATCACACAATCACTACCATACAATCACAATTATGCAATCACAATCATACAATCACCATAATACAATCACAAATATACAATCAGAATCACACTATCACAATCATACAATCACAATCATACAATCACAATCATACAATCACTATCATAGAATCACAATCATAGAATCACAATCATACAATCACAATCGTACAATCACAATCATACAATCATAATCATACAATCACAATCATACAATCACAATCATACCATCACAATCATACAATCACAATCATGCAATCACAATCATACAATCACAATCATACAATCACCATAATACAATCACAAATATACAATCAGACTCACACTATCACAATCATACAATCACAATCATACAATCACAATCATACAATCACAATCATACAATCACAATCATACAATCACAATCATACAATCACAATCATGGAATCACAAACACACAATCACTAACATACAGTCACAATCATACAATCACAATCATACAATCAGAATCGTACAATCAGAATCGTACAATAACTATCATACAATCGCAATCATTCAATAGCGATCATGCAGTCACAGTCATACAATCACAATGCTGCAACACAATCATACAATCACAATCACACGATCACAATCATACAATCACAATCTTGCGATCACAATCGTACAATCACAATCATACAATCACCATAATGCAATCACAAATGTACAATCAGAATCACATTATCACAATCATACAATCACAATCATACAATCAAAATCATACAAACACAATCATACAATCACAATCATATAATCACAATCATACAATAACAACCATACAATCACAATCATGCAATCACAATCACAACCAAACAATCACTATGACACAGTTGCAATCATACAATCACTATCATACAATCACAATCATACAATCACAATCATACAATCACAATCATACAATCACAACCATACAATCACAATCACACACTCAGAATCATACAATCACAATCATAAAATCGCAATCGTACAATCACAATCATACAATCATAATCATACAATCACAATCATACAATCACAATCATACAATCACAATCATACAAACACAATCATACAATCACAATCATATAATCACAATCATACAATCACAACCATACAATCACAATCATGCAATCACAATCACAGTCAAACAATCACTATGATACAGTTACAATCATACAATCACAATCATACAATCACAATCATACAATCAATATCATACAATCACAATCATACAATCACAATCATACAATCCCAAACATACAATCACAATCATACAATCACAATCATACAATCACAATCATACAATCACAATCATACAATCACAATCATACAATCACAATCATACAATCACAATCATACAATCACAATCATACAATCACAATCATACAATCACAATCATGGAATCACAAACACACAATCACTAACATACAGTCACAATCATACAATCACAATCATACAATCAGAATCGTACAATCAGAATCGTACAATAACTATCATACAATCGCAATCATTCAATAGCGATCATGCAGTCACAGTCATACAATCACAATGCTGCAACACAATCATACAATCACAATCACACGATCACAATCATACAATCACAATCTTGCGATCACAATCGTACAATCACAATCATACAATCACCATAATGCAATCACAAATGTACAATCAGAATCACATTATCACAATCATACAATCACAATCATACAATCAAAATCATACAAACACAATCATACAATCACAATCATAGAATCACAATCATACAATCACAATCATACAATCACTATCACACAATCACTACCATACAATCACAATTATGCAATCACAATCATACAATCACCATAATACAATCACAAATATACAATCAGGATCACACTATCACAATCATACAATCACAATCATACAATCACAATCATACAATCACTATCATAGAATCACAATCATAGAATCACAATCATACAATGACAATCGTACAATCACAATCATACAATCATAATCATACAATCACAATCATACAATCACAATCATACCATCACAATCATACAATCACAATCATGCAATCACAATCATACAATCACAATCATACAATCACCATAATACAATCACAAATATACAATCAGAATCACACTATCACAATCATACAATCACAATTATACAATCATAATTATACAATCACAATTATACAATCACAATCATAGAATCACAATCATACACTCACAATCATACAATCACAATCATACAATCACAGCCGTACAATCACAATCATACAACCATAATCATACAATCACAATCATACAATCAAAATCATACAATCACAATCATTCAATCACAATCATACAATCCCAATCATAGAATCACAATCATACAATCACAATCATACAATCACAATCATACAATCACAATCATACAATCACAATCATACAATCACAATCATGGAATCACAAACACACAATCACTAACATACAGTCACAATCATACAATCACAATCATACAATCAGAATCGTACAATCAGAATCGTACAATAACTATCATACAATCGCAATCGTTCAATAGCGATCATGCAGTCACAGTCATACAATCACAATGCTGCAACACAATCATACAATCACAATCACACGATCACAATCATACAATCACAATCTTGCGATCACAATCGTACAATCACAATCATACAATCACCATAATGCAATCACAAATGTACAATCAGAATCACATTATCACAATCATACAATCACAATCATACAATCAAAATCATACAAACACAATCATACAATCACAATCATATAATCACAATCATACAATAACAACCATACAATCACAATCATGCAATCACAATCACAACCAAACAATCACTATGACACAGTTGCAATCATACAATCACTATCATACAATCACAATCATACAATCACAATCATACAATCACAATCATACAATCACAACCATACAATCACAATCACACACTCAGAATCATACAATCACAATCATAAAATCGCAATCGTACAATCACAATCATACAATCATAATCATACAATCACAATCATACAATCACAATCATACAATCACAATCATACAAACACAATCATACAATCACAATCATATAATCACAATCATACAATCACAACCATACAATCACAATCATGCAATCACAATCACAGTCAAACAATCACTATGATACAGTTACAATCATACAATCACAATCATACAATCACAATCATACAATCAATATCATACAATCACAATCATACAATCACAATCATACAATCCCAAACATACAATCACAATCATACAATCACAATCATACAATCACAATCACACAATCACTACCATACAATCACAATTATGCAATCACAATCATACAATCACCATAATACAATCACAAATATACAATCAGAATCACACTATCACAATCATACAATCACAATCATACAATCACAATCATACAATCACTATCATAGAATCACAATCATAGAATCACAATCATACAATCACAATCGTACAATCACAATCATACAATCATAATCATACAATCACAATCATACAATCACAATCATACCATCACAATCATACAATCACAATCATGCAATCACAATCATACAATCACAATCATACAATCACCATAATACAATCACAAATATACAATCAGACTCACACTATCACAATCATACAATCACAATCATACAATCACAATCATACAATCACAATCATACAATCACAATCATACAATCACAATCATACAATCACAATCATGGAATCACAAACACACAATCACTAACATACAGTCACAATCATACAATCACAATCATACAATCAGAATCGTACAATCAGAATCGTACAATAACTATCATACAATCGCAATCATTCAATAGCGATCATGCAGTCACAGTCATACAATCACAATGCTGCAACACAATCATACAATCACAATCACACGATCACAATCATACAATCACAATCTTGCGATCACAATCGTACAATCACAATCATACAATCACCATAATGCAATCACAAATGTACAATCAGAATCACATTATCACAATCATACAATCACAATCATACAATCAAAATCATACAAACACAATCATACAATCACAATCATATAATCACAATCATACAATAACAACCATACAATCACAATCATGCAATCACAATCACAACCAAACAATCACTATGACACAGTTGCAATCATACAATCACTATCATACAATCACAATCATACAATCACAATCATACAATCACAATCATACAATCACAACCATACAATCACAATCACACACTCAGAATCATACAATCACAATCATAAAATCGCAATCGTACAATCACAATCATACAATCATAATCATACAATCACAATCATACAATCACAATCATACAATCACAATCATACAAACACAATCATACAATCACAATCATATAATCACAATCATACAATCACAACCATACAATCACAATCATGCAATCACAATCACAGTCAAACAATCACTATGATACAGTTACAATCATACAATCACAATCATACAATCACAATCATACAATCAATATCATACAATCACAATCATACAATCACAATCATACAATCCCAAACATACAATCACAATCATACAATCACAATCATACAATCACAATCATACAATCACAATCATACAATCACAATCATACAATCACAATCATACAATCACAATCATACAATCACAATCATACAATCACAATCATACAATCACAATCATGGAATCACAAACACACAATCACTAACATACAGTCACAATCATACAATCACAATCATACAATCAGAATCGTACAATCAGAATCGTACAATAACTATCATACAATCGCAATCATTCAATAGCGATCATGCAGTCACAGTCATACAATCACAATGCTGCAACACAATCATACAATCACAATCACACGATCACAATCATACAATCACAATCTTGCGATCACAATCGTACAATCACAATCATACAATCACCATAATGCAATCACAAATGTACAATCAGAATCACATTATCACAATCATACAATCACAATCATACAATCAAAATCATACAAACACAATCATACAATCACAATCATAGAATCACAATCATACAATCACAATCATACAATCACTATCACACAATCACTACCATACAATCACAATTATGCAATCACAATCATACAATCACCATAATACAATCACAAATATACAATCAGGATCACACTATCACAATCATACAATCACAATCATACAATCACAATCATACAATCACTATCATAGAATCACAATCATAGAATCACAATCATACAATGACAATCGTACAATCACAATCATACAATCATAATCATACAATCACAATCATACAATCACAATCATACCATCACAATCATACAATCACAATCATGCAATCACAATCATACAATCACAATCATACAATCACCATAATACAATCACAAATATACAATCAGAATCACACTATCACAATCATACAATCACAATTATACAATCATAATTATACAATCACAATTATACAATCACAATCATAGAATCACAATCATACACTCACAATCATACAATCACAATCATACAATCACAGCCGTACAATCACAATCATACAACCATAATCATACAATCACAATCATACAATCAAAATCATACAATCACAATCATTCAATCACAATCATACAATCCCAATCATAGAATCACAATCATACAATCACAATCATACAATCACAATCATACAATCACAATCATACAATCACAATCATACAATCACAATCATGGAATCACAAACACACAATCACTAACATACAGTCACAATCATACAATCACAATCATACAATCAGAATCGTACAATCAGAATCGTACAATAACTATCATACAATCGCAATCGTTCAATAGCGATCATGCAGTCACAGTCATACAATCACAATGCTGCAACACAATCATACAATCACAATCACACGATCACAATCATACAATCACAATCTTGCGATCACAATCGTACAATCACAATCATACAATCACCATAATGCAATCACAAATGTACAATCAGAATCACATTATCACAATCATACAATCACAATCATACAATCAAAATCATACAAACACAATCATACAATCACAATCATATAATCACAATCATACAATAACAACCATACAATCACAATCATGCAATCACAATCACAACCAAACAATCACTATGACACAGTTGCAATCATACAATCACTATCATACAATCACAATCATACAATCACAATCATACAATCACAATCATACAATCACAACCATACAATCACAATCACACACTCAGAATCATACAATCACAATCATAAAATCGCAATCGTACAATCACAATCATACAATCATAATCATACAATCACAATCATACAATCACAATCATACAATCACAATCATACAAACACAATCATACAATCACAATCATATAATCACAATCATACAATCACAACCATACAATCACAATCATGCAATCACAATCACAGTC
This sequence comes from Megachile rotundata, assembly GCF_050947335.1. Classification (NCBI taxonomy): domain Eukaryota; kingdom Metazoa; phylum Arthropoda; class Insecta; order Hymenoptera; family Megachilidae; genus Megachile; species Megachile rotundata. The sequence goes on along the minus strand of NW_027473345.1, from coordinate 37,045 downwards.
AAACAATCACTATGATACAGTTACAATCATACAATCACAATCATACAATCACAATCATACAATCAATATCATACAATCACAATCATACAATCACAATCATACAATCCCAAACATACAATCACAATCATACAATCACAATCATACAATCACAATCACACAATCACTACCATACAATCACAATTATGCAATCACAATCATACAATCACCATAATACAATCACAAATATACAATCAGAATCACACTATCACAATCATACAATCACAATCATACAATCACAATCATACAATCACTATCATAGAATCACAATCATAGAATCACAATCATACAATCACAATCGTACAATCACAATCATACAATCATAATCATACAATCACAATCATACAATCACAATCATACCATCACAATCATACAATCACAATCATGCAATCACAATCATACAATCACAATCATACAATCACCATAATACAATCACAAATATACAATCAGACTCACACTATCACAATCATACAATCACAATCATACAATCACAATCATACAATCACAATCATACAATCACAATCATACAATCACAATCATACAATCACAATCATGGAATCACAAACACACAATCACTAACATACAGTCACAATCATACAATCACAATCATACAATCAGAATCGTACAATCAGAATCGTACAATAACTATCATACAATCGCAATCATTCAATAGCGATCATGCAGTCACAGTCATACAATCACAATGCTGCAACACAATCATACAATCACAATCACACGATCACAATCATACAATCACAATCTTGCGATCACAATCGTACAATCACAATCATACAATCACCATAATGCAATCACAAATGTACAATCAGAATCACATTATCACAATCATACAATCACAATCATACAATCAAAATCATACAAACACAATCATACAATCACAATCATATAATCACAATCATACAATAACAACCATACAATCACAATCATGCAATCACAATCACAACCAAACAATCACTATGACACAGTTGCAATCATACAATCACTATCATACAATCACAATCATACAATCACAATCATACAATCACAATCATACAATCACAACCATACAATCACAATCACACACTCAGAATCATACAATCACAATCATAAAATCGCAATCGTACAATCACAATCATACAATCATAATCATACAATCACAATCATACAATCACAATCATACAATCACAATCATACAAACACAATCATACAATCACAATCATATAATCACAATCATACAATCACAACCATACAATCACAATCATGCAATCACAATCACAGTCAAACAATCACTATGATACAGTTACAATCATACAATCACAATCATACAATCACAATCATACAATCAATATCATACAATCACAATCATACAATCACAATCATACAATCCCAAACATACAATCACAATCATACAATCACAATCATACAATCACAATCACACAATCACTACCATACAATCACAATTATACAATCACAATCATACAATCACCATAATACAATCACAAATATACAATCAGAATCACACTATCACAATCATACAATCACAATCATACAATCACAATCATACAATCACTATCATAGAATCACAATCATAGAATCACAATCATACAATCACAATCGTACAATCACAATCATACAATCATAATCATACAATCACAATCATACAATCACAATCATACCATCACAATCATACAATCACAATCATGCAATCACAATCATACAATCACAATCATACAATCACCATAATACAATCACAAATATACAATCAGAATCACACTATCACAATCATACAATCACAATTATACAATCACAATTATACAATCACAATCATAGAATCACAATCATACACTCACAATCATACAATCACAATTATACAATCACAACCGTACAATCACAATCATACAACCATAATCATACAATCACAATCATACAATCAAAATCATACAATCACAATCATTCAATCACAATCATACAATCCCAATCATACAATCACAATCATACAATCACAATCATACAATCACAATCATACAATCACAATCATACAATCACAATCATGGAATCACAAATATACAATCGGAATCACACTATCACAATCATACAATCACAATTATACAATCACAATCACACAATCACCATAATACAATCACAAATATACAATCAGAATCACACTATCACAATCATACAATCACAATTATACAATCATAATTATACAATCACAATTATACAATCACAATCATAGAATCACAATCATACACTCACAATCATACAATCACAATCATACAATCACAGCCGTACAATCACAATCATACAACCATAATCATACAATCACAATCATACAATCAAAATCATACAATCACAATCGTTCAATCACAATCATACAATCCCAATCATACAATCACAATCATACAATCACAATCATACAATCACAATCATACAATCACAATCATACAATCACAATCATACAATCACAATCATACAATCACAATCATGGAATCACAAACACACAATCACTAACATACAGTCACCATAATACAATCACAAATATACAATCAGAATAACACTAACACAATCATACAATCACAATTATACAATCACAATTATACAATCACAATCATACAATCACAATCATGGAATCACAAATATACAATCAGAATCACACTATCACAATCATACAATCACAATTATACAATCACAATCATAGAATCACAATCATACACTCACAATCATACAATCACAATCATACAATCACAATCATACAATCACAATCATACAATCACAATCATACAATCACAATCATACATTCACAATCACACAATCACAATCACACAATCACAATCGTACAATCACCACAATACAATCACAAATATACAATCAGAATCACACTATCACAATCAGACAATCACAATCATACAACCACAATCATACAATCCCAATCTGACAATCGCAATCATACAATTAGAATCATACAAAAACAATCGCATAATCACAATCTTACAATCACAATGTTACAATTACAATCATACAATCACAATCATACAATCAGAATCATACAATGACAATCATACAATCACAATTATACAATCACAATCATACAATCACAATCATACACCCACAATCATAGAATCACAATCATACAATCACAATCATACAATCACAATCACACAATCACTACCATACAATCACAATTATGCAATCACAATCATACAATCACCATAATACAATCACAAATATACAATCAGAATCACACTATCACAATCATACAATCACAATCATACAATCACAATCATACAATCACTATCATAGAATCACAATCATAGAATCACAATCATACAATCACAATCGTACAGTCACAATCATACAATCATAATCATACAATCACAATCATACAATCACAATCATACCATCACAATCATACAATCACAATCATGCAATCACAATCATACAATCACAATCATACAATCACCATAATACAATCACAAATATACAATCAGAATCACACTATCACAATCATACAATCACAATTATACAATCACAATTATACAATCACAATTATACAATCACAATCATAGAATCACAATCATACACTCACAATCATACAATCACAATCATACAGTCACAACCGTACAATCACAATCATACAACCATAATCATACAATCACAATCATACAATCAAAATCATACAATCACAATCATTCAATCACAATCATACAATCCCAATCATACAATCACAATCATACAATCACAATCATACAATCACAATCATACAATCACAATCTTGCGATCACAATCGTACAATCACAATCATACAATCACCATAATGCAATCACAAATGTACAATCAGAATCACATTATCACAATCATACAATCACAATCATACAATCAAAATCATACAAACACAATCATACAATCACAATCATATAATCACAATCATACAATCACAACCATACAATCACAATCATGCAATCACAATCACAACCAAACAATCACTATGACACAGTTACAATCATACAATCACTATCATACAATCACAATCATACAATCACAATCATACAATCACAATCATACAATCACAATCACACACTCAGAATCATACAATCACAATCATAAAATCGCAATCGTACAATCACAATCATACAATCATAATCATACAATCACAATCATACAATCACAATCATACCATCACAATCATACAATCACAATCATGCAATCACAATCATACAATCACAATCATACAATCACCATAATACAATCACAAATATACAATCAGAATCACACTATCACAATCATACAATCACAATTATACAATCACAATTATACAATCACAATCATAGAATCACAATCATACACTCACAATCATACAATCACAATCATACAATCACAACCGTACAATCACAATCATACAACCATAATCATACAATCACAATCATACAATCAAAATCATACAATCACAATCATTCAATCACAATCATACAATCCCAATCATACAATCACAATCACACAATCACAATCATACAATCACAATCATACAATCACAATCATACAATCACAATCATGGAATCACAAATATACAATCAGAATCACACTACCGCAATCATACAATCACAATTATACAATCACAATCATAGAATCACAATCATACACTCACAATCATACAATCACAATCATACAATCACAATCATACAATCACAATCATACAATCACAATCATACAATCACAATCATACATTCACAATCACACAATCACAATCACACAATCACAATCATAGAATCACAATCATACAATCACAATCATACAATCACAATCATACAACCACAATCTTACAATCTTAATCATACAATCACAATCATACAACCACAATCATACAATCCCAATCTGACAATCGCAATCATACAATTAGAATCATACAAAAACAATCGCATAATCACAATCTTACAATCACAATGTTACAATTACAATCATACAATCACAATCATACAATCAGAATCATACAATGACAATCATACAATTACAATTATACAATCACAATCATACAATCACAATCATACACCCACAATCATAGAATCACAATCATACAATCACAATCATACAATCACAATCACACAATCACTACCATACAATCACAATTATGCAATCACAATCATACAATCACCATAATACAATCACAAATATACAATCAGGATCACACTATCACAATCATACAATCACAATCATACAATCACTATCATAGAATCACAATCATACAATCACAATCATACAATCACAATCGTACAATCACAATCATACAATCATAATCATACAATCACAATCATACAATCACAATCATACCATCACAATCATACAATCACAATCATGCAATCACAATCATACAATCACAATCATACAATCACCATAATACAATCACAAATATACAATCAGAATCACACTATCACAATCATACAATCACAATTATACAATCACAATTATACAATCACAATTATACAATCACAATCATAGAATCACAATCATACACTCACAATCATACAATCACAATCATACAATCACAACCGTACAATCACAATCATACACCCATAATCATACAATCACAATCATACAATCAAAATCATACAATCACAATCATTCAATCACAATCATATAATCCCAATCATACAATCACAATCATACAATCACAATCATACAATCAGAATCGTACAATCAGAATCGTACAATAACTATCATACAATCGCAATCATTCAATAGCGATCATGCAGTCACAGTCATACAATCACAATGCTGCAACACAATCATACAATCACAATCACACGATCACAATCATACAATCACAATCTTGCGATCACAATCGTACAATCACAATCATACAATCACCATAATGCAATCACAAATGTACAATCAGAATCACATTATCACAATCATACAATCACAATCATACAATCAAAATCATACAAACACAATCATACAATCACAATCATATAATCACAATCATACAATAACAACCATACAATCACAATCATGCAATCACAATCACAACCAAACAATCACTATGACACAGTTACAATCATACAATCACTATCATACAATCACAATCATACAATCACAATCATACAATCACAATCATACAATCACAACCATACAATCACAATCACACACTCAGAATCATACAATCACAATCATAAAATCGATATCGTACAATCACAATCATACAATCATAATCATACAATCACAATCATACAATCACAATCATACAATCACAATCATACAAACACAATCATACAATCACAATCATATAATCACAATCATACAATCACAACCATACAATCACAATCATGCAATCACAATCACAGTCAAACAATCACTATGATACAGTTACAATCATACAATCACAATTATACAATCACAATCATACAATCAATATCATACAATCACAATCATACAATCACAATCATACAATCCCAAACATACAATCACAATCATACAATCACAATCATACAATCACAATCACACAATCACTACCATACAATCACAATTATGCAATCACAATCATACAATCACCATAATACAATCACAAATATACAATCAGAATCACACTATCACAATCATACAATCACAATCATACAATCACAATCATACAATCACTATCATAGAATCACAATCATAGAATCACAATCATACAATCACAATCGTACAATCACAATCATACAATCATAATCATACAATCACAATCATACAATCACAATCATACCATCACAATCATACAATCACAATCATGCAATCACAATCATACAATCACAATCATACAATCACCATAATACAATCACAAATATACAATCAGAATCACACTATCACAATCATACAATCACAATTATACAATCACAATTATACAATCACAATTATACAATCACAATCATAGAATCACAATCATACACTCACAATCATACAATCACAATCATACAATCACAACCGTACAATCACTATCATAGAATCACAATCATAGAATCACAATCATACAATCACAATCGTACAATCACAATCATACAATCATAATCATACAATCACAATCATACAATCACAATCATACCATCACAATCATACAATCACAATCATGCAATCACAATCATACAATCACAATTATACAATCACCATAATACAATCACAATTATACAATCACAATCATAGAATCACAATCATACACTCACAATCATACAATCACAATCATACAATCACAGCCGTACAATCACAATCATACAACCATAATCATACAATCACAATCATACAATCAAAATCATACAATCACAATCATTCAATCACAATCATACAATGCCAATCATACAATCACAATCATACAATCACAATCATACAATCACAATCATACAATCACAATCATACAATCACAATCATACAATCACAATCATACAATCACAATCATGCAATCAGAATCATGGAATCACAAACACACAATCACTAACATACAGTCACAATCATACAATCACAATCATACAATCAGAGTCGTACAATCAGAATCGTACAATAATTATCATACAATCGCAATCATTCAATAGCGATCATGCAGTCACAGTCATACAATCACAATGCTGCAACACAATCATACAATCACAATCACACGATCACAATCATACAATCACAATCTTGCGATCACAATCGTACAATCACAATCATACAATCACCATAATGCAATCACAAATGTACAATCAGAATCACATTATCACAATCATACAATCACAATCATACAATCAAAATCATACAAACACAATCATACAATCACAATCATATAATCACAATCATACAATCACAACCATACAATCACAATCATGCAATCACAGTCACAACCAAACAATCACTATGACACAGTTACAATCATACAATCACTATCATACAATCACAATCATACAATCACAATCATACAATCACAGTCACACACTCAGAATCATACAATCACAATCATAAAATCACAATCGTACAATCACAATCATACAATCATAATCATACAATCACAATCATACAATCACAATCATACAATCACAGTCACACACTCAGAATCATACAATCACAATCATAAAATCACAATCGTACAATCACAATCATACAATCATAATCATACAATCACAATCATACAATCACAATCATACAATCACAATCATACAAACACAATCATACAATCACAATCATATAATCACAATCATACAATCACAACCATACAATCACAATCATGCAATCACAATCACAGTCAAACAATCACTATGATACAGTTACAATCATACAATCACAATCATACAATCACAATCATACAATCAATATCATAGAATCACAATCATAGAATCACAATCATACAATCACAATCGTACAGTCACAATCATACAATCATAATCATACAATCACAATCATACAATCACAATCATACCATCACAATCATACAATCACAATCATGCAATCACAATCATACAATCACAATCATACAATCAGCATAATACAATCACAAATATACAATCAGAATCACACTATCACAATCATACAATCACAATTATACAATCACAATTATACAATCACAATCATAGAATCACAATCATACACTCACAATCATACAATCACAATCATACAATCACAACCGTACAATCACAATCATACAACCATAATCATACAATCACAATCATACAATCAAAATCATACAATCACAATCATTCAATCACAATCATACAATCCCAATCATACAATCACAATCATACAATCACAATCATACAATCACAATCATACAATCACAATCATACAATCACAATCATACAATCACAATCATGGAATCACAAACACACAATCACTAACATACAGTCACAATCATACAATCACAATCATACAATCAGAATCGTACAATCAGAATCGTACAATAACTATTATACAATCGCAATCATTCAATAGCGATCATGCAGGCACAGTCATACAATCACAATGCTGCAACACAATCATACAATCACAATCACACGATCACAATCATACAATCACAATCTTGCGATCACAATCGTACAATCACAATCATACAATCACCATAATGCAATCACAAATGTACAATCAGAATCACATTATCACAATCATACAATCACAATCATACAATCAAAATCATACAAACACAATCATACAATCACAATCATATAATCACAATCATACAATCACAACCATACAATCACAATCATGCAATAACAATCACAACCAAACAATCACTATGACACAGTTACAATCATACAATCACTATCATACAATCACAATCATACAATCACAATCATACAATCACAATCATACAATCACAATCACACACTCAGAATCATACAATCACAATCATAAAATCGCAATCGTACAATCACAATCATACAATCATAATCATACAATCACAATCATACAATCACAATCATACAATCACAATCATACAAACACAATCACACAATCACAATCATATAATCACAATCACACAATCACTACCATTCAATCACAATTATGCAATCACAATCATACAATCACCATAATACAATCACAAATATACAATCAGAATCACACTATCACAATCATACAATCACAATCATACAATCACAATCATGCAATCACAATCATACAATCACAACCGTACAATCACAATCATACAACCATAATCATACAATCACAATCATACAATCAAAATCATACAATCACAATCATTCAATCACAATCATACAATCCCAATCATACAATCACAATCATACAATCACAATCATACAATCACAATCATACAATCACAATCATACAATCACAATCATACAATCACAATCATGGAATCACAAACACACAATCACTAACATACAGTCACAATCATACAATCACAATCATACAATCAGAATCGTACAATCAGAATCGTACAATAACTATTATACAATCGCAATCATTCAATAGCGATCATGCAGGCACAGTCATACAATCACAATGCTGCAACACAATCATACAATCACAATCACACGATCACAATCATACAATCACAATCTTGCGATCACAATCGTACAATCACAATCATACAATCACCATAATGCAATCACAAATGTACAATCAGAATCACATTATCACAATCATACAATCACAATCATACAATCAAAATCATACAAACACAATCATACAATCACAATCATATAATCACAATCATACAATCACAACCATACAATCACAATCATGCAATAACAATCACAACCAAACAATCACTATGACACAGTTACAATCATACAATCACTATCATACAATCACAATCATACAATCACAATCATACAATCACAATCATGCAATCACAATCATACAATCACAATCATACAATCACCATAATACAATCACAAATATACAATCAGAATCACACTATCACAATCATACAATCACAATTATACAATCACAATTATACAATCACAATCATAGAATCACAATCATACACTCACAATCATACAATCACAATCATACAATCACAACCGTACAATCACAATCATACAACCATAATCATACAATCACAATCATACAATCAAAATCATACAATCACAATCATTCAATCACAATCATACAATCCCAATCATACAATCACAATCACACAATCACAATCATACAATCACAATCATACAATCACAATCATACAATCACAATCACACGATCACAATCATACAATCACAATCTTGCGATCACAATCGTACAATCACAATCATACAATCACCATAATGCAATCACAAATGTACAATCAGAATCACATTATCACAATCATACAATCACAATCATACAATCAAAATCATACAAACACAATCATACAATCACAATCATATAATCACAATCATACAATCACAACCATACAATCACAATCATGCAATCACAATCACAACCAAACAATCACTATGACACAGTTACAATCATACAATCACTATCATACAATCACAATCATACAATCACAATCATACAATCACAATCATACAATCACAATCACACACTCAGAATCATACAATCACAATCATAAAATCGCAATCGTACAATCACAATCATACAATCATAATCATACAATCACAATCATACAATCACAATCATACAATCACAATCATACAAACACAATCACACAATCACAATCATATAATCACAATCACACAATCACTACCATTCAATCACAATTATGCAATCACAATCATACAATCACCATAATACAATCACAAATATACAATCAGAATCACACTATCACAATCATACAATCACAATCATACAATCACAATCATGCAATCACTATCATAGAATCACAATCATAGAATCACAATCATACAAACACAATCGTACAATCACAATCATACAATCATAATCATACAATCACAATCATACAATCACAATCATACCATCACAATCATACAATCACAATCATGCAATCACAATCATACAATCACAATCATACAATCACCATAATACAATCACAAATATACAATCAGAATCACACTATCACAATCATACAATCACAATTATACAATCACAATTATACAATCACAATCATAGAATCACAATCATACACTCACAATCATACAATCACAATCATACAATCACAACCGTACAATCACAATCATACAACCATAATCATACAATCACAATCATACAATCAAAATCATACAATCACAATCATTCAATCACAATCATACAATCCCAATCATACAATCACAATCACACAATCACAATCATACAATCACAATCATACAATCACAATCATACAATCACAATCATACAATCACAATCATGGAATCACAAATATACAATCAGAATCACACTATCGCAATCATACAATCACAATTATACAATCACAATCATAGAATCACAATCATACACTCACAATCATACAATCACAATCATACAATCACAATCATACAATCACAATCATACAATCACAATCATACATTCACAATCACACAATCACAATCACACAATCACAATCATACAATCACAATCATACAATCACAATCATACAATCACAATCATACAACCACAATCTTACAATCTTAATCATACAATCACAATCATACAACCACAATCATACAATCCCAATCTGACAATCGCAATCATACAATTAGAATCATACAAAAACAATCGCATAATCGCAATCTTACAATCACAATGTTACAATTACAATCATACAATCACAATCATACAATCAGAATCATACAATGGCAATCATACAATCACAATTATACAATCACAATCACACAATCACTACCATACAATCACAATTATGCAATCACAATCATACAATCACCATAATACAATCACAAATATACAATCAGAATCACACTATCACAATCATACAATCACAATCATACAATCACTATCATAGAATCACAATCATAGAATCACAATCATACAATCACAATCGTACAGTCACAATCATACAATCATAATCATACAATCACAATCATACAATCACAATCATACCATCACAATCATACAATCACAATCATGCAATCACAATCATACAATCACAATCATACAATCACCATAATACAATCACAAATATACAATCAGAATCACACTATCACAATCATACAATCACAATTATACAATCACAATTATACAATCACAATTATACAATCACAATCATAGAATCACAATCATACACTCACAATCATACAATCACAATCATACAATCACAACCGTACAATCACAATCATACAACCATAATCATACAATCACAATCATACAATCAAAATCATACAATCAAAATCATACAATCAAAATCATACAATCACAATCATTCAATCACAATCATACAATCCCAATCATACAATCACAATCATACAATCACAATCATACAATCACAATCATACAATCACAATCTTGCGATCACAATCGTACAATCACAATCATACAATCACCATAATGCAATCACAAATGTACAATCAGAATCACATTATCACAATCATACAATCACAATCATACAATCAAAATCATACAAACACAATCATACAATCACAATCATATAATCACAATCATACAATCACAACCATACAATCACAATCATGCAATCACAATCACAACCAAACAATCACTATGACACAGTTACAATCATACAATCACTATCATACAATCACAATCATACAATCACAATCATACAATCACAATCATACAATCACAATCACACACTCAGAATCATACAATCACAATCATAAAATCGCAATCGTACAATCACAATCATACAATCATAATCATACAATCACAATCATACAATCACAATCATACCATCACAATCATACAATCACAATCATGCAATCACAATCATACAATCACAATCATACAATCACCATAATACAATCACAAATATACAATCAGAATCACACTATCACAATCATACAATCACAATTATACAATCACAATTATACAATCACAATCATAGAATCACAATCATACACTCACAATCATTCAATCACAATCATACAATCACAACCGTACAATCACAATCATACAACCATAATCATACAATCACAATCATACAATCAAAATCATACAATCACAATCATTCAATCACAATCATACAATCCCAATCATACAATCACAATCACACAATCACAATCATACAATCACAATCATACAATCACAATCATACAATCACAATCATGGAATCACAAATATACAATCAGAATCACACTACCGCAATCATACAATCACAATTATACAATCACAATCATAGAATCACAATCATACACTCACAATCATACAATCACAATCATACAATCACAATCATACAATCACAATCATACAATCACAATCATACAATCACAATCATACATTCACAATCACACAATCACAATCACACAATCACAATCATAGAATCACAATCATACAATCACAATCATACAATCACAATCATACAACCACAATCTTACAATCTTAATCATACAATCACAATCATACAACCACAATCATACAATCCCAATCTGACAATCGCAATCATACAATTAGAATCATACAAAAACAATCGCATAATCACAATCTTACAATCACAATGTTACAATTACAATCATACAATCACAATCATACAATCAGAATCATACAATGACAATCATACAATTACAATTATACAATCACAATCATACAATCACAATCATACACCCACAATCATAGAATCACAATCATACAATCACAATCATACAATCACAATCACACAATCACTACCATACAATCACAATTATGCAATCACAATCATACAATCACCATAATACAATCACAAATATACAATCAGAATCACACTATCACAATCATACAATCACAATCATACAATCACTATCATAGAATCACAATCATACAATCACAATCATACAATCACAATCGTACAATCACAATCATACAATCATAATCATACAATCACAATCATACAATCACAATCATACCATCACAATCATACAATCACAATCATGCAATCACAATCATACAATCACAATCATACAATCACCATAATACAATCACAAATATACAATCAGAATCACACTATCACAATCATACAATCACAATTATACAATCACAATTATACAATCACAATTATACAATCACAATCATAGAATCACAATCATACACTCACAATCATACAATCACAATCATACAATCACAACCGTACAATCACAATCATACACCCATAATCATACAATCACAATCATACAATCAAAATCATACAATCACAATCATTCAATCACAATCATATAATCCCAATCATACAATCACAATCATACAATCACAATCATACAATCAGAATCGTACAATAACTATCATACAATCGCAATCATTCAATAGCGATCATGCAGTCACAGTCATACAATCACAATGCTGCAACACAATCATACAATCACAATCACACGATCACAATCATACAATCACAATCTTGCGATCACAATCGTACAATCACAATCATACAATCACCATAATGCAATCACAAATGTACAATCAGAATCACATTATCACAATCATACAATCACAATCATACAATCAAAATCATACAAACACAATCATACAATCACAATCATATAATCACAATCATACAATAACAACCATACAATCACAATCATGCAATCACAATCACAACCAAACAATCACTATGACACAGTTACAATCATACAATCACTATCATACAATCACAATCATACAATCACAATCATACAATCACAATCATACAATCACAACCATACAATCACAATCACACACTCAGAATCATACAATCACAATCATAAAATCGATATCGTACAATCACAATCATACAATCATAATCATACAATCACAATCATACAATCACAATCATACAATCACAATCATACAAACACAATCATACAATCACAATCATATAATCACAATCATACAATCACAACCATACAATCACAATCATGCAATCACAATCACAGTCAAACAATCACTATGATACAGTTACAATCATACAATCACAATCATACAATCACAATCATACAATCAATATCATACAATCACAATCATACAATCACAATCATACAATCCCAAACATACAATCACAATCATACAATCACAATCATACAATCACAATCACACAATCACTACCATACAATCACAATTATGCAATCACAATCATACAATCACCATAATACAATCACAAATATACAATCAGAATCACACTATCACAATCATACAATCACAATCATACAATCACAATCATACAATCACTATCATAGAATCACAATCATAGAATCACAATCATACAATCACAATCGTACAATCACAATCATACAATCATAATCATACAATCACAATCATACAATCACAATCATACCATCACAATCATACAATCACAATCATGCAATCACAATCATACAATCACAATCATACAATCACCATAATACAATCACAAATATACAATCAGAATCACACTATCACAATCATACAATCACAATTATACAATCACAATTATACAATCACAATTATACAATCACAATCATAGAATCACAATCATACACTCACAATCATACAATCACAATCATACAATCACAACCGTACAATCACAATCATACAACCATAATCATACAATCACAATCATACAATCAAAATCATACAATCACAATCATTCAATCACAATCATACAATCCCAATCATACAATCACAATCATACAATCACAATCATACAATCACAATCATACAATCACAATCATACAATCACAATCATACAATCACAATCATACAATCACAATCATACAATCACAATCATGGAATCACAAATATACAATCGGAATCACACTATCACAATCATACAATCACAATTATACAATCACAATCATAGAATCACAATCATACACTCACAATCATACAATCACAATCATACAATCACAATCATACAATCACAATCATACAATCACAATCATACAATCACAATCATACAATCACAATCATACAATCACAATCATACATTCACAATCACACAATCACAATCATACAATCACAATCACACAATCACTACCATACAATCACAATTATGCAATCACAATCATACAATCACCATAATACAATCACAAATATACAATCAGAATCACACTATCACAATCATACAATCACAATCATACAATCACAATCATACAATCACTATCATAGAATCACAATCATAGAATCACAATCATACAATCACAATCGTACAATCACAATCATACAATCATAATCATACAATCACAATCATACAATCACAATCATACCATCACAATCATACAATCACAATCATGCAATCACAATCATACAATCACAATCATACAATCACCATAATACAATCACAAATATACAATCAGAATCACACTATCACAATCATACAATCACAATTATACAATCATAATTATACAATCACAATTATACAATCACAATCATAGAATCACAATCATACACTCACAATCATACAATCACAATCATACAATCACAGCCGTACAATCACAATCATACAACCATAATCATACAATCACAATCATACAATCAAAATCATACAATCACAATCATTCAATCACAATCATACAATCCCAATCATACAATCACAATCATACAATCACAATCATACAATCACAATCATACAATCACAATCATACAATCACAATCATACAATCACAATCATGGAATCACAAACACACAATCACTAACATACAGTCACAATCATACAATCACAATCATACAATCAGAATCGTACAATCAGAATCGTACAATAACTATCATACAATCGCAATCATTCAATAGCGATCATGCAGTCACAGTCATACAATCACAATGCTGCAACACAATCATACAATCACAATCACACGATCACAATCATACAATCACAATCTTGCGATCACAATCGTACAATCACAATCATACAATCACCATAATGCAATCACAAATGTACAATCAGAATCACATTATCACAATCATACAATCACAATCATACAATCAAAATCATACAAACACAATCATACAATCACAATCATATAATCACAATCATACAATCACAACCATACAATCACAATCATGCAATCACAGTCACAACCAAACAATCACTATGACACAGTTACAATCATACAATCACTATCATACAATCACAATCATACAATCACAATCATACAATCACAATCATACAATCACAGTCACACACTCAGAATCATACAATCACAATCATAAAATCACAATCGTACAATCACAATCATACAATCATAATCTAACAATCACAATCATACAATCACAATCATACAATCACAGTCACACACTCAGAATCATACAATCACAATCATAAAATCACAATCGTACAATCACAATCATACAATCATAATCATACAATCACAATCATACAATCACAATCATACAATCACAATCATACAAACACAATCATACAATCACAATCATATAATCACAATCATACAATCACAACCATACAATCACAATCATGCAATCACAATCACAGTCAAACAATCACTATGATACAGTTACAATCATACAATCACAATCATACAATCACAATCATACAATCACAATCGTACAATCACAATCTTACAATCACAATCACACACTCAGAATCATACAATCACAATCATAAAATCGCAATCGTACAATCACAATCATACAATCATAATCATACAATCACAATCATACAATCACAATCATACAATCACAATCATACAAACACAATCACACAATCACAATCATATAATCACAATCACACAATCACTACCATTCAATCACAATTATGCAATCACAATCATACAATCACCATAATACAATCACAAATATACAATCAGAATCACACTATCACAATCATACAATCACAATCATACAATCACAATCATGCAATCACTATCATAGAATCACAATCATAGAATCACAATCATACAAACACAATCGTACAATCACAATCATACAATCATAATCATACAATCACAATCATACAATCACAATCATACCATCACAATCATACAATCACAATCATGCAATCACAATCATACAATCACAATCATACAATCACCATAATACAATCACAAATATACAATCAGAATCACACTATCACAATCATACAATCACAATTATACAATCACAATTATACAATCACAATCATAGAATCACAATCATACACTCACAATCATACAATCACAATCATACAATCACAACCGTACAATCACAATCATACAACCATAATCATACAATCACAATCATACAATCAAAATCATACAATCACAATCATTCAATCACAATCATACAATCCCAATCATACAATCACAATCACACAATCACAATCATACAATCACAATCATACAATCACAATCATACAATCACAATCATACAATGACAATCATGGAATCACAAATATACAATCAGAATCACACTATCGCAATCATACAATCACAATTATACAATCACAATCATAGAATCACAATCATACACTCACAATCATACAATCACAATCATACAATCACAATCATACAATCACAATCATACAATCACAATCATACATTCACAATCACACAATCACAATCACACAATCACAATCATACAGTCACAATCATACAATCACAATCATACAATCACAATCATACAACCACAATCTTACAATCTTAATCATACAATCACAATCATGCAACCACAATCATACAATCCCAATCTGACAATCGCAATCATACAATTAGAATCATACAAAAACAATCGCATAATCACAATCTTACAATCACAATGTTACAATTACAATCATACAATCACAATCATACAATCAGAATCATACAATGGCAATCATACAATCACAATTATACAATCACAATCATACAATCACAATCATACACCCACAATCATAGAATCACAATCATACAATCACAATCATACAATCACAATCACACAATCACTACCATACAATCACAATTATGCAATCACAATCATACAATCACCATAATACAATCACAAATATACAATCAGAATCACACTATCACAATCATACAATCACAATCATACAATCACTATCATAGAATCACAATCATACAATCACAATCATACAATCGCAATCGTACAATCACAATCATACAATCATAATCATACAATCACAATCATACAATCACAATCATACCATCACAATCATACAATCACAATCATGCAATCACAATCATACAATCACAATCATACAATCACCATAATACAATCACAAATATACAATCAGAATCACACTATCACAATCATACAATCACAATTATACAATCACAATTATACAATCACAATTATACAATCACAATCATAGAATCACAATCATACACTCACAATCATACAATCACAATCATACAATCACAGCCGTACAATCACAATCATACAACCATAATCATACAATCACAATCATACAATCAAAATCATACAATCACAATCATTCAATCACAATCATACAATCCCAATCATACAATCACAATCATACAATCACAATCATACAATCACAATCATACAATCACAATCATACAATCACAATCATACAATCACAATCATGGAATCACAAACACACAATCACTAACATACAGTCACAATCATACAATCACAATCATACAATCAGAATCGTACAATCAGAATCGTACAATAACTATCATACAATCGCAATCATTCAATAGCGATCATGCAGTCACAGTCATACAATCACAATGCTGCAACACAATCATACAATCACAATCACACGATCACAATCATACAATCACAATCTTGCGATCACAATCGTACAATCACAATCATACAATCACCATAATGCAATCACAAATGTACAATCAGAATCACATTATCACAATCATACAATCACAATCATACAATCAAAATCATACAAACACAATCATACAATCACAATCATAGAATCACAATCATACAATCACAATCATACAATCACAATCACACAATCACTACCATACAATCACAATTATGCAATCACAATCATACAATCACCATAATACAATCACAAATATACAATCAGAATCACACTATCACAATCATACAATCACAATCATACAATCACAATCATACAATCACTATCATAGAATCACAATCATAGAATCACAATCATACAATCACAATCGTACAATCACAATCATACAATCATAATCATACAATCACAATCATACAATCACAATCATACCATCACAATCATACAATCACAATCATGCAATCACAATCATACAATCACAATTATACAATCACCATAATACAATCGCAATTATACAATCACAATCATAGAATCACAATCATACACTCACAATCATACAATCACAATCATACAATCACAGCCGTACAATCACAATCATACAACCATAATCATACAATCACAATCATACAATCAAAATCATACAATCACAATCATTCAATCACAATCATACAATGCCAATCATACAATCACAATCATACAATCACAATCATACAATCACAATCATACAATCACAATCATACAATCACAATCATACAATCACAATCATACAATCACAATCATACAATCACAATCATACAATCACAATCATACAATCACAATCATGGAATCACAAACACACAATCACTAACATACAGTCACAATCATACAATCACAATCATACAATCAGAATCGTACAATCAGAATCGTACAATAATTATCATACAATCGCAATCATTCAATAGCGATCATGCAGTCACAGTCATACAATCACAATGCTGCAACACAATCATACAATCACAATCACACGATCACAATCATACAATCACAATCTTGCGATCACAATCGTACAATCACAATCATACAATCACCATAATGCAATCACAAATGTACAATCAGAATCACATTATCACAATCATACAATCACAATCATACAATCAAAATCATACAAACACAATCATACAATCACAATCATATAATCACAATCATACAATCACAACCATACAATCACAATCATGCAATCACAGTCACAACCAAACAATCACTATGACACAGTTACAATCATACAATCACTATCATACAATCACAATCATACAATCACAATCATACAATCACAATCATACAATCACAGTCACACACTCAGAATCATACAATCACAATCATACAATCAAAATCATACAATCACAATCATTCAATCACAATCATACAATCCCAATCATACAATCACAATCACACAATCACAATCATACAATCACAATCATACAATCACAATCATACAATCACAATCATACAATCACAATCATGGAATCACAAATATACAATCAGAATCACACTATCGCAATCATACAATCACAATTATACAATCACAATCATAGAATCACAATCATACACTCACAATCATACAATCACAATCATACAATCACAATCATACAATCACAATCATACAATCACAATCATACATTCACAATCACACAATCACAATCACACAATCACAATCATACAATCACAATCATACAATCACAATCATACAATCACAATCATACAACCACAATCTTACAATCTTAATCTTACAATCACAATGTTACAATTACAATCATACAATCACAATCATACAATCAGAATCATACAATGACAATCATACAATCACAATTATACAATCACAATCATACAATCACAATCATACACCCACAATCATAGAATCACAATCATACAATCACAATCATACAATCACAATCACACAATCACTACCATACAATCACAATTATGCAATCACAATCATACAATCACCATAATACAATCACAAATATACAATCAGAATCACACTATCACAATCATACAATCACAATCATACAATCACTATCATAGAATCACAATCATATAATCACAATCATACAATCACAATCGTACAATCACAATCATACAATCATAATCATACAATCACAATCATACAATCACAATCATACCATCACAATCATACAATCACAATCATGCAATCACAATCATACAATCACAATCATACAATCACCATAATACAATCACAAATATACAATCAGAATCACACTATCACAATCATACAATCACAATTATACAATCACAATTATACAATCACCATTATACAATCACAATCATAGAATCACAATCATACACTCACAATCATACAATCACAATCATACAATCACAACCGTACAATCACAATCATACACCCATAATCATACAATCACAATCATACAATCAAAATCATACAATCACAATCATTCAATCACAATCATACAATCCCAATCATACAATCACAATCATACAATCACAATCATACAATCACAATCATACAATCAGAATCGTACAATCAGAATCGTACAATAACTATCATACAATCGCAATCATTCAATAGCGATCATGCAGTCACAGTCATACAATCACAATGCTGCAACACAATCATACAATCACAATCACACGATCACAATCATACAATCACAATCTTGCGATCACAATCGTACCATCACAATCATACAATCACCATAATGCAATCACAAATGTACAATCAGAATCACATTATCGCAATCATACAATCACAGTCATACAATCACAATCACACAATCACTATCATAGAATCACAATCATAGAATCACAATCATACAATCACAATCATACAATCAAAATCATACAAACACAATCATACAATCACAATCATATAATCACAATCATACAATCACAACCATACAATCACAATCATGCAATCACAGTCACAACCAAACAATCACTATGACACAGTTACAATCATACAATCACTATCATACAGTCACAATCATACAATCACAATCATACAATCACAATCATACAATCACAGTCACACACTCAGAATCATACAATCACAATCATACAATCACAATCATACAAACACAATCATACAATCACAATCATATAATCACAATCATACAATCACAACCATACAATCACAATCATGCAATCACAATCACAGTCAAACAATCACTATGATACAGTTACAATCATACAACCACAATCATACAATCACAATCATAAAATCAATATCATACAATCACAATCATACAATCCAAAACATACAATCACAATCATACAATCACAATCATGCAATCACAATCACACAATCACTACCATACAATCACAATTATGCAATCACAATCATACAATCACCATAATACAATCACAATCATAGAATCACAATCATACACTCACAATCATACAATCACAATCATACAATCACAGCCGTACAATCACAATCATACAACCATAATCATACAATCACAATCATACAATCAAAATCATACAATCACAATCATTCAATCACAATCATACAATGCCAATCATACAATCACAATCATACAATCACAATCATACAATCACAATCATACAATCACAATCATACAATCACAATCATACAATCACAATCATACAATCACAATCATACAATCACAATCATACAATCACAATCATGGAATCACAAACACACAATCACTAACATACAGTCACAATCATACAATCACAATCATACAATCAGAATCGTACAATCAGAATCGTACAATAATTATCATACAATCGCAATCATTCAATAGCGATCATGCAGTCACAGTCATACAATCACAATGCTGCAACACAATCATACAATCACAATCACACGATCACAATCATACAATCACAATCTTGCGATCACAATCGTACAATCACAATCATACAATCACCATAATGCAATCACAAATGTACAATCAGAATCACATTATCACAATCATACAATCACAATCATACAATCAAAATCATACAAACACAATCATAGAATCACAATCATAGAATCACAATCATACAATCACAACCATACAATCACAATCATGCAATCACAGTCACAACCAAACAATCACTATGACACAGTTACAATCATACAATCACTATCATACAATCACAATCATACAATCACAATCATACAATCACAATCATACAATCACAGTCACACACTCAGAATCATACAATCACAATCATACAATCAAAATCATACAATCACAATCATTCAATCACAATCATACAATCCCAATCATACAATCACAATCACACAATCACAATCATACAATCACAATCATACAATGACAATCATACAATCACAATCATACAATCACAATCATGGAATCACAAATATACAATCAGAATCACACTATCGCAATCATACAATCACAATTATACAATCACAATCATAGAATCACAATCATACACTCACAATCATACAATCACAATCATACAATCACAATCATACAATCACAATCATACAATCACAATCATACATTCACAATCACACAATCACAATCACACAATCACAATCATACAATCACAATCATACAATCACAATCATACAATCACAATCATACAACCACAATCTTACAATCTTAATCTTACAATCACAATGTTACAATTACAATCATACAATCACAATCATACAATCAGAATCATACAATGACAATCATACAATCACAATTATACAATCACAATCATACAATCACAATCATACACCCACAATCATAGAATCACAATCATACAATCACAATCATACAATCACAATCACACAATCACTACCATACAATCACAATTATGCAATCACAATCATACAATCACCATAATACAATCACAAATATACAATCAGAATCACACTATCACAATCATACAATCACAATCATACAATCACTATCATAGAATCACAATCATATAATCACAATCATACAATCACAATCGTACAATCACAATCATACAATCATAATCATACAATCACAATCATACAATCACAATCATACCATCACAATCATACAATCACAATCATGCAATCACAATCATACAATCACAATCATACAATCACCATAATACAATCACAAATATACAATCAGAATCACACTATCACAATCATACAATCACAATTATACAATCACAATTATACAATCACAATTATACAATCACAATCATAGAATCACAATCATACACTCACAATCATACAATCACAATCATACAATCACAACCGTACAATCACAATCATACACCCATAATCATACAATCACAATCATACAATCAAAATCATACAATCACAATCATTCAATCACAATCATACAATCCCAATCATACAATCACAATCATACAATCACAATCATACAATCAGAATCGTACAATCAGAATCGTACAATAACTATCATACAATCGCAATCATTCAATAGCGATCATGCAGTCACAGTCATACAATCACAATGCTGCAACACAATCATACAATCACAATCACACGATCACAATCATACAATCACAATCTTGCGATCACAATCGTACCATCACAATCATACAATCACCATAATGCAATCACAAATGTACAATCAGAATCACATTATCGCAATCATACAATCACAATCATACAATCACAATCATACAATCACTATCATAGAATCACAATCATAGAATCACAATCATACAATCACAATCATACAATCAAAATCATACAAACACAATCATACAATCACAATCATATAATCACAATCATACAATCACAACCATACAATCACAATCATGCAATCACAGTCACAACCAAACAATCACTATGACACAGTTACAATCATACAATCACTATCATACAGTCACAATCATACAATCACAATCATACAATCACAATCATACAATCACAGTCACACACTCAGAATCATACAATCACAATCATACAATCACAATCATACAAACACAATCATACAATCACAATCATATAATCACAATCATACAATCACAACCATACAATCACAATCATGCAATCACAATCACAGTCAAACAATCACTATGATACAGTTACAATCATACAACCACAATCATACAATCACAATCATACAATCAATATCATACAATCACAATCATACAATCCAAAACATACAATCACAATCATACAATCACAATCATGCAATCACAATCACACAATCACTACCATACAATCACAATTATGCAATCACAATCATACAATCACCATAATACAATCACAAATATACAATCACAATTACACGATCACAATCATACAATCACAATCTTGCGATCACAATCGTACAATCACAATCATACAATCACCATAATGCAATCACAAATGTACAATCAGAATCACATTATCGCAATCATACAATCACAATCATACAATCACAATCATACAATCACTATCATAGAATCACAATCATAGAATCACAATCATACAATCACAATCATACAATCAAAATCATACAAACACAATCATACAATCACAATCATATAATCACAATCATACAATCACAACCATACAATCACAATGATGCAATCACAGTCACAACCAAACAATCACTATGACACAGTTACAATCATACAATCACTATCATACAATCACAATCATACAATCACAATCATACAATCACAATCATACAATCACAATCACACACTCAGAATCATACAATCACAATCATAAAATCACAATCGTACAATCACAATCATACAATCATAATCATACAATCACAATCATACAATCACAATCATACAATCACAATCATACAAACACAATCATAGAATCACAATCATATAATCACAATCATACAATCACAACCATACAATCACAATCATGCAATCACAATCACAGTCAAACAATCACTATGATACAGTTACAATCATACAATCACAATCATACAATCACAATCATACAATCAATATCATACAATCACAATCACACAATCACAATCAGACAATCAAAAAACATACAATCACAATCATACAATCACAATCATGCAATCACAATCACACAATCACTACCATACAATCACAATTATGCAATCACAATCATACAATCACCATAATACAATCACAAATATACAATCAGAGTCACACTATCACAATCATACAATCACAATCATACAATCACTATCATAGAATCACAATCATAGAATCACAATCATACAATCACAATCGTACAATCACAATCATACAATCATAATCATACAATCACAATCATACAATCACAATTATACCATCACAATCATACAATCACAATCATGCAATCACAATCATACAATCACATTCATACAATCACCATAATACAATCACAAATATACAATCAGAATGACACTATCACAATCATACAATCACAATTATACAATCACAATTATACAACCACAATCATAGAATCACAATCATACACTCACAATCATACAATCACAATCATACAATCACAACCGTACAATCACAATCATACAACCATAATCATACAATCACAATCATACAATCAATATCATACAATCACAATCATTCAATCACAATCATACAATCCCAATCATACAATCACAATCATACAATCACAATCATACAATCACAATCATACAATCACAATCATACAATCACAATCATACAATCACAATCATACACCCACAATCATAGAATCACAATCATACAATCACAATCATAGAATCACAATCATACAATCACAATCACACAATCACTACCATACAATCACAATTATGCAATCACAATCATACAATCACCATAATACAATCACAAATATACAATCAGAATCACACTATCACAATCATACAATCACAATCATACAATCACAATCATACAATCACTATCATAGAATCACAATCATAGAATCACAATCATACAATCACAATCGTACAATCACAATCATACAATCATAATCATACAATCACAATCATACAATCACAATCATACCATCACAATCATACAATCACAATCATGCAATCACAATCATACAATCACCATAATACAATCACAAATATACAATCAGAATCACACTATCACAATCATACAATCACAATTATACAATCACAATTATACAATCACAATCATAGAATCACAATCATACACTCACAATCATACAATCACAATCATACAATCACAATCATACAATCACAATCATACAATCACAATCATACAATCACAATCATACAATCACAATCATACATTCACAATCACACAATCACAATCACACAATCACAACCGTACAATCACCACAATACAATCACAAATATACAATCAGAATCACACTATCACAATCATACAATCACAATCATACAACCACAATCATACAATCCCAATCTGACAATCGCAATCATACAATTAGAATCATACAAAAACAATCGCATAATCACAATCTTACAATCACAATGTTACAATTACAATCATACAATCACAATCATACAATCAGAATCATACAATGACAATCATACAATCACAATTATACAATCACAATCATACAATCACAATCATACACCCACAATCATAGAATCACAATCATACAATCACAATCATACAATCACAATCACACAATCACTACCATACAATCACAATTATGCAATCACAATCATACAATCACCATAATACAATCACAAATATACAATCAGAATCACACTATCACAATCATACAATCACAATCATACAATCACAATCATACAATCACTATCATAGAATCACAATCATAGAATCACAATCATACAATCCCAATCTGACAATCACAATCATACATTCACGATCACAAAATCACAATCACACAATCACAAACGTACAATCACCACAATACAATCACAAATATACAATCAGAAACACACTATCAGAATCATACAATCACAATTATACAATCACAATCATACAATCACAATCATACACCCACAATCATAGAATCAAAATCATACAACCACAATCATACAATCCCAATCTGACAATCGCAATCATACAATTAGAATCATACAAAAACAATCGCATAATCACAATCGTACAATCACAATCATACAATCACCATAATACAATCACAAATATACAATCAGAATCACACTATCACAATCATACAATCACAATTATTCAATCACAATTATACAATCACAATTATACAATCACAATCATAGAATCACAATCATACACTCACATTCATACAATCACAATCATACAATCACAACCGTACAATCACAATCATACAACCATAATCATACAATCACAATCATACAATCAAAATCATACAATCACAATCATTCAATCACAATCATACAATCCCAATCATACAATCACAATCATACAATCACAATCATACAATCACAATCATACAATCACAATCATACAATCACAATCATACAATCACAATCATACAATCACAATCATGGAATCACAAACACACAATCACTAACATACAGTCACAATCATACAATCACAATCATACAATCAGAATCGTACAATCAGAATCGTACAATAACTATCATACAATCGCAATCATTCAATAGCGATCATGCAGTCACAGTCATACAATCACAATGCTGCAACACAATCATACAATCACAATCTTGCGATCACAATCGTACAATCACAATCATACAATCACAACCATACAATCACAATCATGCAATCACAGTCACAACCAAACAATCACTATGACACAGTTACAATCATACAATCACCATCATACAATCACAATCATACAATCACAATCATACAATCACAATCATACAATCACAATCATACAGCCACAATCATACAACCACAATCATGCAATCACAATCACAATCAAACATTCACTATGATACAGTTACAATCATACAATCGCTATCATACAATCGCAATCACACAATCAATATTATACAATCACAATTATACAATCACAATCGTACTATCACATTCATGCAATCACAATCACATTCACACAATCACAATCATATAATTACCATCACACAATCACAATCATACAATCACAATCATACAATTGACAATCATAAAGTCACAAACTTGCAATCATAATCACGCAAATAGAATCCTACAATCAAAATCATACAATCACAATCATACAATCACAATCATACAATCACAATCATACAATCACAATCATGCAATCACAATCATACAATTGACAATCAGAAAATCACAATCACACAATCACAATCACAATTATACAATCACAATCATGCAATCACAATCATACAATCACAATCATACAATCAAAATCATACAAACACAATCATACAATCACAATCATATAATCACAATCATACAATCACAACCATACAATCACAATCATGCAATCACAATCACAACCAAACAATCACTATGACACAGTTACAATCATACAATCACTATCATACAATCACAATCACACAATAACTATTATACAATTACAATTATAAAAAACAATCATACTATCACATTCATACAATCACAATCACACACACACAATCACTATCATACAATTACAATCATACAATCACAATCATACAATCACAATTATAAAATCACAATCATAGAATCACAATCATACACTCACAATCATACAATCACAATCATACAATCACAATCCTACAATCACAATCATACAATCACAATCATACAATCACAATCATACAATCACAATCATACAGTCACAATCCTACAATCACAATCATACAATCACAATCATACAATCACAATCATACAATCACAATCATACAATCACAATCATGCAATCACAATCACAGTCAAACAATCACTATGATACAGTTACAATCATACAATCACTATCATACAATCACAATCACAAAATCACTATTATACAATCACAATTATACAATCACAATCATACTATCACATTCATATAATAACAATCCCAATCACACAATCACAATGATACAATTGACAATCATAAAATCACAATACTGCCATTACTATCACGCAAATAGAATCCTACAATCACAATCATACAATTAGAGTCATAGAAGCACAATCGCATAATCACAATCTTACAATCACAATGTTACAATTACAATCATACAATCACAATCATACAATCACAGTCATACAATCATAATTATACAATCACAATCGTACAATCACAATCATTCAATCACAACCATACAATCACAATCATACAATCACAATCATACAATCACAATCATACAATCCCAATCTGACAATCGCAATCATACAATTAGAATCATACAAAAACAATCGCATAATCACAATCTTACAATCACAATGTTACAATTACAATCATACAATCACAATCATACAATCAGAATCATACAATGACAATCATACAATCACAATTATACAATCACAATCATACAATCACAATCATACACCCACAATCATTCAATCACAATCATACAATCCCAATCATACAATCACAATCATACAATCACAATCATACAATCAGAATCGTACAATCAGAATCGTACAATAACTATCATACAATCGCAATCATTCAATAGCGATCATGCAGTCACAGTCATACAATCACAATGCTGCAACACAATCATACAATCACAATCACACGATCACAATCATACAATCACAATCTTGCGATCACAATCGTACCATCACAATCATACAATCACCATAATGCAATCACAAATGTACAATCAGAATCACATTATCGCAATCATACAATCACAATCATACAATCACAATCATACAATCACTATCATAGAATCACAATCATAGAATCACAATCATACAATCACAATCATACAATCAAAATCATACAAACACAATCATACAATCACAATCATATAATCACAATCATACAATCACAACCATACAATCACAATCATGCAATCACAGTCACAACCAAACAATCACTATGACACAGTTACAATCATACAATCACTATCATACAGTCACAATCATACAATCACAATCATACAATCACAATCATACAATCACAGTCACACACTCAGAATCATACAATCACAATCATACAATCACAATCATACAAACACAATCATACAATCACAATCATATAATCACAATCATACAATCACAACCATACAATCACAATCATGCAATCACAATCACAGTCAAACAATCACTATGATACAGTTACAATCATACAACCACAATCATACAATCACAATCATACAATCAATATCATACAATCACAATCATACAATCCAAAACATACAATCACAATCATACAATCACAATCATGCAATCACAATCACACAATCACTACCATACAATCACAATTATGCAATCACAATCATACAATCACCATAATACAATCACAAATATACAATCACAATTACACGATCACAATCATACAATCACAATCTTGCGATCACAATCGTACAATCACAATCATACAATCACCATAATGCAATCACAAATGTACAATCAGAATCACATTATCGCAATCATACAATCACAATCATACAATCACAATCATACAATCACTATCATAGAATCACAATCATAGAATCACAATCATACAATCACAATCATACAATCAAAATCATACAAACACAATCATACAATCACAATCATATAATCACAATCATACAATCACAACCATACAATCACAATGATGCAATCACAGTCACAACCAAACAATCACTATGACACAGTTACAATCATACAATCACTATCATACAATCACAATCATACAATCACAATCATACAATCACAATCATACAATCACAATCACACACTCAGAATCATACAATCACAATCATAAAATCACAATCGTACAATCACAATCATACAATCATAATCATACAATCACAATCATACAATCACAATCATACAATCACAATCATACAAACACAATCATAGAATCACAATCATATAATCACAATCATACAATCACAACCATACAATCACAATCATGCAATCACAATCACAGTCAAACAATCACTATGATACAGTTACAATCATACAATCACAATCATACAATCACAATCATACAATCAATATCATACAATCACAATCACACAATCACAATCAGACAATCAAAAAACATACAATCACAATCATACAATCACAATCATGCAATCACAATCACACAATCACTACCATACAATCACAATTATGCAATCACAATCATACAATCACCATAATACAATCACAAATATACAATCAGAGTCACACTATCACAATCATACAATCACAATCATACAATCACTATCA
This sequence comes from Megachile rotundata, assembly GCF_050947335.1. Classification (NCBI taxonomy): domain Eukaryota; kingdom Metazoa; phylum Arthropoda; class Insecta; order Hymenoptera; family Megachilidae; genus Megachile; species Megachile rotundata. The sequence goes on along the minus strand of NW_027473345.1, from coordinate 3,720 downwards.
TAGAATCACAATCATAGAATCACAATCATACAATCACAATCGTACAATCACAATCATACAATCATAATCATACAATCACAATCATACAATCACAATTATACCATCACAATCATACAATCACAATCATGCAATCACAATCATACAATCACATTCATACAATCACCATAATACAATCACAAATATACAATCAGAATGACACTATCACAATCATACAATCACAATTATACAATCACAATTATACAACCACAATCATAGAATCACAATCATACACTCACAATCATACAATCACAATCATACAATCACAACCGTACAATCACAATCATACAACCATAATCATACAATCACAATCATACAATCAATATCATACAATCACAATCATTCAATCACAATCATACAATCCCAATCATACAATCACAATCATACAATCACAATCATACAATCACAATCATACAATCACAATCATACAATCACAATCATACAATCACAATCATACACCCACAATCATAGAATCACAATCATACAATCACAATCATAGAATCACAATCATACAATCACAATCACACAATCACTACCATACAATCACAATTATGCAATCACAATCATACAATCACCATAATACAATCACAAATATACAATCAGAATCACACTATCACAATCATACAATCACAATCATACAATCACAATCATACAATCACTATCATAGAATCACAATCATAGAATCACAATCATACAATCACAATCGTACAATCACAATCATACAATCATAATCATACAATCACAATCATACAATCACAATCATACCATCACAATCATACAATCACAATCATGCAATCACAATCATACAATCACCATAATACAATCACAAATATACAATCAGAATCACACTATCACAATCATACAATCACAATTATACAATCACAATTATACAATCACAATCATAGAATCACAATCATACACTCACAATCATACAATCACAATCTTACAATCACAATCATACAATCACAATCATACAATCACAATCATACAATCACAATCATACAATCACAATCATACATTCACAATCACACAATCACAATCACACAATCACAACCGTACAATCACCACAATACAATCACAAATATACAATCAGAATCACACTATCACAATCATACAATCACAATCATACAACCACAATCATACAATCCCAATCTGACAATCGCAATCATACAATTAGAATCATACAAAAACAATCGCATAATCACAATCTTACAATCACAATGTTACAATTACAATCATACAATCACAATCATACAATCAGAATCATACAATGACAATCATACAATCACAATTATACAATCACAATCATACAATCACAATCATACACCCACAATCATAGAATCACAATCATACAATCACAATCATACAATCACAATCACACAATCACTACCATACAATCACAATTATGCAATCACAATCATACAATCACCATAATACAATCTCAAATATACAATCAGAATCACACTATCACAATCATACAATCACAATCATACAATCACAATCATACAATCACTATCATAGAATCACAATCATAGAATCACAATCATACAATCCCAATCTGACAATCACAATCATACATTCACGATCACAAAATCACAATCACACAATCACAAACGTACAATCACCACAATACAATCACAAATATACAATCAGAAACACACTATCAGAATCATACAATCACAATTATACAATCACAATCATACAATCACAATCATACACCCACAATCATAGAATCAAAATCATACAACCACAATCATACAATCCCAATCTGACAATCGCAATCATACAATTAGAATCATACAAAAACAATCGCATAATCACAATCGTACAATCACAATCATACAATCACCATAATACAATCACAAATATACAATCAGAATCACACTATCACAATCATACAATCACAATTATTCAATCACAATTATACAATCACAATTATACAATCACAATCATAGAATCACAATCATACACTCACATTCATACAATCACAATCATACAATCACAACCGTACAATCACAATCATACAACCATAATCATACAATCACAATCATACAATCAAAATCATACAATCACAATCATTCAATCACAATCATACAATCCCAATCATACAATCACAATCATACAATCACAATCATACAATCACAATCATACAATCACAATCATACAATCACAATCATACAATCACAATCATACAATCACAATCATGGAATCACAAACACACAATCACTAACATACAGTCACAATCATACAATCACAATCATACAATCAGAATCGTACAATCAGAATCGTACAATAACTATCATACAATCGCAATCATTCAATAGCGATCATGCAGTCACAGTCATACAATCACAATGCTGCAACACAATCATACAATCACAATCTTGCGATCACAATCGTACAATCACAATCATACAATCACAACCATACAATCACAATCATGCAATCACAGTCACAACCAAGACAATCACTATGACACAGTTACAATCATACAATCACCATCATACAATCACAATCATACAATCACAATCATACAATCACAATCATACAATCACAATCATACAGCCACAATCATACAACCACAATCATGCAATCACAATCACAATCAAACATTCACTATGATACAGTTACAATCATACAATCGCTATCATACAATCGCAATCACACAATCAATATTATACAATCACAATTATACAATCACAATCGTACTATCACATTCATGCAATCACAATCACATTCACACAATCACAATCATATAATTACCATCACACAATCACAATCATACAATCACAATCATACAATTGACAATCATAAAGTCACAAACTTGCAATCATAATCACGCAAATAGAATCCTACAATCAAAATCATACAATCACAATCATACAATCACAATCATACAATCACAATCATACAATCACAATCATGCAATCACAATCATACAATTGACAATCAGAAAATCACAATCACACAATCACAATCACAATTATACAATCACAATCATGCAATCACAATCATACAATCACAATCATACAATCAAAATCATACAAACACAATCATACAATCACAATCATATAATCACAATCATACAATCACAACCATACAATCACAATCATGCAATCACAATCACAACCAAACAATCACTATGACACAGTTACAATCATACAATCACTATCATACAATCACAATCACACAATAACTATTATACAATTACAATTATAAAAAACAATCATACTATCACATTCATACAATCACAATCACACACACACAATCACTATCATACAATTACAATCATACAATCACAATCATACAATCACAATTATAAAATCACAATCATAGAATCACAATCATACACTCACAATCATACAATCACAATCATACAATCACAATCCTACAATCACAATCATACAATCACAATCATACAATCACAATCATACAATCACAATCATACAGTCACAATCCTACAATCACAATCATACAATCACAATCATACAATCACAATCATACAATCACAATCATACAATCACAATCATGCAATCACAATCACAGTCAAACAATCACTATGATACAGTTACAATCATACAATCACTATCATACAATCACAATCACAAAATCACTATTATACAATCACAATTATACAATCACAATCATACTATCACATTCATATAATAACAATCCCAATCACAC